>NC_135481.1:17052780-17400297 GCF_052094955.1 Ictidomys tridecemlineatus
AGAGACACAGTAAAGTACTGGAAAACCAATAGTTTTTCATCAAGTTAACTACTTTTGAAATGTTCAGGAGAAAAGACATTTAAATTCTGATTCTTTGCTTTTGAATGTCTCAGGAATTGGTTTTTAAAACAATCCTTAATGTTAAAAATATATCAGAAAACAGAAGTTGAAAAGGCTTGCGGTGTGTTAGCAATTTGAACGATAATAACACATTGATTTTAGTAGTAGAAATTGAAATACGACACCTGAAGCAGCACTGAAACCTGGATGTATGTAAACATCTACATCTTTGTGTCTGAATAAAATCAACTTCAAGTCATTTTAAAATATTCTATCTGAAAAAAGCCTGTACACAGTCTAGTTAATGTACGTTTTTAACTGAGCGTATCATAAGGACAATTTATCATTTTCATATACAAATAAAAACAACTTCATCTTTTAGTATCAAGTTCTGAAGAAACTACAACATTAAAAAAAAAAGAATAAATACGTAGTTTCTGCTTATTAAATAGCTTGGGATGTTAAGCTTTTGGATATATAATTCTAATATGCTATTTCCATACAGTCTGAAGTTCAAATCATAAAATTTTTCTCAGTATTCAATGAAGCAAAACCATTTTTAGGACACTTGTTTAAAAGGTGGACAATTATTCTTCATTTAAGTACAAGGCAAGTATTTTAGACTAGTTCAATTAGAAATTTTTGGTCAGTAAATACAATTACTGTGGCTGATATTTACACTAGTAATCTAAAAATAAAACAAGTTATTTATGGTTTTATTGGATAAATCGTTATAAGTACAATTTGTAATTCACAATAAAGGTGAGCACTCTATCACTGAGCCACAACCCCAGCACTACCCAGTCCTTTTTTAAATATTTTATTTAGAGGCTTTATTTAAAAGTAGTCCTTTTCTAAAGAAAAGAATGTAGGTTACTGAAACAATGTATATTAAAAAGAAGCTTAAATAATATACATTAACAGAAAAAAAAATGCACTGCTACCATAAAAATGCAAACCAAAAGTCAGTTCACACTAGAATCTTAAATACCTATATACTGGGGACACTGCAGTTTATTGATCTACAGTCAGTTTGGGGCCAGGTGTTGAAGCAGAAATTTAAAATAATGTTACTGCATTCTCCACTAGCAAAGAGAATACCAAATTAGTTTCAAAAGTCCTTTCTGACAAAATAATGAATTCTTCTCCTCCCCCTCCAACAAGAGACCTTTTCTAAAGGGGGAGAAAAAATCTGCACTATAAATAAATAAATAATGCAAAACAGATACCTCCGGCCTCTTTGATGCTGCACAGCTTGACAAGCCGTTTGCATGAAAATAATTCCCTTCAGCTCTGGAAATTCAAGGATCTCAAGGTAATCTTGAACAACTTTCCAGTCTGGGATCACATAATGAGTCACATCACTAGACAAGAGCTTCCCCTCTGAAACATAATTCAAAATGTAAGATATTAGATAACATTTTCAAACCTGTTTTATTACTATCTCAATGTCATGGTGCCCCAGTGTTTAAAATCACTTCCCATCTTAATTCCAACATAAAGTTCTTTAAAAGACAAGACAAATCTACTTTGGTAGAAGCCCAAAGTTCAGGGGAAACTCTGCGCCTTCTTTTTTTGTTTTTGAAGCTGTGATAAATTCATGCTCAAAGTGGTTTATGGTGTTGCTAGTGGTGCAGGAGAGGACAAATGATATTTTAAAAGCAAAAAAGTACATTTCAGCACTAGCTGGATATTTCTGTTACCTCCTCATTGACATGCAATCACATTCAAATGAAGCACTGTATGTATATGTTAACCACTTGTATGTATCCAGCAATTTCTAGTAGGTCGTGTTTCAAGCTTCTAAACATGCTCAGAAGTCTCAAGTCCTAGAAAGATGGAATTGACCAGAAAAGATGCTTACTGGAAGCAACTGGAAGTGGTAGGCTTTCTACCCAGCTGAGAGCTGTTTAACCAAGCTGTAACTGAAACTGTAACCAAGCTGAACCCCAACCATAAACAGAATTCCAAGCATTCCCGGAAAAGGACCACCGGGCTCATCTCCCACGAGGGGGAAAGAACAGTAACCCTCATTGTTAAATGGGCCACTCCTGCAACTTGGAAACCAAGCGGGCAAGTCTGGTCCGCAGCAGTCTCCAATCCAGCTCTCACACCACCTTCCCCCACGACGAAGGCCTAGATAATTCCCGAGTCCTGCTCTCCACTGTATAAACGTTCACGGCGTCCGGGTTGGCAGGCTGAAAATCTGAGGAGCGGAGGAGGCCATGTCAAGGGGGCGGCAGCGGCTCGCGGCAGCCTCTCACCGCAGAGCCCGAGCGGTCAGGAGCCGTCCCCCAGGCTGCGCGCCTGAAGAGGCGGGTGCCTGCGCCCTCAGGGCCCCTCTGAAAACCCGAACCACCGGCCTCTGGGCTGGGAGGCGCCAGTCTCCAGGGCTCTTCCATTTGATCAGGAGAAGCCGCCGGAGCGCCCCTGCAGCCGCGGACCCGGGCCGCCCGCTCCCAGCCCCAGTCAGGCTGCAGGTGATCCTGAGGCGGGCGGAGGCCGCGGGCCTGGGACTCCGCGCTCTCGCCGCCTCGCGCTGCGCCCCCCGACGCTCCGCCCCGGCAGTCCTCGCTCGCGCCCGGCCGCCCCCGTTCCCGCCAGGCCCCGGCTCCGCAGGCTTCCCCAGGCCCCGGCGCCGGCCCTCACCGTTGCGGCAGGCGGCGGGCTGCGGGCAGAGCGGGCTGTTGCACGGCACGCAGGGCCGCAGGTAGTGCTCACGCACGATCCGCAGCGTCCGGCCCTGGAAGGTCCTCAGCAGCAGGACCTTCTCCCGCTTCTGCAGCATGGTGGCAGCGCTCGGCCCCGCGGAGCTCTGAGCCCTGGGAGGCCGCCCAGAGCTGCCGGGAAGCGCCGGAGGCGAGGCCGCGGCTTGGGGCCCGCCCTTCGGTCCCCGGCCGCCCGGCCCGGCCCACCCGGCTGGGGTGTGAGCGCTGCGGGCATCGAACCGCCCTAACGGACGGCCGTGCGGAGGGCTTGAGGCCCGAGGCCCGAGGCCCGCGGGGCGGATTCTCCAGCCCCGGCCCAGGCCTCTAACCCCACCTAAATTTCTTTCTGATTCGCAATGGCGTGGGCGTGGTAATAAAATATAAGGAATATATATGGGAGAGAGGTGATTAAAATGCACCCCAAATACTTAGGGGTGACTAGGACACTATATGCAGGAAAGCTTTTGTTTTGTTTTGGTACAGGTGAGGGATTTGAACTCATGATCCTCCTGCCTCAGCCTCCCAAACCTCTGGGATTAAAGGCATGTGCCACTGGAAGCTGGTTTAAAAGTACTCTGAAAAAAGGTTTGGTTGAACTATAAACAATTACTAATACTTTGTTTCTATCTAGATCCATATGGGAATCCGGCTGCCATATAAATACTGGGCAATTACTAGAGTTTTCAGTTATTTATCTGTCCTCGCTAAAAAAATAAATAAATAAAAATCAGAAGCTAAACAGCCCCGCTAGCCCAGCCTTTATTCCTTTCTGGGGCTGTGGCTCAGCATTAGGCTCTCACCTAGCACGTTTGAGGGCCTGGGTTCAATCCTCAGCACCACATGAAAATAAATAAAAGGTATTATGTCTGACGGCAACTAAAAAAATAAATATTTTTAAAAATGTACTTATTTTGAATTTTAATACATGTAAACATTCTCAGATAAAATGAAAACCAGTCCCATCCCTTGGGGTAAACACGGTTCAACCTCAACTTTATAGCACTGGCATTCTCTGCCAAAGGAATTCTTAAAACTGCTATTGACAATCACAATGGTACTGTAATGTAGCTTCTGAGATCACATACCTTTGACTGGCTAGAACTCCTTTTTATTGTTGTTGTTTGTTTTATACTGGGGATTGAACTCAGGGGCGCTCAACCACTGAGCCACATCCCAGCCCTTTTTCCATGTGTGTGTGTATTTTTTTTTAATATATATTTTTTAGTTGTAGTTGGGCACAATTTTTACATGGTGCTGAGGATCAAACCCAGCCCCTGGAATGTGTGAGGCGAGTGCTCTGCCGCTGATCTACAACCCCAGCCCTTTCCTTATATTTTATTATGAGACAAGGTCTCACTGAGTTGCTTAGGGCCTCACTATGTTCTGAAACTGGTGTGGAATTCCCCATCCTCCTGCCTCAGCCTACCCAACCATTGGGATTACAGGCATGCGCCATCGCGCCCTGCAGAACTTTCTTGACAGACTTGAGACAGAGGGGGTGCTGCACATATACCAGTTTAACTTCCACAAATCAAAGCAGTGGGCATTCACATCCACATTTTACAACTGAGGCAGGCTTAGTTATTAAGTGGTAGAATCCGCATTCAAGCCAGAATCTAATGAGTCCAAAGCAGATTCTTAACCTACTATTCAGAGATGAATAAAGCACAGTTCCTGCATCTAAGGAATTTATAGTGTATATATTTAGCAAGTTCTAGCTAAGACAGCTCAACCTTCTGGCTGGAAACATCACAGCCTCCTATTCTGCTTAAGTAAGCAGAATTGAGGGTGCCCTATTGGATCTCTCCCTTTATTCTAAGGGAACACCGTAAAAATAACCATGGCCACAATGAGTCACCCTATAATCTCAGTTAGTAGGGAAGCTGAGGCAGAAGGATCTGCAACTCAGACATTGTCTTAAAATTAAAAAAAAAATAAATTAAAAAGCAGGGGAAGTGCTGTCCAGCACATGCCTGTAATCCCAGAGGCTCAGGAGGCTGAGGCAGAGGGATTGCTAGTTCAAATCCAGCCTCAGCAATAGCAAGGTGCTAAGCAACTCATGAGACCTTGTCTCCAAATAAAACACAAAATAGGGCTGGGGATGTGGCTCTGTGGTTGAGTGCCCCTGAGTTCAATCCCCAGTACTCTCCTGCCCCAGGTTAAAAAAAAAAAAAAAAAGGAGGGGAAGTAGCTCCGTGAGGTAACACTTGTCCAGCAAGCACAAGGCCCTGGAGCAATCTCTAGTACTTCAAACATAAATATTAAAAACGAAGCCATGGCCCTTCAGTGTACCTCTGTCAAAATACACAGCGGTGTGAGATCTGAGATGAAATTGCACAAATCAGAATTTAACAGAGTGCTTAGTCCATAGGCCAGAGTGCAAGGATCGAACCCAGATGCACGGTGCAGGAGGCCCCAATTCAAGAGGCCAATTCTAAAGCGCTCAGAGCATAGCAAGTAGCCAAATTTGTCCCCTACACAAAAATGCTTCAGACAGCTGTTCACAATTCTCTCCAAAATGCTTGTGCATGCGTGCTTTTTCTCTATTTTTTCTTCCTATTTTGGGGACAACTCAGGGATATTCTACCACCAACATCCTCAGCCCTTTATATATTTTTATTTTGAGACTGGATTTCCTAACTTGCCCAACTGTCCAAGAACTTGCCATCCTCCTGACTCAGCCTCCCACAAAGCTGGTACAGGTGTGCATCACTGCACCTGGCTAAAGCTCTCCCATTTTCATCTTTTTTTAAACGTTTGATTATATGGGGAAGGGGATAACTTTGATTAGATTCTAATTTGCAGATTGGGACAAATGATCTTTCTATTTAATATTTTTTTTAGTTGGACACAATACCTTTATTTATTTATTTATTTACTTATTTACTTATATGTGGTGCTGAGGATGGAACCCAGTGTCTCGCACATGCTAGGCTAGCACTCTACCGCTGAGCCACAACCCCAGTCCCGACACATAATCTTTTAAGAAATAGAATATGTCTGGGATTCTACTGAGAGTTGGTTTCATCAATATTTTAAATAACCTAAGGCCCATGAAGAATTTCTTTTGCTTGAATTGTGACAATAATGTACAAACTGTTTTCTTCTGTTTTGTTGTACTGGGAATTGAACCTAGGGGCACTTTACCACTGAACTACATCCCAACCCTTTTTAAATTTTATTTTATTTTGAGATAGCGTCTTGTTAAATTGCTTTGGGCCTCACTAAATTGCCAAGGTTAGCTTCTAACTTGTGATCCTCCTGCCTCAGCCTTCCAAATCAGCCTCCAGAGTCACTGGGATTACTGGCATGTGTCACCATGCCTGGAAACTGTTATTAAAAAAATGGTCCCTCAGTTCTTAGAATTGATCATCTAAAATGGATGAGTGCCCTTCTGGTTGGTTGGTTGGTTGGTTTGCCTCACAGGCCATGTGATGCCTTTTGACTGAAGAAAGATGTCTGTATCAGAATAAACCAGCTGATGCTGTAGTAACATACAACTTCAAAAATCTCAATGTCTCAAGACAACTAAAGGTTGCCTAGGTGCCAAGAGCACTGCTGTCTTTGCCCAGGACTCAGGCTGATGAAATAACCCTTTCTGGAACGCTGCTGGTTATTGGCAAAGGGGAGAGAGCCCTCTGGAGAGCTTTACACCCATAATCAGAATCGTGGTCCAGAGTGGAAATCATGAGTCATTTCCTCCTGTGGTCAGAATCAGTCACATGACCAGCAATGGGGACAGGTGGGGCAGGAGGTGCATTCCTAGGTCTGAAGGCAGGTGGTGAAACCCTTTGAACAGCACTAGTGACTACTTGAGTGCCTCTACCCAAATCCTTCCCCTAAATGAGACAATTTGTTCTGCAATCTCCTTATCCCTTGTTCTGTGGGATACCCCACCTCAGCCCACTACCTGGTCTCTGCTTGAATATTCTGTTACTTCTTTTTACATTGGACTCTCCGCATGAGCCAGTACACCAACCACTCATCACCACATCATCTCTTTATCCTTATCACAGTAGTTCAGTATGTAATTTAAAAAAAAATTTTAGTTATAGTTGGACACAATACCTTTATTTTATTCTTATGTGGTGCTGAGGATCGAAGCCAGGGCCTCTGCACATGCTAGATGAGCGCTCTACCACTGAGCCACAACTCCAGCTCCAGTATGTGATTTTTTTAAAATATTTTTTTAAGTTGTCAATGTACTTTCTTTTATTTATTTATATGAAGTGCTGAGAATTGAACCCAGTGACTCACACATGCTAGGCAAGCACTCTACTGCTGAGCCACAACCTCAGTCCCTGAGTATTTTTTTTTTTTTTTTTTTTTTTTGTGAGAGAGACTTGCTCTCCTCACCAAATCCATGTTCTCTTCTCTGGACACAGAGATGACCCACATTTCCTAGTTTCTCTTGCAGGTAGAGAGGTATTACTGGGTTCTAGCTGGCAGAATGTAATGGCACCAGTTCCAGGCCTGGCCTACAAAACCCCCATGTATGCTCTTCTTTCATGTTCCACTGGCTGAATTCCAATGCCCAGGGGATCTTGGAAGCTGGTGTTAAAGATGGCAGAAACTTTCCCCTCCAGGACATCTTTGGTTCTTAAACTGTACAGAGGAGAGCTCTGCTTCCCCGGACTCAGGGGCATCCACAGTGAACTCTTATAAGGCAGAAATAAGCTTTTGTTTTGGCAGCTACGATTATCCTATTACTCTCCCACTTCACAAAGGAAGCTAAGAAACTTGTCCAAGAGTTGCAGGGCTGTTTGTTCAGAAAACTCCTCACTAGATACTAAGTGTCTTTATGAAGCTGCTCAAGGATTTCTACAGCACTTCTAATGGTACAGTCCTCTAGCAGGTGGGAGAACATCAGTGGTCTGCTGTGTTCTGCTTCCGTCTGGGCAGTAATGCTACACTGGGCAAGGATGCCTGGCAGCTTGCTTCTCTCTTTAGTTTCTCCTTTCCTTGTCAATCCAAGTGCAGATGGGCAGCCAATTGCCCAGATACCAGAGTGCTGCGACAGCTTTCAGCACTCTGTTGCTGATGGAAATCTCTGACTGTGGCTTGGTTTCCCTGGTGCATGACTTCAATCTTCAGGCTGAGCACCGGGGTGCTTACACGGCAGAGTTTGTAGCATTGACATGCCTTCTTGCAGATGCACTCTGGGAGTGCAGACATCAGCATCTATCTACTGGATCATAATCAAAAGGTCTCATCAAAAGGCTAACCTAGGCAGAGTGGGGCATCTTTACAAAGGGCTAAGAGGACAGGGAGGTTAAAGGTATAAAAGAAATTCCAGAAGATGAGCTTGAAGCATTTGAGGGGTTATGGAAGCTAGCATTGAAACAATCTGTATTTATTGATTGATTTAAAATTACAATAATTAAAATTACATTTGATTTAAAATTACATGCTTACTGCAACACATACAATTCTGAAGACGAGAAGTAAAAACATTAAAGTTCTGTTTCCATCTGAAACCTACTTCTCTGTAATTACTGTTGTTTGATAGCTTTGCATCCTAAGAGTCATTAAAAAGAAACCAAAGTTTTCAACCTATGCTGAACCAGCTAATTACAGCTAATGCTTTTCAGGCTTTTACCAGCAGCCAGGTACTGCTGTACAAACTTGCTGCATTTTCACACTTAATCCTCAAAACAATGCCTTGAATGAGCTACCATTAGCAAGTACACCTTCCAAGCAAGGAAACTGACCTAGAAAAGGACTGAATTGATTCCCAGGCCACTTACTCCATGGATGGCAAAGCCAGACTTCGAACCCAAGCAGTTTGGCTGTGGAGTTTATGCAATGAGTCAGCTGAGCCACCCTTTAATTAGTAAATGACAAGTGTCTAGGATAGGGTACATTCTATGTGGTGGACCGGGGATGAACCCGATTACAGGGATAAAGAATTGGAAATGGTAGCATTTAAGTATCGACTCTCCTAACTTCCCTGAGTCTTAGTGATTTCATTTGTAAAATACAGCCAACAGGGCAGATGTTACTGGGTATTGATATTAATAAATCGATGATTCTAAAGGGTCATGTAAATACCTAAAATTACTCCATTTATCTAAAGAATCAGCTTGCTTTCATTTGTGCTTCGTGTCAGTGGAGAACAAATGGCTGCTGAGATTACTTTTCTACTTGTATTAGGGATAATTTAATTTCCTATATGTTAAAGGCTGTTAATCCTTAGTTTTCATTTTTCTCAGCAGATATGATGGCTCTATTTTGGCATTCTAAACACTCTGTGATTCCTCATAATCCACTTTGCAATGATTACTCTAACACGTTCTGCTCAATTCTTTTTTTAAGAGAAAATTATTTTTGCACTTACTATTGTAAATCTCAGCAGATTTTGTCTGTACTGTTAACCTGCTGATAATTTTGTTGTTCTACCACTAAAGGGCGCTGTTTCATTGATTTTTTTTTTTTTTTTTTTTTTTAAGTGGTTCCTCTAAAGTCCCCTCTGTGTTGATATCTGAGTAATGCAAATCTGGCCTTTCACAGACCATGTTAAAATGCATTCAATTATTTGAGACCAAAAACAAGCAAACAAAAAACCTTAGTATTTTAACAATACCTTTATTCAAGGAGCCCAAAGGTCCAGATACTCCAAAATTAATTAAAAAGTAAGCTTCATTGATTAAGACAGGAAAGAAAAAGAAAATCCTTTAAGTCTTAAAGCTGACTAGAAAAAAATTCAGTTATGTGGATTGCTATTTGTAATTGAAAAATAGAAACATCACTATTGTGGTTTAATTTTTTGAGTTGGTGTTATTTGATAAAATTAAATTATCATCCATTTTGTGAGATTGTTACCACCAGTCATAATAAATGGTTTTTGAATTGGATGAGTATATTATATGAAATTTTTCCTGTTTATTTTGCTATTTAGTTACTGAATCTATTTGCATTTGGGAGAGCACCTCCCATTGTCTGTATCTGATAGACTATCAATTTTTTTTTTTTTTTTGGTACCAGACATTGAACCCAGGGGTCTTTAACCACTTGAGCCACATTCCCAGCATTTTTTATTTTTCATTCGGAGACAGGGTCTTGCTAAGTTTCTTAGGACCTTGCTAAGTCGCTGAGTCTGCCCTCAAACTTGCAATCCTCTTGCCTCAGCCTCCTGAGTTACTGGTATCACAGATGTGCACCACTGTGTCTGGCTAGACTGTGAATTCTAAAAGCATATAATTTATAATAGAAAGGTTATGAAGGAATGGAAAATAGAATGAAGAGTACTAAGCTTCCAGGTTTGGGATAAATATAAACAAAGTATTAGGATTTTCAATTTAACTTTTATTATTTCATAAAATGAAAGTCACATTAAGCTATGCTTTTGTGTCTGGCTCTAAAGGAAGAATATGGACCAAAGTTTAAAATGGCACATATAATTAACTTTCTTTATATTTAAGGTCAGGGCAAATAGACTATTTCTGCTTGCCTTCAATTCCTGTATAAAACAAAGTAACACCAACAGTAGTTTAAAGCTGCTCATTTATTATCCAGTGTCTGTAGGTCAGAAGTCTGGGCACAGCTAAGTTAGATTTTCTGCTCAGGGTCTCACAAGGCTAAAATCAAGGTGTCTGTTGAATTGTGTTATTTTCTGGAGCTTGGTATTTCCCTTCAAGTTGACAGGTTGAGACTAAGGCCCCTGATCCCCTGATCTCTTGCTGGCTATTAGCCAGGGGTGCTCTAAGTGCTTAGAGGCCACCTGTAGTGCCCTGTCATGCAGCCCATTCCATGTACTTTGTACCCTTCTTGTCTCTATCATCAGAAACCAGTCCCTTTAAGACTTCACCTGATCAGGTCAGCCCACCAAGGCTAATCTACTCTCTTAAAGTCAGCTGATTTGGGACCTTAACTGCATCTGCAAAATCCCTTCACAGCAGCACCTAGATTCTCATTTGGCCGAATAACCCGGAGAAGGTGTGTGCATACCAGGGCGCCAGAATCTTGGGTGCGTCTCAGAATTCTGTCTACAATAATGATTCAGAAAAAAATGTCCGAGTTCCATAAATCATATTTTAAACAATGGTATTTGTTAAGCATTTGAAAGAAACAGAAATAATGTTCTTAGAAAAGAATGGGATGATCCTAGCTATTTGGGAGGCTGAGGCAGGAGGATTGCAATTTTGAGGCCAGCCTGGATAACTTAGAGAGACCCTATCTCAAAATAAAAATAAAAAGGGATGGGGATGTAGCTCAGAGGCAGAGAGTGTCCCTGGGTTCAATCCTCAGCACCCAAAATAAGTAAGTAAGTAAGTAAGTAATAAGTAAAGGAATGGAAGATGTAGGCCTGTATCCAGAGAGAGACAAAAATAATGGCTGATGGGCAGCACTGACTGGGCTGGTTCAGGCTGAGGGGGAACCACCAAAGCACCTGACCCTGCTTGTTGTTGGGTTGAGGAGCCTCGGTTCACACTGGGCGGGGAATTCACTCAGGAACCCTGCACAGAGCCCAGCCCTTTGGCTAACAGGGGCCCAGCTTGCGGAGGGGCCTGGGTGCTTTGGTCAGGGCACTCCTAATTGGCCAACCCCTCAGCTCTTCCCAAAGAAGATTAGGATCCTCCAGATTAGGATTCTCTCTTAAAGACCCACTGTGACAGGTGACAGGAGGCCTAGCAGTTTTTGAAGATTTGAATTTTAAATTTGAGATGTCATCCTCCTCGGAGGCCTCCTTCTCCGTGTGGCTGGCTGCAGAGCCTTCTGAGAACGGTGATGGGGTCAGAGCCCAGACTGAGGAAACTCCTCCGATTGCAGTATTTGGGTGGGGAGGGGAGAAGCAGAGGGCTCCCTCTTTTTTTTTTTTTCCTATTAAATTTGACATTTTAAGAGACATCATTAAAAAATATTCTCTGCCCTGGAGAGAAAAGGCTTGGATCTGAGCTCACTTTCCCTGAAACCATAAGACTCTTGTCATGTTTACCATTTTAGCCTTCAAGGCCGTATTTTTTTCTGACTTGGAGAACTGAAGGCATTTTGATCCCCTTCCAGTTCTACAAACAATGTTCTTTAATTAGCTTGAGGCATCACTGTGGATCAGAGAAAGGCACTTCCTCTCCCTGCCCCAAGCTCCCAGCACCTGCTAATCCCCCAACCAGAAGCAAGAGAGGAGGGGGTGTTCTCTGAGCCCTCAGAGCTCTGTTTCCTCAAATGTACACGATACTATAGAAAATAACCGGAAACCCATTGCTTCATTAGTAAATGCAGAGCATGGTGAGTTTTACTAGACCCAAGAGCAATGCTGTGGACCCATATGTCCGCCAAACCCACTTATTGACTTAGAGCTAGGGTGATATTCATGCTATGGGACACATGATGTGTCCTTTCCAGTGGCACTAAGTTCATCATCTTAGAGGAAATGTAAAAAGGAAAAATGACTAGGTAGAAAGTAAGAGTATATTGCTGATAATATTGTTGATTAATACTGAGTGGGCCTTGCTAAACCACACCTTTCTCTTCCAAGGTACTTGTCTTAAGCTTTCCCCAGTTTTTTCTTTCTTTTTTTAAATATTTTATTTTTTAGTTATAGTTGGACACAATACCTTTATTTTATTTATTTATTTTTATGTGGTGCTGAGGATCAAACCCAGGGCCTCGCACATGCTAGGCGTGTGCTCTACCACTGAGCCACAACCCCAGCCCACACTTTCCCCAGTTTTATTTATTTATTTAATTTGTTAACAGCTTTATTGATATAATTCATACACAATATAGTCCACCCATGGAGAGTGTACAGGTTAGGCCTGGGTGTGTTGTTCAGTAGGAGAGGGGTTGCTTGGCTTGCCCCATGGCCCTGGGTTCAATTCCCAGCATTAAAAAAGGTAATAAATAGGGGGGGCTGGGGCTCACCAGTGGAGCGCTTGCCTCGCATGTATGAGGCTCTGGATTCAATCCTGAGCACCACATAAAAATAAATGAACAAAAAAAAGGTATAGTGTTCATCTACAACTAAAAAAATAAAAATAAAAAGGTAATCAATTAAAAAAATTAATGCACAATTCATAGATTGTTTATCTTTTGATTTTTGAGACAGGGATCTTGCTGATTTGCCCAGGCTGGCATTGAACTCCCAACTCTCCCTCATTAGCCCCTCAAGTTAGCTGGTATTTTAAACATACACCCTATTCTTGGTAATTCATGGGGTTTTAGTGTATTCACAGATCTATTCAATCATTCATAAATATATTTAAATATAGTCAACTTTAGCACATTTGATCATCTCAAAAAGAAATCCCATCCTTTTTAGCAGTTACCTCTCATTATCCTATTCACCTTAGATCTAAGCAATCACAGTACTTTGGGTCTTTGTTTATTTATACCAGGAACTGAACCTAGGGGTGCTTTACCACTGGGCTACATCGCCAGGCCTTTGTAATTTATATTTTGAGTCTGGGTCTTCCTAAATTGCCCAAATTGTCCTTGAATTTGCAATCCTTCTGCTTCACCCTAGGATTGCAGGCATGCACCATGGTGCCTGGTCTACTTTGGATCTTGGTAATTGGCATTTTCTGGACATTAAATGGAATTATATAATATGTATTTTTTTTATGTGACTGACAGTTTTTTCACTTAGCATAGCATTTTCTTTGTTTCTTTTCTTCTTTTCCTTTTTTTATTTTGGTAGCGCTAGGGATCAACCTGGGGCTTCATGCATGGCAAGAAGGCATCCTACCATTGAGCCACATCCTCACTACCTCACTAAATGTTTTAAAGTTGTATCCATTCAGACTTCATTTTTTGTCAATACTGCATTTTTTGTGTCTAAATACGTTCATTTTATTGATAAACCAACATTTTGTTATCTATTCATCAGTTGATAGACATTTGGATTTTTTCCCATATCTTGGTTACTAGGAATAATACTATTATATACATTTCTGTATATTTTGTGTGAACATATTATCATTTCTATTGGATATATATCTAGAAGTGAAATTGCTGTGGTAAATGGTAATTCAGTTTTAGAAGGTAAATGGTAATTCAATTCAACATCCACCAGGATAATCTCAACATCCTTAACTTATATATTAACTTATATGTATATGGAATATGTAGATATTTCATATACATATATACATTATATATTTTAATCCATTATGATTGGGATATGTTGCAATAACAAAAACTCCTTGAGAGCTGGGGGTTATGGATCAATGGTGGAGCACTTGCTTAGCACATGTGAGGCACTAGGTTCAATCCTCAACACCACATAAAAAAATGAATAAAGATATTTAAAACAAAACAAAACACAAAATCTTCGAATGGGGGCTGGGATTGTGTTTCAATGGTAGAATGCTTGCCTAGCACGTATGAGGCACTAGGTTTGATCCTCAGCACCACATAAAAATAAAATAAACGTATTGTGTCCACCTAAAACTAAAAAAATATATAATATATATTACATATAATATACATGCTGTTATATATATTATTATAATTATATATATAATTTATCTTTAATATATATATATATATATATATATATTAAAGATAAACAAATAAACTCCTTGAATGTTAGTGGATTAAAACAACAAGGATTATTCCCCATTTGACTCTATGTCACTCTCCTCCGTCATGCACACCAGAGGAACGAGGCTGATGGCGTTCCCTTTTTGTGTTTCTGCAGTTGGGTGGCAGGGGAAAAGAATGAGACAAACTGTATACTCGATCCTAAAGCTTCTAGTTGGAAAAGACACATGTGACTTCTGGTCACAAACCACCGTTAAAGCAAGTCATTGGGTCACACAGGATTCCAAGGACAGGAAGAGGAAAGCCAGAATATTTGGTGAGAGAAATAAGGTTACCCTCATCCATATGTATATAGGAGGGTGTACTTTGAAAAGAGGAAAAAGTTTTAATTGTAGCTAAGAGAGTCAATTCTGATTTATCGTTGTAATATTGTTAAAATGATAAGTTGTGAGTGGATAAAAACAATGGCATAGACTGTTAATAGAATATACTGCAGTCCCTGAAAAGGACAAGGCAGAGCTTTATGTTCACACATGCAAATATCCCCAAGAGATACCAAACTTAAAATAGAGCAAGTAGCAGATTTATTTAAAAACATACAAAAATACATAAAAATATTCATGTGCACAGGTTTGTGTGTGTGTTTTAAGTGCAGAGGAAAAGGCCTCAAGGGGTTATTTACCAAGCAGTTACTGTTCACAGGGAATAGAGTGGGATTGGTTTAGCATGTTAACCTTTTTACTTTATGTCATCCTGCATTGTTGGAATTAATTACATTGAACATTTATTTATGTATAGCTTGTGGGATTAGTTTCCTTAGTGCTCTGTAATGAATGATTACAAACTTGGTAAAACAGAAATTTATTCTTTCTGGGGTCTGGTGGTGCAGGCCTATAATCCTAGCAACTCAGAAGGAAGGCTGAAGTACGAGGATTGCAAGTTCAAGGCCAGCCTCAGCAACTTAGTAAGACCCTGTCTCAAAATAAAAAATAAAAAGGGCTGGGGATGTAGCTCAGGGATGGAGAACCCTGGGTTTAATCTGTAGTATCAACCAACCAACAAACAAACAACAAAGTTATTCTTTCATGGTTCTGGAGGACAGAAGTCCTCCAGACTCTCTCTTCAAAGGCTCTAGGGGACAATCACTCCTTGCCTCTCCCAGCTCTAGGTACTGTGAGCATTCCTTGACTCATGACCATGTCAATCTCCATGGCCACATGGCTTCTCTCTCTTAAGTACATCTGTGTGTCTCTCTTACAAAGACACTCTCATTGGATTTTGGACTCACCAGGGTAATCTCAACATCCTTAACTTATATATTAACTTATTATATCTGCAAAGATCTTTCTCCAGAGAAGGGTACAGTCACAGATTCTAGAGATTAGGATGTAGAGACATATATCGTAGGGAGGGAGGTCATTCCACTCTCTACACTAGTATAATGTAAAAATATTTAAAAAGGAAAAAAAATGTAAATCATTATTATTGATTACTTTCAGGAGGGAAAAATTTCCAAATTTGTTTTACTGAACTAATGTAACATTTGTAATCAGAAAAACAAAAACAAAAACAGACGAAAATAGTAGAGCAATAGTAATAACCACCACAACCAAAGCAAAACAGAGATGAGTCCTAAGTTATATATACCATATGAACAAATGGCCCTGACATATCAGAAAGAGTAAAGGGGCCATGTCCTCGAACAGTGATGGAGGAGGTGGGGGAACAGGTTTCAAGCCAGGGGCCTTCTATCAGCCTTGACTTTTCAGATAGACCTACAGAAACATCAGCCTTCTATATGCAAAGCAGGGTCCTACCCTTGGATGAGTTCCTAGGAGGAGCCCCATATTTCATGGGGGAAAATACTTCCCCACTGTCAACCCATAGAAATTAAAATGCTGAATGTCATGTTGGCCCATGACTGTAATTCCAGCAACTGGGGAGGCTGAGGCAGGAGGATCACAAGTTTGAGGCCAGCTTGGGCAACTTAGAGAGACCCTGTCTCAAAATAAAAAGGACTGGGAATGCAGCTCAATGGTAAAGCAACTCTGGGTTCAATCTACAGTACCAAAAAACAAAACCAACTAAAGACCCCAAAACAAAACACAAGAACAAAAAATAAACAAACAAACAAAAGTAATTAAAATGCTTTCCTTCCCCCCACCAAAGAAGCAACATTACTGAGTATAGGTTGTAAGCTTGGGCCAGTTTTAGCCCCGTGATGTATCCAGTTTGATCTTCACTGTGCTGAAAAAATTTTCAATTAGTTGCCAACAATTTTCACATAAAAATTTGGGTTTTGGCTCCTCCGGATCTGCCGCATAGGGCCTGCATTCTCCCGTGGCAGCAGTTAGCTGGAGCTGGAGAGCGGCTCTCTCTTTCCGAAGGGTGATGCCTGGCAGTGCCTGTTATTCCCTGTCTGACCCTTCTCATTTACACTGTCCCCCTGGCCTCGCAGCCACTGCAGTTTCCAACACCCCAGTGAACAGAATAAAAATCGCTTTGCTTCTTTCTAGTGCGGTACATTATGGGTTAAGTGCCCTTGTACTGGTTGGCTGGGAAACCTAAACACTTGCTTCCAGGGAAAAATTCATTCTAAGTTCCAAATAGCCAACAAATGAACTTGAAGCCTGCAACCTCTTCATAAATTGGTGACTCCTCTACAGTCATGTTTTATAGTCTGCCTAAACAAGTAATGGGAAATGCATATCCATGTGTGCACTCAGAGATCAGAAATTCAATTCCATGGGCTATTGGGGAAGGAAGTTTCAAAATTCTGCTCATCATGCCGTTGGAGCCTCTGCACGTGCACCCGGGGCCTGTGTGAACCCCTGGAGCCATGGAGGCGCCTTTACTTTGCTAGGGCTGCTGCCTGTCCTCCTAACCCTAGTTGTGAGGCCTTTTAAGTCTGGGGCCTAACCTATTGGGTTAGAAGCAGGCACCTTGACAGATTTCCTTGCGGAGAGCTGTGCTTTCCAGTGAAGCTCTTGAATTTTTAATTTCAGCCGAGTCATCAGAGGAGGTGTCGTGCTTGCTTTGGGTGGCAGGGAATGTTGCTGCCACTGGGGCTGGATCCTTCTTGGAAGTCAGTGAAGAATGTCCTTAAAAGTGATAAATCGCTACTTAGTGAGCACCTACCCTGTTCAGGGTACCAGGCGAGAACCCCCATACACACATTAAGACGTGCACAGGGCCTGCACATCAAGGAGCTTTCAACCTGATTGAGTCAAAGAGACAAAACATTGAGTAGTAGCACAGTGTTGTGTGAAGCAGATGAGATGTCACAGGTGGTGAGCATGTCACAAGTGGATGGCGGAGACTCTAGGTGCTTGTCTGTACCATTGGGGCTGAGGAGTAGCAGTGTGGGCGTGGGGGTGGCTATGAACTGAGTCTAAGCAGAGCAGATGAAGCAGCAGCAGGCAGGGAGCAAAGGGAAATGAGAAGGTGGCTTTGGCTGTGATAGAGGATAGGTCAGAAAGTTTAAGACAGGCTTGTAGAGGGTCCTGAATGTCAGGATACCTGATTCTGGGTTTGTCCCAAAGGCAGTGGAGAACGCTGGGAAGTTTTTGAGCAAAGCTATGGTGTGATCCAAGTAGCAAGTTAGTGGATCACCTTGGGATGATTTGGGGAGATGAGGAAGCAGACGGGAGGGGGTTTCTAAACAGAGAAATGACTGAAGCACGGGTAGGTCACAGGGGCTTAAAAGGAAAGGGCAGGTGGGGAGAAGTCAAAGGCTTGGTGGGACACGTATGGCCATGAGTGGGCAAGGAGGAGAAGCTGCAATGTGATGGAGGGACAGCTCCAGGTCTGAAGCCAGAAACCTGATAAGGGTGGTGCTCTGGGGCCAAAAGAGCCAAGTGCAGAGGAAGACAACAAGAACAGACTGATCTGAGTCCTGCCTTGATGTGCGCCCTGAGGATCCAGCCCTGGCCGCACATTCTCACCTGCTGGCTGGTGGCATGTGGTTTTGTCAGCCCCCCACACCTGGGTACCAGGGATTGAACCCAAGGGTGCTTAACCACTGAGCCACATCCCCAGCCCTTTTTATATTTTATTTAGAGACAGGGTCTCACTGAGTTGCTTAGGACCTCGCTAAATTGCTGAGGCTGGCTTTGGACCTGCGATCCTCCTGCTGAAGCTTCCCAAACCGCCGGGATCAAAGGCGTGGGCCACTGCGCCCCACTGGTGGCTTGTGTTCACTCACACCCTAAGGTCTCAACACCAACCTCTGATGGGAACCGTTGAGAATACTGGTGGGCTTCCAGGCCCCTGTGCCTCCTCCAGCTGATAGTCACTAGTCTCAGGGCCAGCAGCCCACCCACCGCATCCTACTAGGTCGAGCAAGTGTTTTGCACTCGGATGATCCAAAAGGCATGCAGGGGTTATTCTGGCCCACAGCAGACCCAGACCTCAGTTCAACGGGCTCTCCAGGTTTTGCTTCCTTCCTCCACACTCCCCACTGACCGAATGTCCTTCCTCACGCTTTAGGTGGCTCCCACAGACCTTGACCTGCACAGTGCAGTTCCTGTGTGCTGCCCTTTTTCATCTGAGCTGACTTAAAGCGTAGGAGCCCACATGGATAGGGAGCGATCACCTCTTTTAAGGGAAGCACCGCTCTGGCATTATTATGCTTCTGCAGAATACTCATTAATGACTGCCATGCCTTCACCAGAACGAAGGGAAGGAAAGGAACTGGCGACCTGAGGGGCTGGGATTGTTGTTAGTGCAAAGACAAAAACCACCACTGAAGTTTGTGCTGAGGTACGATGGAGGAGGTACGTACGGTCTAATGTGGCTCAGAGGGAACCCGTCCTTACTCCTTTTATTCTTTTGATTCCTTTGTCCTCTTCAATTTACCCCTGTCCAGCATCGAGTCGCTTTTCTCTGCCCTTTGTTCGCCCTCTGCTTCCATCCACCTCTCCCTTCTCTGCCCCACAACCAGTCTGCCTTGATAATTCATTCCAAAAGAATCAGCCAGTCCATTCTGTGGTAGCCAGCCGAGACTGGTGACCGGTGCCACTGTTGGAATATATAAACATGACTCTTTTTCAGGTAGCATCTAAGATGCCAGTTTTAGCAGCCTCATTTAAAAAACTATTTATATTCACAAAAGTCTATAATAGCATTTTTATTGTGTACGCCTGTGATTTGGGTGCATTTTCCCCCCATGCCCGTTTCTTATGATTGTTCAACACTGACTACAGCCTTAAATGATAATGAGAGCAGAAGCGGTCTCTTTAGAAAACGATGACTGCGTTTCGTGTCCTTCACTATATGTGCTCCCCTGCCTGAAGGGGGTGGGTGAGGGTTTGAACGGCTGCTCTTGACTGGCTCCGAACCCAAGTTCATATCCTTGCAGCATTGATTCAGTCTCTTATTCTTCTGCAAAGAATAAATTGAATACCAGGCTCTTTAGTGTGTGGGTGTCTTTCAGACGAGACCTTAAAACCCAAGGGTTTTCTGTGGCGGATGGGGATATTGGAGTTCTTGTCTTGCTCTCTTTGCCCTGGGTTCCAGAGCCTGGCCTGGCCCCAGATGTCACACATTCGATTTTGAAGAGAGATGTTTATTGGAGCCTTTCTTCCCTCAGCTCCTGCTGTTTCTTTGCTTCCGTGATGTGACCTGCTGCTTTCACCCCTCAGTTTTCCAATGCATTAAAAAATCAACCAACAAAAACAGTTTGTCTCAAAGTGCTGCAAATCCAAGCTTGTTATCTGTATTCCATTATTATGAATAACTCACCACCTCTGTGGCTTGCGTATGATTGACTTGCAATTAGGGGCTGTGTTTTACAGCAGCTCTGAGTGGTATTCCCCCCTGGCTATTCCTTAAGGCAAGCCCGGAACCCCTGGGTCACATGAGAAAGGGTGAATTTTTATGGACTCCACCCTGTTGTTGGTTCCCTCCACCCCTCTGCAAGCCTGGATATTGGATCTGTAATTACTGATGCAATAATAATACCTTCCATTGCCATTTTATGCCTTTTCAAAAATGTTTTCCATCTTGTGATTGATTTTCACAAAAATGCCCTTGACATAGGCAGTAGAGCTTTTATGGCCTGCCTAATTATACCAATAAGGAAACAGATTTGTGAGGTTAAATGACTTGCCCAAGTGCTTTCAACAAATCTAAGAGGGGCCTGGGGTTGGAACCAGATTTCATGGTTGCAGGGTGGGTGGTTGTCCCTCGGCCACAGCATGGATAACAACCTTCAGACAAAGGTATTTATACACAAGATTTCATTTGCTCCTGGGATGACCTTATAAGATTGGATGAACAGATATAGTCCTCATCTTTCAGGTTGGAAGTAGAAGCCCAGAGAGGCGATGTGGGACAAACAACGGAGGATTGATTTGATACCATGTCTCCAAGTCTGGTTTTTTTTTTTTTTTTTTTTGTATGGGGGATTGATCTTAGGGGCTCTTAACCACTGAGCCACATCTCCAGCCCTTTTTATTTTGAGACACGGTCTCACTAAGTTGCTTAGGGCCTCATTAAGTTACTGAGGTGGCTTTGAACTTGTGGTCCACCTGTCTTAGCCTCCAGAGCTGCTGGATAATTACAGGTGTGTACCACTACCACTGGCTGCTTTTTTTTTTTTTTTTTTTTTGGTACTCAGGATTGCACCTGGGGACTTGCACATGATAGATACTCCTGAGCCACATCCCCAGCCCTTATTAAATCTATTATTATTATTATTATTACTTTTTTGTGTGTGTGTGGTGCTGGGGATTGGGCCTGGGGCCTCACGCATGCTAGGCAGACGCTCTACCACTAAGCCATACCTCCAGCTCTTAAATTTTATTTTGAGACAAGGTCTGCTAAATTGCTGAAGCTGACCTTGAATTTGGGATTCTCCTGCCTCTGCCTCCCAGGTTGCTGAGATTACAGTCGTTCTGTACCACTCCTGGCAAGTTTGCTGTTCTTGCTGACACTTTGTTGCCTGATTAATGATACCACCACTCATTCAGTGGCCTTGCCCCAAAACGTAGACTCATCTTTTACTGTTCTTTCCCTTTTTATTCCATATTTGAGTCATCAGCAAATCTTACTGATCCTGCTTTCAAAATATATCCCAAGTTGATCATTTTTTTTTACCATCTAAAATGCTATTGTGGTCTGAGCCTTCATTGTTTCTCACCCAGATCTCAGCAGTGGTCTCCTGCATGGCTAGTCTCCAAAGAAGGTCCCCTGGGAGCCAGTCCTCCCTGGAGTCACACCTTTGTGTATTTTTACATCAAATCTCAGCTGACCTGTGACTCTTACTTTAGCCATGGAATGTGGAGGAAGCGAAGCTGACCCATGTATCAAGAAAGCTTTTGTACCTCCGGGAGCCCTGAGCTGCTCTGCTGCAGAAGCCAAGTGAAGCGGGAGAGGCCAGGAGACTGCATATCAGTGTTCCAACTGAGCGTCCCACAGAGGTGCCAGACATGTGCCTAAGCATCATGTACAAGTTGTACCCTCCTGTAGCCTAAGCTGGCGTCCCATGGAGCAGAAGAACCTTCAGGCTGAGCCCAGTCAACCCACAGACTCATGAGGGACAATAAAATGATGGTTGTTTTAAGCCACAGTTTTGGGTTGGTTTCATATGTAGCAATATATAACTAAAACATCTAAGGGGGCTCTCTGCTTCCATTCTTACTTGTTGTCAGTCTAGTTTGCAGACGCAGAAGGGTGTTTTTTTGTTTTGTTTTGTTTTTTTTTGTACCAGGGACTGAACTCAGAGGCACTAGACCACTGAGCCACATCCCCAGCCCAATATTGTATTTTATTTAGAGACAGGATCTCACTGAGTTGCTTAGCACCTCCATTTTGCTGAGGCTGGCTTTGAACTCATGATCTTCCTGCCTCAGCCTCCAGAGTCCCTGGGATTACAGGTATGTGCCACAGTGCCTGGCAGGTTTTTTTTTTGTTTTTGTTTTTGTATGGTGGATTGAACTCACGGTGCTTTATCACTGAGCCACATCCATGGTCCTTTTTATATTTTGTTTTGAGACATGGCCTCACTAAGTTGCTGAGGCTGGCCTTGAACTTGTGATCCTCCTGCCTCAGCCTCCAGAGCCACTGGGATTACAGGTATGCATCATCATGCCCCTGACTACAGATGATGTTTTAAAAAATTATAGTAAGATATGCATAAAATCTATCATCCTTATGCTTTTTAAGTGTATATTTTAATAGCATTAACAGTATTCACCTTGGGGCTGGGGTTATAGCTCAGCGGTAGAGCAATTGCCTCACATTTATAAGGTATTGGGTTCAATCCTCAGCACCACATAAAAATATATATAAATAAAATAAATAAAAATATTGTGTCCATCTTTAAAAAATATTTATTAAAAAAAAAGAAGAGTATTCACCTTGTTGTGCGACAGATCTCCAGGACTCTTTTATCTTGCAATTCTGGAACTCTGTACCCAGTAAGCCACAGCTCCCCATCCCTCTCTCTCCTGTTCCTGGCAATCCCCATTCTATTTTCTGTTTCTATGGGTTTGGCTCTCCTAGATATCTCCTATAAGTGAAATCATCCATATTTGTCCTTTTATGACTGCTTTATTTATTTAGCTTAATGTCCTCAAAGTCCATCCATGTTGTGGGGTGTCAGAATGTCCTCCTTTCTTTGTGTGTGTGTGTGTTGAGCACTATGGATGTCATTTAAAAATATTCTAGTTAGTTATACATGACAGTGGAATGCACTTTAGACATAAATAGAGTCTAACTTCTCATTCTTCTCATTGTGCACGATGTTGAATCACATGTCGTGTAGTCGTATCTGCACATGGGGTCATAGTGTCCAAGTCATTCTACTGCCCTTCCTACCTCTGTACCCGCTCGCTCCCCTCCCTTCACTCTCTTCTGCCTAATCCCTAGTTTTCCCCTTATGTGAATTAGCATCCTCCTATCAGAGAAGACATTCGTCTTCTGGTTGTTTGGGGACTAATTTATTTCACTTAGCATGATATGCTCCAGCTCTATCCATTTACCAGCAAATGCCATCATTTCCAGAATCTCTTCCTTTCTAAGGCTGAGTGATGTTTCCTTGTGTGGACATTGCACTGTGTTTAACCATTCATCTGTCGATGACAATTGGTTTGTTCCTCCCCACCTTCTGACTGTTATGTGATGGGGGTGTGAACATGGGGGTGTCCAGCTATCTCTTCAAACTGAGCTTTTGATTATTTGTGGTATACATCACTGGATTAAATGGTAGTTCTATTTTCAATTTTTTGAGGAACTGCTATACAAAGAAGTTATTAAAACATAAATTTTGTTACTCCCTTGTTCAAACCTCTTCACTAACTTCTTGTTGTTCTTAGAATAATATCTAAGATCCCTATGTGGCCTGCAAGGCCCGAGACAGCCAGGCCCATGGGCACTTCCTTAGTTTCTTCTCTTTAGCTAGTTTTAGTATCCTGCTCTTCCCTGTTACCCCAAGCTTGATCCTGTCTCAGAGATTTTTCATTTGCCATTCACTCTGACAAAAATGTTCTTCCTTGTTTTTGTTTTTTTCCGATTCTGGGAATCAAACCCAAGGCCTCCTATGTGCTAGGCCAGCACTCCACCACTGAGCTGCACCCCCAGCCATCTTCCTTGGTTATTGTCATGACTCAAGTCTCTGCTCAAACACCTCTTCCTTCAGACAGACCTTCCCTGATCACCCCATCTAACAGTACCTCCTATCATCTGTATGCCTTTATTTTTGATTCATTGTCGTATCTCCGCCTTATCAGTGAGGCGTTCGTATTACTAGCACACAGCCATATGGGACTAACTATGGTAGAACTAGTGCTGCTCTAAGCACTTTACATATGTTAACCTGATCTTTTTTTTTTCTGTAGTTGTAATTGGACATCATACCTTTATTTTATTTGTTTATTTTTATGTAATGCAAAGGATCAAACCCTATGCCTCACACATGCTAGGCAAGCCCTCTGCCACTGAGCTACAGCTCCTGTCCCAACCTGAGTAATCCTAACAGCAATTCTGTGGATTAGGTGTATTACTAGTACTCTCCCCATTTTACAGATGAGAAAATTGAGACATCAAATGTTAAATAACTTCCCTATGGTTCTATACCTAGCAATTGACAAAGATAGTACTTAAACCAATCAGTTAGAGTCCAGAATCCACTACACTGTACTCTTCTCATTATAAATGTCCATCCTGTGTGTTGGTTGGTTGTCTCCCCCATGGGGTATATGATCCATTAAAGCAGGGACTTTGAGTTGTTCACTGCTCCCCAGGGCTTACAGCAGTGTCTGGCATATATTAGGTTTTCAATGAAACCATGTTGGATGAATGAGTAGATTCTTTGTACATTGAAAAAAAAGAAAGAAAGAAAGATTCAGGTTTTCTTTCTTACTCTTGCTCCCCCCACCTCCCATGAACTTAATTGCATCTGGAATAAATAGCTAGTCAAGTAGAGTAGTTACATCTAGTAGATACTCAATAATTATTTATTCCATAAATCATTTGGGAGTTCCTTGAGGATAGAGACCTGTGTCTGTTTTCCTTCCGTCTCTCGCTTGCCCCTCCTTGTGCCCATTGCTGACTCTCAAACTTCTGTCATTACTGTGGAAGAGAAGGAAGAATGTATTTATCTTGTAAAATTTTGCCTATTGTATTGTGGCAGCAAATAGATGCACTTGTTTGTGTGGAAGTAGCTATGAGAAAACTAAGCCGGCAAATTTCAGGCCAAGGATCATGTCGAAGAGAGAAGCCATTTTCAGAATTTTTCATATCTTTTTCAATCCTGGGCATCAACAGATCATTTTATATAGGACTCGGGGTCAACTTTGCACATGTTCTAGAACATAGCCATCATTTCCCTTGTCATTCTTTTCCTCGTACAGAGATTCTCTAATGCAAAACACATCCCTCTCTCAGCTTTTGAAAGAGCCAGGGCTTCAGAGGTCCCTTGGTGCCCTGCATGGAGAGATCGCTCCAGAAACAAAGGCTGAATGACTTAATTATTTAATTAATAGATCTCTTTAGAAGTAGCCCTGAGGAACTCAGTTCCGTGATTGGTTAGCTGTCTACTCCGGATCCAGCTGTGGTTCAACATATTCTTTTTTTCTCTCTAGTTTCAAATGTACTTTGGAGAGTCCTTCCAGATACTTTTCCCATCAAATTGTCATCAAAATGCAGGTCAGATGTAAAGAAGACCAGTGTCTATTGAAGACTGGCATCAATGCATTAAAAGGTACCCTGGTGGCCTTAAAGACTTAATGCAGCTTTTTAAAATTGCTAATTTATACACTGGGCTGTCCACCTCACCCTGGCACTCTGGATCACATTATACAGAGAAGTAGATGGAACACACATATAATAGGCGACGGCTGGCTTCGTTATGACCTTATTTTCACTGATAAAGACAAATCTCATAATTCACTGGTAGCAATGTCAGTCTTTTATCTTCCCCGGGACTCATGAGGACACAAGTCACATCCGCTGATCCTGCTCCATGCATGACAAGGAAACTCAGGCAGCCAATCACCACAAGGGTGATTCATTCATTTGCATCCAGAAATTCTGTTGGTTAAAAAGCAATAAAACTGTTTGGGCTTTTTTTTTTTTTTTTCCACTCTATAAAAAGTGGCTTACTTTGGTGAGATATACGCCTTCACTCATCTCACAGAGCTGCTGTAAAAAATAACATTTGGCAGTGGGAAGTGGGACTTTTGCTAGAGGAACTGATGTGTACATATAATGTTTATACATTTCTTAGATGGCCATGGACACGTGTCAATGCTTTCGTGTTCCAAAGTCGTGTATGGATAGAATTTACTATGGCATGGATCTGGATTTTTCAAATGTATGAGTCAGGTGTGGTGGCACAAGCCTGTAATCCTGGGTACCTGGGAGGCTGAGGCAGGAGGATCCCAAGTTTGAGGCAAGCCTTGGCAACTTAGAGAGACTGTCTCAAAATAAATAAAAGAAAATAAAAGAAAAGAAAAAGGCCTGAGGATGTAGCTCAGTGGTAGAGCACTTGCCTAGCATGTGTGAGATCATGGATTTGTTCCCTACTACTGCAAAAAATAAAAACATAAATTAATAAAAATAAAATATACCAGAGGATTTACAAAGTGTGAGATTCCAGGATGAAATGATAAGACATATCCAGGGCCTGGAGTGGTAGAGGGGTGACATTAGGTACTTAACTTGATTCCCACCAGTCATAGAAAACCATCACCATGCCCCCTTCCTGCTCTAGTGCCACCTCAGGGTCCTGGTTGCCCTTCTCTGTTTCTGTCCTTTGCCTGTTCTTTGAGCCACAGAGGCCAGTTGAGGGCCAAGCAACCCAGGAGGACCTTGTAACACAGAGTAGATTCCAGAAGATCTGAAGTTGCATGAGAAAAATGAGAGACTGCAGGGGCTGTGGGGGCAGGGGGCAGGGTGGCCTGGGCTGCTAAAGGCTGGCGCCACCTGCTGAGCCGTAAATCAGGTCTCAGAGCCTAGATATTTATTTTCAAAGCAGGAGCTGGATCATCCTTTATACTCAGTGCTGTGCTAAGTACCATGTTGGGGCCGGATAATGTTAATGACTGCAGCAGCTTCACCACAATGGTGCTGATCTTGTGGTAGCTCTGCCTCTTCTACGCCAAGGGAGTCTAAGGATTTAACCCTTTCTTTGGATTGACGTTAATGTGCCCAGGGGGGTGGGTTCCTTGTCGGGCAGACTGACCTTTGGCATTTTTCCTGTTCTCCCATCTGATGGAAAGGCTGTGGGGGGATAGGTCCCAGAGAACAGGGCTTTCTGTATCTTCATTTTCAGAACAGTCACTTTGAGGATGACAAATGTTTCCCGGCTGTCTTGGCTGCCAATCAGGCCCCTCTGTCCATGAGACCTTTTGAAGAAGCAATAACAATACACTCATTTTAATTATTTATTCATTGCCCCTTCGGATTGTGCCTTTTAAACAAACTATCTTATAGTTTCTTCTTTCTCATCTTTATCATAATTAAGGGCAACAGGGGAAAAGGGCTATCTTTTGTTACACACACACACACACACACACACACACTCACACACACACACATATATATATATATATATATATATATATTTTTTTTTTTTTTTTGTATTGAGGGGATTGAACCCAGGGGCACTTAACCACTGAGCCACATCTCCAGTCTTTTTTGTATTTAATTTGAGACAGGATGTTGCCAGTTTGCTTAGGGCCTCCCTAAATTGCTGAGGCTGGCTTTGAACTCTTGATCCTCCTGCCTCAGCCTCCTGAGCTGCTGGGATTATAGGAGTGTGCCACCATAACCAGCCTTTTATAATTTTAATTACACCAATTTTGGCTTAAAATGGAACCATTTACATATGGAGGAGATATTATTTTGGGGACAGTGATAGTTTTTCTCCCTCATATACCTCAAAAAACGGCATAGCTGTGAGGGGGTCCAGCTGTAGGCACCAAACCTAAGCTTGTCTTACCCTGGACAAAGGATATAGAGCCCCAGTGGAGACTCTAGCTGCTAGGGGAGAAAGCCCTAGATCCTCAAGGACTGGTGTTTTGCCACAGGGAGCCGTCATCATGGCGGGAAATCAGGTTGGGGTGTCAGTCGCAGGAGACCACAGTGGTGACTGAATCTAAAAGTGAAGATCTAGTTGCACTCCCTGCCCACCCTGGCACCTGGCTCATGTCCACTTAGAAGCACGGCCACCTGCCATTTTCCCTTCTCTTCTTCTAGATTCTGGCCTGATATTGCCTTCTTGGGGGTATTACCCCTTTCTGCTTCCTGGAGTCCATGTGATCCAGAGTAAAAGAATGTGAGCCTTGGAGGTCAAGAGAGAGACTGAATTTCAGTTGGCCAATAACTGGGGATACAGTCTTGAGCAATGATTTACCATTTGAGCTCCGGGGTCCTTTCCATGAAGGAGGATCATGAGGTCTTCTTGGCAGAGCGGCTTGGGAAGATGCATATGGTAAAGATACCTTCTGCACACAGTGGGTGCTTTGTTAGTGTTTGTTGCCTCTTTTCCTGTGTAGGATAGCTATGAGTGAGTACCTCGCAGGGAGGGCAGATATTTGAAGGGCTGGATAATAAAGACGGTAATTCCTGACAACACTCAACCACACAATGACTGTGTGCTCTTGCTGCCTATCCCCACCCATCCTTGTCTCATGATGCTTTTCCATTGCCTCTTACTTTATAAGGTTTATCCCTGATTATTCCCAGCCTGCAACGAGGCTTCCTAACCCTCTTATGCTTATTGCCTTCACCACTCAACATTTCACCATGAACCATCGGGTTTATAGATTACAATCTTCTCTCTTGAATAAAATACACTCCTAGGGGCTGGGGATGTGGCTCAAGTGGTAGCGCGCTCGCCTGGCATGCGTGCGACCCGGGTTCGATCCTCAGCAGCACCACATACCAACAAAGATGTTGTGTCCGCCGAGAACTAAGAAAAAATAAATAAATGTTAAAATTCTCAAAAAAAAAATACACTCTTTGGGAAAGGACTAAGTATGATTCTTTGCATCATTTGGCATGGTGCCAGGCATGGAGTAATGCTCAATAATTGATTCTGAAGAACAGTGCCATTGCTAGTCCTACCTGAGGGCAGAGGTATTTTATATATTTTTGTGTCTCCACAGCAGTTCACCCAGTGCTGAGTATCCAGGCACTCATAGATACTCAAACATTTCCCCTGATTAAAATTCTGGGGGAGGCGCTCGAGGGGGTGATTAGTCATTGATATGAAAAGTATAGTAAGAGTCTTGGGGAGTAAAGCTGAATCTACAGAAGGTTCTAAAATGTCTGGGGTTTGAGGAGGACATATGTACTTTATGAGGGCTTGTAAATCATGCTCTGGGATTGCAGGAAAATTTTGGAGAGTTGGTGACTGGTATGGACTGGGTCACCTAATCTGACATTGTCCTGTAGACTAGATCTGGAGCCAGGTGACCCTCCAGCTTTTGGTAAAAGAAAATAATAAAAATAAGTTCCCTCTTGACTCAGGAGCCCTTTGGAAATTTGTCACCTGTTATTGATCTATTGACAACGCCTGGTTTCTTCTGATAGGTCTGATCTTGGCCCATAATCCTTAAATAGACAAAACTTCCAAGGAAGCTGATTTTCATTGGACTGAAAGTCAATCAGGCTGCTGCAAGAATATGAAATTAGGCTTTAGGGGAAGGGGTGGTAGTTAATTTCCAATTATCTGCAGGAAGAGGGCAGCAAGGACTGTGCACCCTGCAGTCGCCCCAAGAAGGCGGTCCTCTGTATCCCCTGAGCATGATCAGGAAATTCAGCTGGGTCCCCTCTCAGGGCTGCTTTTTGTCCACTTCCCTGTCCTGCCACGAGGCCCTTTAATTTTCTGCATGTGCTCACAGCTCTGGCTCATTCCTTTCTGGGCCCCTGGCTGAGGGAACCCCCATAACTGGTGGTCAACTTGTTCCCTGACCTAACAGAGGTCATTTCTAAGTGTCGGTTTTATGCCATGGATACTACAGTAACTATGAGATGTAGCCTTGTAGACTGAGTTAAACAAACAAAAAAGGGCTGGGGCTATAGCTCAGTGGCAGAGCACTTGCCTAGCATGTGTGAGGCCCTGGGTTTGATCCTCAGCATCATATAAAAATAAGCAAATAAAATAAAGGCATGCTGTCCATTTACAACTAAAAAAAAAAAAAAAGAAAAAGAAAAGAAAAGAAAAAGAAATTCAAAAATCAATAAAATTAGCCAAGGCATGGTTCCAAATTCTGACCCTGAGCTAGCTTTATGCTGTTCTGGTAGCAACATGCACGGGAAGCCTTAAACACACAGAACTGGGAGTCAGGTAAATCCTGCTTTGCTGTTGTTCCTCACAGCCTTGTTTCTCTTCCACACAGTCTGATTTCTTTCAGCCAAATGAAGGACAGGACTGAAATGAAGGAGAGGACTCCTTCCCCACCAAGCTTGGTGAGGCTTCCAGGGCAGCAAGGCAGCTGTCCTGGAGGGGACTCTCTGAGTGTACAGCCTGCAAGCTTTCATCAATTCCCGAAGTACTTTAGGAGGGAGCCAGACAAGCAGCATTATTATTATCATCAATCACTCGACACTGAAGAAACTGAGGCAGCTGAGGGGAGGAGTCTGCGGAGCTGGCCCAGCCAATGGGAGAAGGAGGGGGAGGAGGAGGAAGCAAAGATCCACACAACTGGGCTTGACTCCCTCTGCCAGGGGCTGGAGGTGAAGAGGTAGAGGCGGTGACAATGTGGCCAGGCTGCGGCTGCTGCATCTCAAACCAGACACCTCACCCCACCACAGTCCTCTTTCTCTTTGAGTCCCTCAATTGAATACATTCTGATTCAATTTGAATGTTCTGGATTAGTGGAAGGGAACGAGGTTTAAAAGAGGTCAGCTCCATTACTCAGCGTTATTAATGATGTTGTCGGCCGTTAAAATCTCAAAAAACTAGGAAACTAATAAATTTTACATATTGAAAAATCACGGATGGATCAGGCAAATGGATAAATTCTTAAAGGTATTTAATATCTGTTAAGAGGACAGAATGATAAATTCAATATTGAAAACCAATATCAGATTCACAATTACAGGCCATTTATCATAACCAACTGCATGGACAGCGTCTTATTGCGGGGAGCCCAGTGTGATTCATAAGCAGAGACCCGGAACAAGTCCATATGAAACGAGAAATAAATCTGCTTTACATATTGGAAACTTATTTCCACTTCCTATCTTTATTGCCAACAATAATGTTAGCTTTCAAGAACAAATTGTTACACATTAAACCCATGCATAATGAGCCCAATTGAGTAAAAAACTTCCCTAAAAAGAGCTTTAGATTATTCCAAATTGGGTTATTAGCTTTAACTCTAATTCCTCTGAGAGGACCCAGCAATTGTAGAGTAAGTTTCTGCACTTAACCAGCCAGTAGCTTTCCTGGGTTGGACCCCAAAGTTCCAGATCTGTTCTCTCTTCTCCTTCTTTCCCACTTCCTTGAAGAATTACTAGTGTCAGGCTAAAAAACAAACTTGACAATATTTAACAAATGTGTTAATTTAATGAATTGCAAAACATAATTTTTTTAAATTTTAGGATGAATTACGCTGCCTTCTTTGAATATTTGAGTGACTATGGGTAAATGGAATGATTTGAATTTGGACCCTTGATGTCACGGCGAGGGCACCAGCTCAGTCAATGTGTTGATCTCCAGACATCTGAGGGTCAAGTGCAGTAGCTGATTTGGCCAACACGGCTGCCACTCATCCCTCTGGCTGCCCAGGATGGAGTTGCTTTTTTTTTTGGTTCTATTTTTTTCCAGATGTTAAAACCGAGGTGCTCAAATGAAGAAAATTTGGGACGTGTAGGGGAAAATAAAATCACTTCTAGCTCCCTTTTCAGACAGGCTACTCTATGATATTTCTTTTCTTTCTTTTTTTTTTTGTTGCACATTTTAAAATTTATGCAGTTACCATTATATATACATAATTTTTTATCCTATGCAAATATAATTTTAATGATTATATAATAAGCCATCATTTTATAAGAAAAACTTTCCTAATATTGGGCATTTTGTTTGTGCTATAAATAACATTGCAATAACCATCTTTGTGCATATAACTTTGGGTGAATTTCTGATTACTTCTTTAAGATTTGTTTCCAGAAATCTCATTTTGGGTTAAAGAGTGTGAACCATTTAAAGTTTTAATATATATACTAAATCTTAAAAAAGTTTCTATAAACTCCTAATTCATGAATTTGCTTAGAGTTTGTACAAGTTTCAGCCGTAGCCCAGAAGTTGAGGTCACAGGCCTTGAAGTCAGACCCACCAACTTAAACTTGCATTTAAGTTCCAAGTCTGCTACAGACTGGCTGAGGGACTTAATCACTCAGAGCCTCCATGGTCTCATCTGTAAAATGGGCATCATGATAGCTTCATCCTAGGGTTGTCACGAAGATAAAATGCAAATTGCCTAGCAGATGCCTAATCTGGCACCTGCCTAATAGAGTAAACACTTCACAAAAGGCAGGTAATATTGGCCCTTCTCTGTTTTTTTGTTACAGAGTATCATGATGTATGTCCTTAGGTATATATAAAGGCATCATAAATTTTAAACATTTAAACTTTAATAACATTCTCCCTTGTCCCTGGAATAAAAACTTACCTTGTTATCAGTCAATATCCTTCACCACCTGCTTGCCCTGTACCTCGGTCACTGTGTTCATGACACATCCTTCTTCCCAGCCGGTCTCTTCCCTTATTTCCACTCTTTGCCAAACTCTGCTCATCTATTTAATCTCCACCTAGGTATTGCCACTGGTCAAGCCTCTCTGCTACCTCCAGGGGCAAAATGAACGTGTTGGTCCGCCTGTTCCTCCAGCACCGTGCGAACCTACCCGGGCTGCAGTGTTTCTCAGTCTCACGTGTTCGAGTGAGACGGTAATGCAGTCTCCCCCACTAAACTGGGAACTCTTTAAACATCAGGATCAAGTCCTATTGATCTTTTTTTTTTTTTTAATGCTACTACAGCACATGGCAGAATAGGAGGGCTCCATATGAGTTTGTTCAATGTAACGTGGGTAGTCAGTGTGATCAAAAAAGTCCATAAATGGCATTTCAATTCAATTCAATTGAATTTCATCTGGATTGAAAGCTGATTGGACTTCAATTTTTTTATTTATCATGGGATCTGAAATACAAATGCATTTTGTGCACTTGTGAAGTGCTTTCTAAGCCTTGAAATACTTAATGCTATTTGCAGAACATTTCTAGGCAAATTATTGAGATTTTAGAATGTAAAAGGAATTTCAGAGGACCCTGAATAAACATATACTAAAATATCTCATGGGAGACTACTGTATGTATCCATTAAGGAGGTGGACAAAGAAAGAGAGACCACTGAGGCTGCACATTGTGGTGCACACCTGAGAGATCACTGTGCCATTGGGACCCTGAATTTCCTGCTGAATCTTAATGTTAGGGTTAAAGCTGAGGTTCAAAATAAATTCACATTGACCCTGCACAGCACTTTACTACCCTGTTAAAATATCTGGGTTGTGTCTAATTGATAAGCACCCTCTTTATCATCATTTTTGTCTGTTTGGCTCAGTGCTGTGTCTCCCCCACCCAAAACAGTGCTTGGCACATCACGAGTACTCAATCAATGTTTGCCAAATGACCAAATGAATCAGCAATCACATTTGGTATGACCCAATCTGCATCTACTTGGGGCTGTTTAGTTCAAGTTGACAAATCTTTATGGAGTGCTTTCTATGTTCCAGACACCTTGCCAAGGAGCTGAGGGTATGAAGATGAATAACCTCTGGTCCCTGTCTACACGATGCTCCAAGTCCAGGGCAGGGAGCAGACACACACCAGAAAAATGCAGTATCCTGTGGCTAGTGAGAAGAGAGACCTCTCTACAGGATGCCAGAAACTCAGAGGAAGGCTGTTTGATGTGAGCTAGGGGCTTTAAGAAAGGCTCAGGGGGGCTGGGGATGTGGCTCAAGCGGTAGCGCGCTCGCCTAGCGTGCGTGCGGCCCGGGTTCGATCCTCAGCACCACATACAAACAAAGATGTTGTGTCCGCCGAGAACTAAGAAAAAATAAATAAATGTTAAAATTCTCTCTCTCTCTGTCCCCCTCTCTCTCTCACTCTCTCTTAAAAAAAAAAAAAAAGAAAGAAAGGCTCAGGTTGGAGAGCCAGGCATCATGATGCATACCTGTAATCCCAATGGCAGTGGCTCGGGAGGCTGAGGCAGGAGGATCATGAATTCCAAAGCCAACCTCAGTCACTTAGTGAGGCCCTAAGCAACTCAGAGAGACCCTGTCTCTAAATAAAACATACAAAAGGGCTGGGGATGTGGCTCAGTGGTTCAGCACCCCTGGGTTCAATCCCCAGTATCAGAAGAAAAAAAAAAAAGAGGCTAAATAAAAATGGAAGATGGAAGGGCGTTCTGAGCACAGGGAGACATTGCCGGCAAAGACCACGGTAGATTATGGTACTACAATGTATCATCTATAACATGATGTATGACGGTGGCAATGGCAGCAACAGTACAACATAGCATTTATTACATCATCACAAACATTTCCCAATGGCCTATTAGGTTCCAGGAATGTGGAGGTGCTGGAGATACAATGACAGGCCAGCAAGGTTCCTGTCCTCATGGAGCTTGTATCCAGGGCACACAGGGCCCCCTGGCTTTCAGCATTGCTGGAACCAAAGGGTAGAGCAGGGAGTGGTGCCCGGGGAGGCTGAGAAGGGGAAGAGAGTTTGCTTTACACTAACAGGAGTTGAGCTGGAACCCACCCACTTTCTGAAGCCCCACCACCCCTTTTTAGATATTTTTTTAGTTGTCAGTGGACCTTTATTTTATTTATTTATTTATATGTGGTGCTGAGGATCGAACCCAGGGCCTCACACCTGCTAGGCAAGCGCTCTACCACTGAGCCACAACCCAGCCCACCTCACTGAAGCCCTTTTAAAAAGCTCAGGATTTGCCAAATCAAGCTACCTCTGGGCAGGAGTCTCGATTTGAGATCCTGATTTCTGCTTTCCCTAGGGTCTCTTGTGGTTGTAGGGAAATTGCTCACCAATTAGAGAGGAGGCCACTCCTAGAAGTCCTCCAGCACTGATTCAGGTTGTGATTCAGACAGTGAGTAGAGAGCCTGGTGCACAGTGAGCCCGTAAGTGTTTGTTGAATGAAAACATGTTCTTGGGTAACCACGGGGTGATGGCTTTATCTGTATAACAAAGGAGTGGCTAATCTCTTTGAGACTGAGAATCAATGGCATCATGAACTTCTTGGAAAATTAGATGGCCTCCGCTCCAACATCCTGCTTGAGGCCAAGGATAAGGAGCCACAGGTAAAGCCTATGTGCCTTTATGTCCAAGTCTGTCCATCCATGGATCCATCAATCCATCCACTATTAGACCTTGGCACTGTGCAAGACACTTGTTGAAATGACTTTATGGAATTCACCATTCAGTGGGGGCAGGTAGGCCTATAATCACATAATCAAAGTACAGTGAGAACATCTAACAAGGTAAGTAACCAGGGGCAAAAGAAGGCTGACTGATGATCAGAGATTAAAGGAGGACTGGACTTTTCCAAGCTTGACAGAGGATGGGAAAGGTGTTGTGCTGGTTTGGATGTGAGGTGTCCCCAAAAGCTCACGTGTGAATCAAGGCAAGAAAATTCAGAGGAGAAATAATCGAGTCATGAGAGCCTTAATCCAATCAGTGAATCAATCACCTGATGGGATTAACTGAGTGGTAACTGAAGGCAGGTGGGGTGTGGCTGGAGGAGGTGGGGCATTGGGGCTGTGGCTTTTGGGACATATATTTGTATCTGGCAAGTGGGGATATCTGTTTCTGATCATCATGGGAGCTGCTTCCCTCTGCCACACACTTCTGCCACCATGTTCTGTCTCTGCTCTGAGGAATAGAGCCTGCTGTCTATGGACTGAGACCTCTGAAACCCTGAGCCATTAAGTAAACCATTTCTCTTCTACAGTTGTTCTGATTGGGTCTTTTTGTCACAGCAGCAAAAAAAAAAAAAAAAAAAAAAAGCTAACTAAAACAGGTATTAAAGGATCTGAGACCTGCAGAGGTAAAATCAGGGGTCCCAGAACACTATAGGGAACTCAGAATGGGCAGGTTAACTATGACGTGAGTGTCAGGCAGGATTGAATGGTTGGCAGGTTATTGAAGATGAGGAGAACGTGTTGAACGCCAGGTACCCTAGGTTTTGAGATCCTAGAGGGGAAAGGGTTCGGAGGTATAGTTTTTCCAATTCTTTGTTGTAAAGAAAATGAAGACAGTATCTAAAAGTATGACTGCTCAGACTTTAGTGAGAAGTCTGCTTCACACCTAATGGTTTTATTGTCATTGCTATTCTTTTGACAGCATTCATTTACATTTGCTCTGGACCTCAAATCAAAGCAAATCAAAATATGACGAAGGTGTCAGTGAGAAGAGTTATTTGATGGGAAGCATTTGCTCTCTTTTGTGAGTAAGCAGTTTGTCTCCCGCTGTGTTGCAGCCTGCTGTGGCAGAAGGACTATTTCCAATGATTTAACTTTGCCTCTAACAAACCACATTTTATAATTACTTATTAGCCAAAGAACATCATTAATAGATAATTGTAAATTTTCTAAAAGCTATATAGATGGGTATGTTAAATTCATTCATTGATTTCCCAGTATCCAGCCCTCCAAGGGCTTTCACAAATCCCTGGGAAGCCTCTGAAAGCTGCATTTTGCATTCGATTCTTATGTCTGCAAAGAAGATTCCAAAATTCATGTTTGTCTCCAGTTTGCAAAGCAGAGTTCCTGATCTTGGACAAATTAGCCTTGGACAAATTATATCACACTGATAGCTTCCAGGTCATCTGGTGCCTGTGGGAAGAATAAGGGCTTAAGACAGGGAATTTCACAGTGTTGCATTTGGCCCCTTTTTCTGGTAAATATGGAGGAAGGATATCAGAGACTCAATCCAAGGTTGCCTGGATGCAAAGAAAGTCAGTTTCTAGATTCATATTTTCTGGGACTGCATAATAATCTGTCTTAATTGTGGAGCATCATAATAAGTAATATGTAATAATGTCATGATGATAACCTAAATTTAAATCAACTCAGGAAAATGGAATGGAGAGATCTCCAGCACTACTTTCTGAGACTGAGTCACAAACTCAATTTTCAATTCCAAGCAATTGGCACTTCTGACGTTTATTCACAAATAATCTCAACCCATCTCATTAAATATTCAATCCATATTCAAAGTTATTAAATATTGAACACGATTTAATAAATACAACCAAGTTAATCATGACTTCGATTGGTGGTTGTGGGTTCATAAAAAGCTTGTGAAAAGAGTCAGTCATTCCACTTGGGGCTTCATTCTGATCTTCCATCTCCCTGGCCCTGTTTTTAAATGAGTGTAGAAACTGGATAATGTGTGTGTGCAGATGTGTTGGGTTGTAGCTCTCAGTAGTCTGTGGACCAGGTAGGATGGGTTTGTCTGGGGTGTGTATATGTCAATGTGTGTTTCGTGAGCAGTTATGATGCTGGTGAGCTACCTTAGATCCTGGTTGTCGAATGGTTTCTTCTATGCACCTCCTCAATGGCTAGGACCACAGGACTCCACAGTCTCCTATAACTGAGGGTGGATTCCAAAGGTTACTTTCTCCTAGGGCTGTGCACGTGTAGTCAGCTCCTGAGAACAAGGGTCTCCTTAGGTTGCCCTTTGATTGTCTCTGCCTAGTCCCACTCCTGCAGTGCAAGAAACCGCAGTATTGAGGAAGGTACTTTGAACAACCTTGAGTTCAAATTTAGGTTCTGTCATTTACCAGTTATGTGGCTTTGGGCTTTGGGTAAGTTAACCTTTTGGACCTTCAGCTTCCCCTCTCCAAAAGGAGACAAAAATGCCTGCTATATAGGATTGTTGTGAGGTTTAAATAATATTGTAGGTGTACGTTGTTAATAAAATGTAGATAGCTTACCATTTATTTATTTATGTATGGTACCAGGGATTGAATCCAGTGGTGCTTAATCACCAAGTCATATCCCCAGCCCTTTTAATATTTTTATTTTGAGACAGGACCTCGATAATCTCTGAGGCTGGCTTTGAACTATCAGTCCTCCAGCCTCAGCCTCCGGAGACTCTGGGATTATTACAGTAGGCGGATGCCACCATGCCCAGTTTACTTTTTCTTTAAATAAGACAATATCCTATACTAAGCTTTGTAATAGGTCTAAAGGTAAAGAAGACATGGCATTGGCTCCAAATATCTTAGCATCTGGTGGGAGATAGACATTTCCACTTAAGCATGCTAGAGTGTCACCTTCTGCCTGAAGAGTTTAAAAGACCCTACAACAAGTGGCCTGGGGTTGTGGCTCAGTGATAGAGTGCTTGCCTGGCATGTGTGAGACACTGGGTTCAAACTTCAGCACCACATATAAATGAATAAATAAAATAAAATTTCAAACATTCAATGACAATGTTTATACACACACACACACACACACACACACACACACACACACACCCTACAAGTTCCAAAATTTTTTCTTCACAGCAAATCACAGTCATTATTGGGGATCTCTGTGCCTGGTCCCTCCCTGGGGCTTAAATCCAGGGCTCTGCGAGAAGGAGAGGAAACATTCAGCTGCCAGCAGACCAAGGTGGGAGAGGGAAGGAGAACACCTGAGCCAGGGAAAGGGCTGTGGCTGGAGGCTCTGCAGGGGCCCTCGCCTTCTGATAATTTACTCCTGAAACAGAGGCCATCCTCCCAGTGTGGTCACCAGGGTTTTGGCCTCTGCATCCCCTACCCCTGACCTGGCTAAAACAGGCAGGAGATGGAAATGGATTTGCTTGTGTTCACATAACCAGTGAGTGATGCAGCCAAGGGTTTGAAGTTGGGCATCTGCCTCCAGGCCTCTGCCTGTCACCTTTCTGTATTCTTCTTTTTACTGTCTTCCTGTCCCAGTTATAGGGCAAGCTTTTTATATATATGGAGAAGGGGAGGGGGAGGGTTTATTTAGCTCACATTTGTATGTTCAAAGTCCAACACCAGACAATCCCATTTGTTTGGCATCTGGTAAGAGCACATCATGGCAGGAGCAAGAGTAGGAATCACATCTCAAAGAGGAGCAGAGAGAAAAGAGAGGCGCCTGGCCAGTCATGCTCTTTTTTGGGGGGTGGGGGTACCAGGATTGAACTCAGGGGCACTCAACCATTGAGCCACATCCCCAGCCCTATTTTTTATTTTATTTAGAAACAGGGTCTCACTGTGTTGCTTAGCACCTCACTTCTGCTGAAGTTGCCTTTGAACTCATGATCCTCCTGCCTCAGCCTCCTGAGCCACTGGGATTACAGTTTTGTGCTACCACTCCCACTGTCTTGCTCCTTTTATGACAATCCTCTTGCAAGAAATCAAGAGATGGCATGAGAACTAACTCTTGTCCCCAGTGACCTCCTTAAGACCTCCTTCCAGGCCCCATCTTCCAAAGTTTCCATCACAATCCAACTTTTTTTTTTTTTTGTACCAGGGATTAAATTCAGGGGTGCTTAACCACTAAGCCACATCCCCATCTTTTTTTTTCTGTATTTTATTTAGAGACAAGTTCTCACTGAGTTGCTCAGGACCTTGTTGAGTTGCTGAGGCTTCGAATTTGCAATCCTCCTTTCTCAGCCTCCTGAGCTGCTGGGATTACAAAGAGCAATCTTTTAGATAGCAGGCTTAATGGCTGAGAGAGGGGGACTTTTTTCTTAGGTTATGTCCTTAGGTGAACAGCGTGGTTATAGGTGTCATAACTTCCAAAATAAGCTTGTTGCAGCCAGGTTAGAGATGGCTCCAGCAGTGGGATGTGCCTCCTTAGAGGACGCTCTCAGGGACTGGCAAATGAATGATGGATTGTGGGCGCCAACATGACCCCGGGCTCACTCTCAGAGATGTTTGCTAAAAGTGTTTCTGGCTCTGTTGGGACATGTGTCCTTGGAGACCTGCCATCTGGGTGGTGAAGGTACAGCTTTATAGATCCATGTAGCTTTTTAGAGTATGGCAGAAAACCAGGCAATCCCCAGCAATCCTCAGGCACACACTGGCTGCTTGATGGTGTGTGAGTATGTGAGACAGAGAAGGGGGAGGAGTGGCTCCCTCTGCATGGCTCTAGAGATGGGATGGAATGGTTATCTAGGAAGACCTGTCACCTCCCCAAGCCTGTCAGAAGGGAAGTTTGAGAATTCCAAGTAGATGGTTTCCACAGAGTGAGAGTAAAAGATTTGGTGGGAGCAGAAGCTCATAACCCAAAAGGAAATGTGAGGATGAAGAAGACATGCAAAACCTGCTGTGCATAATCTTTTTAAAAATTTTTAGTTATAGATGGACACAATGTCTTTATTTTGTTTATTTATTTTTATGTGGTGCTGAGAATCGAACCCAGTGCCTCACATATGCAAGGCAAGCACTCTACCATGAGCTATAACCCCAGACTAGCTGTGCAAAATCTTAATTGCTAACAGTTCTAGTTCCTGGAGCTGGGCTTTGGTGCATTATTTCACTTAATCTTCACAGTATTCACAGTACTGTTATCATTCTCATTTTACAGACAGGAAAACCAAGACTAGAGAGGTTAACTGATTGCCCAATGTCACAGTGAGTGAGTGGTGGCACAAGCCTATCATCTCAGCATCTATGGTACCCACCAACTAGCACCCAGAGCCAGAGACACCTTTAGGGAAATCTAATTCAGCCTTTTCATAATAAGATAGGAAACTGAATGCCAGAAAGCAGCTGAATGTCAAGGCCAGACAACTGGTCAGCCTAAGCTTTGCCTGCAAGACCAGGGTGAGGTAGGGAGGCTCCTTAGGGTACAGAATTTAAGTGGCATTCACTCTCGGGTGCTCATGATGCAATTGCACGACCCTGAGAGCGAAGGCCTCCTTCCATGTGGGGCACCTGGTTTTGTGGTATGAACAGACGCAGCATGGCTTTATTCATTTGATTTGATACCTCAACTTGAGGAACTGATGGGACTGTCTGTATGGAACTGTTTAGGGCCAATACTCCAAAGCCGATTTTTACCACAGCCCTTGGTGGATGGTTAATTTCTGGTTGAGACCACAGGAGGGGAACAAACTGGCCCTAGCAGATAGGGTTGACACTTAGAGACCCCTGATCCTGTCATTATAAATCAGCTGGCAGAGTGAAGTCCATGGTGAAGGAGACACTACATCTCTCTGGACCCCACTGGACTGAAATAAGGAAGTCACAGGAGAAGCTCCTAGGGGAGGGGCTTGCCCCATCACAGCCTTAATGATGGTTGGTCAGGAGCCGGTGAGAGGAGGCTAGGGGCTGGGAAACCTGTCTGGAGATCTTTTCCCACAGCCTCAGACAATACGCCTGTTTTATTTGCAAAATTCCTCCTGGTTTGGGGCGGGAGTGGTGTACAGTCACCAGTCTTAAGCCTGAGCATTCCCATTTTAATTCAAGAAGGAAAGAAGACAAACTCCACCAGCAAAGACCCTGCCTACATACCATTGCCCCTGTAAGTAGGAGTCCCCGAATTTCTTGGAGAAGGGCAGAGGGTGGAAGAAAAGGGCTTTCCCCCATTGCCTGGCCTTGTTAGGAGTGCTGCAGGGATCCGGGCGGCTTAAGGTGCTGTCACAGGAGAGGTCTTCTTACTTTGGCTCTGGGCTCAGGGGCATGCGAAGAGCCTCAAAGCGAAGAGCCTCAAAGCGGGAGGCTGGCCTCAGGCGCCCTAGCATTTCTCAGGTCAGCGGAGCCCAGTCTCATGCTGCGGATAGGCAGAGGTGGTCTAGACCTCGCCGCTGGAGTAGCCCTCAGCAAGGCACATTCCTTGCTGTGAGAGCCCCAGTTTCCTCATCTCACCAGGAGCTGCTCAGCCCTACTTGGGTTTTGACATTCTGAGTTCTTTTGCTTTCTTGCCTTTTCCCAGCCCAGACATTTCTCAAGTCCCTGCCTTGAGTACCAATCTCCAGAACTGATCCATCTGTGTCCCTGCAGTTGAAAGTATGACCTGGGGGGGGCGGGTGGTGTGTGTGCCAAGGGCCCCCTTCAACCCCTGTTGAGTACCCCTCCGCCCCCTTCCTGAGCTTCAGGAGTAGGTGCACAGGCCACTTTGATTCACCAGGAGGTAAAGGGGAACTTGGGAAGAGAAAAGAGAGACGAGATGCGAGAAGGTTAAAAAGAGGAAATGGAAAAGAGAAAAGAGGGAGCAGAAAGGGACAGCAAAAGAACGCAAGGGGTGTGGGGACAGAGAGATGCTGGAAAGAAGAGAACCAGAGAAAAAGGAAAGCGAGAGAGAGAGAGAGAGAGAGAGAGAGAGAGAGAGAGAGAGAGAGAGAGAGAGAGAGAGAGAGAGAGAGAGAGAGAGAGAGAGAGAGAGAGAGAGAGAGAGAGAGAGAGAGAGAGAGAAAGAGCGAGCGCGCGCGCATGATCAGGTTCTGAAAGGACCAAAGAGGGAGAAAGGGGTGAAAAAAGAAGAAGAAGAAGGGGGTGGGAGAGCGAGCGAGAGAGCTGCTAGCAGGGAGGAGGGAAGCTGGAAGGGAGGGAGAGAGAGGAGGGAGGGACCGAGGGACGGAGGGGGTGGGGGCTGGCTCGGCAGCAGAATCCGCCGCGGCTCCTGCTTGCTCGCTCACTCGCTCGCGGTGCCCGCCGCCCGTCGCCCGACTCTGGGCAGCTCTCAGCTCCCGCACTTGGCCCAGCTATCTGGAGCAGCTCGGGCTCCGGAGGACTGGACCGCGCAACTGGCTGGCTGAGCCCTGGGCGGGCCGCGGAAGCAGGTAGGTGGCTGGGTGGAGTCCGCGAGGATGCGGAGCCTCGGAGCGCCAGGGGTTCAAGGGGACAGGAATGTGTTCCAATCCTGGGGAGGGGGCTTTGCAGCCTCGCGACTAACTTTCCATCTGCTCCATGGATCCCCGCTACCTGGTCCGGGCCCAGGTCCAGGCTTCGGAAGCCGAGTTTGGCGCGGGTAGGAGGTGAATGCTGGGACGTGTGGAAGCGCCAGGGGGTCCGGGCAGGATGTGTGGCGCCCTGGCGTGGGCAGGCGCGCGCCCTCCGGCCGCAGTCAGGACGCAGCGTCCGCCGCGCCTCCACGTGCGGGGGAAGACCTGAGAGCAGCAGGGTGGCGCGGGTGTCCCGGGGAGGGCGCCCGTCAGCGCCCGAGAATCTGGGGACTCCCGCCCCGGAGCCGCCCGGGGTGCACCGGCTGTAAGCACTGCACCCACGCCCTTCCCGCCCGGGTCCGGACGCAGAGCCGGCGGGCACGCGGGCAGATTCCCAGCAGTAGCCAGCGGTGCGCCTCGCCGCTGCCAAAGCCCAGTCAGTGCCACGCGCTCTTTGGCTTTTGGGAGGCGGGGAAGCGGAACGTATGCCCGCATCATTTTCTTGGTATCCAGTCTCCTCGACTCACTTCAGGGAATCTGGAACGCCCAACTGCCCTGTGGGTTGGTTATCAGACATCCCTCTTGTCCTTGCCGGCGACCCTAGCTCCTAAAGTTAAAGGAAACCAATCCCTCCTAGCGCGCTCCTGGATCGCGGTTCCGAAGTTCCCAACTTCTCTCCCAGCCGTGGGCGGTAGTGTTGGAGGTGGAGATAAGGATGGTCGTCGTGGTCCCTTCAAGCTGCCCAGCGCAGCAGCCTTCCTTCTTGGCTTGGGTTTATTTTCCTACTTTGTTAGAAGGAAAAATTACTTAAAAATAGGCAAAAATTGTTCCTTGCGGGCGTCAGGGACTGCGAGTGGGAAAGAGCCATCACCCGTCGCGAGCTGGGAGCTCGGAGCCTCCTTATGGTTGTATCTATCCCGCGCCTTCGAGCCCCTGCTCTTTTCTCCCGGATTTGGACCCCCGGCTGCACTCTGCAGCCCTGTCTCCGGATGCGTTCCCACTAGACCGCGCCAGGCGAGGCTAGTTTGAGTCCTTCCCGGTGGCCACGTTCTCAGGAAAGATCTGTCAAAGTGGATCCGCTTTAGGTTCTTCCACTCTGTGTCCCTGGAGCAGATCGAGTAGGGCCTCCGGCGGGTTGGGATCCGGGCCATCTCGGCTTGCTCTGCCAAGGGTACTCATGCCCCTTCCTGCACCCTGCCGGGGAAACATGGGTTAATGTACCGGCCAGGTGGCGGCGCGCGGCAGCCGGCTGGGGCTCTCGGATCCTGCGGGAGGCGCGGTTCCTCTTGCTCTCCTCTCGGGATTTGCCGACCCGTGCGGTTTCCTGGAGAGAGCGGGGTCTCCGCCTTGCAGCCCTCTTTGTTGATGTACGTCTGAGAGGTTTAGCGAGGCCAAAAGCTGGGGTTGTTGCTGACAGGGTTACTCCCGGCCCTTGCTCCTTGCCGGTTGGGGAGGGTGCCCCAGGGCGCTGGACCTACCATGCAGCGCTCCATCCCCCTGCTCCTTTGGCGGGTTTCCCCCGTGCGCACTACGCACCAGCTCTCTCTCTCTGTAGCTCGAATATCGGTTTAAGCCTCTAGAAATTTGAAGTCTACAATGTCAGTCTTCACCTCTTCCTCCCATTCCATAAATCAGCAGATTGAGACCCAGAGAAGTAAAAGGACGCCCTGAGAGCTGGTTAAGGATGGAAGGGAAGTAACCAGCTCTCCTGACTCCCAGTTCAGGGCCTTTTCTAACATGCCACTCGGACTTTACCGTGGGGCAGGTATTTCCAGCAGGCCGCTGCATACCTTGTCAGGTTGGAGGGCTAGGAATGTTGGAGAGAGATTAGGAGCCCAGGACTGGTCTCTGGATTCTTTTAATTAGGTGCCTTGCTGTGAACAACTCCCAGGAGGAACTTTTTTTTTTTTTTTTTTTTTTTTTTTTTTACATATCTTAGTTGGTGCATTATAATTATACATAATTGTAGGACTTATGTGCATATATGTACACGCACACAATGTAACAGCATAATTTGGTCAATATCATTCCCCAGTACCTCCCCCTTTCCCTTCCCTCTTTCCTCCCCCGGCTTTCCTCAACTCAACTGGTCTCCTTTCTATTTTCACAACACCCACTCCTCACCTTTTTCCTCCCTCTTTTCTCTCTAGTACATGTAAGAAAATATGGGGCTGGGCTTGTGGCTCAGTGGTAGAGCGCTTGCTTAGCACTTGTGAGGCACTGGGTTCGATCCTCAGCACCACATAAAATCAAAATAAAGGTATTGTGTCCACCTACAACTAAAAAAATATATTAAAAACACAAAGCCTGTGACCCTGATTTTCTTCTGAGTTTGGCTTATTTTGCTTATCAATACTCTTCAGTTTCATCTAGGATGAATGATTTATGTGGCTGTTTGTTGCATACCTAGAGTACACCTGCTCTGGAGTCTGGGGGTAAAAGGAGCTCACAGGCCTGGCTCCCCTGTAGTGTGTAAGCCACAGGGAAGGAGTAGCCATTGTTTTGTAGCTGAAGAGTGCATAGAGACCTGGGTGAGATCACTTCTGGAGGGCAAAATTAGGAATAGTCCCTGGAGAAGGTAGAATGTGAAACTGAGCTTCAGGTAGATTTGCAACTGGGGAGGAGGACTGTGGGGCCCAGAGCTCCAGTACTAAAAGGGAGGCAGGCAAGTTCCAGTAAGAGTTGTTCAGCTGTTGGTCAAGGACATCAGAGTCAAGGTCAATGAGAACTCAAGCTCAGAAACTGGCCTCAGAGGTCTTTTAATTTGAGGTGAAGGAGGGTGAGGACTTGGCCGAGAAGTCAGCATCCTGTCAACCAGGGGTTGTGGCACCTTTTCTTTTTCTGTTTCCCGTTGTTCCCCCCACCCCGTCATTTCTTTGCCCCTTTCCAGCTATAACTTTTAGAATCAAGATATTTGAATGTTCTGGGCTTCCTATGGCCAGGGCATTTGCTGTAGTAGGAACATTTAGTCAATAAGTAGCTCTGGAGTGCCTACTTAGTGCCTGGTGTCTGTAAGGACCCAGATGTTACAACCATGAATCACACAGGGGGCGTCCCATACCTCAGATATCTCACCTCTGCCCTGTCGCAGTCTCAGGGTCTTGCTGCAGTGCGGAGGCAAATATGCAAGGGATATGGGAAGCAGTGCTGAAGTGGATGATATAACAAAAAACATACCCAGCTTCCCTCTGGTGGTGGCTCAAAGCTCTGAGGTGGAAAGGTAGGAAGCTATTGGCAATGAGATTTGGAGATTCTCTCCAAATTCTCTCCATGCCCCCAGCTTCTGGTTGCCAGGGTGACCCAAGGCAATTGTATTGATGTGGCATTGGAGAACTGCTCTGCAGAGCTTTTACCAGACGAAGAATGATGTGTGTGTGTGTGGTGGGGGGAGCTGGGTGAGTGCTGGTAACTGTGATCTTGCTAGGTATCCATAGAGACTGGTGCCAGGTAACCATGTGCCCATTAAATCCCAGCTTTGGCAGCTGCTTGGTGAAGTGTGCAACCCCATTTTGCAGATGGGTAAATGGAGCCCTCAATCTGTAGATTGGGACAGCTATGCAGTGAGAGAAGGTAGACCCTTATAGAATTAGGTGTCTTTGATTTCTGATTCAAGTTAAAATGATGGTCTTCCTATTTTGTAGAATAGTGGTTCTCAGACTTTGGCATGGAGGGATGGTGCAAACACGGATTATTGGCCCCCACCCTCAAAGTTTATGATTCGGTGGGTTTGGAGTGGGCCCTGGAGTTGTTTGCATTTCTAAACAGTTTCCAGGTGATGCTGATGAGCGCAGTCCTGAGACCACACTTTGAGAACCCATGTGGCAGAATGGGAAGATGAGTGATTTCCTTAAGACTATGCTAGGGGGAAGGGGAGAGCCTGGAACAAAGGCTGATTTAGCTCCAAGAACTCTAGGACTTGCCTATGTATACTCCCCTCCCCCTCACCCCCCAGGTGGCCATGGAATTAAAGGAATATTTTATCTTCATCAGCACACATACAGAGAGTGAATATATTGCAATGTAATTAGGAAATAAATAGGTGTTGTGTGTTGGATGTAGATTCTGTGCCCTGTGGCTCTGTGGGGGTTTATTATAGCAGTGTTATAATTGAAAAGGTGTCATCCACTCCGAGAACCCCTCATGAAACTTTCATGGCCTGGGTGGTCATTGTCCAAAAAGACATGGCTTCTTCATTTAAAAGAAAGAAGTCAGAGAGATCGCTTCTCCTGCTAATGGGACTCGCTGTGTTTCTTTTTTGACAGTAACTATGCATTGTGTTCGTAGGGGAGAGGGGAAAAAAATGAACAGCTGATGCAGAGACTACAGGAAGTCCACATCACATGTATACAGATCTCTTGGTTGAGCATTTCAAAATGTGTTGCAACTGTCTGTCTGTCTGCTTGTCTGGATTTCTGATCTGAGTGAAGCTGTGTCTCAGGAAGAGGAGAGTTTGTGCTTCAACTTTGCTGATGGGGTAAATCTAATAGCACACTTTATCCCCAACATGTTAATTAGACCCAAAAGAAAAGAATCATAAAAGAGTTGTTCTCCTAAATGCTGGCATTTTTCATCTGGATTCTATTTATTGATTATTTTTACAGTCGAGAAGGAGCAAAAATCCATGTTTTTATAGCAAATAAAGCTGGCTGCAGTAATTATGCAGGCTCAACATGTCTGTTCTGGAGCAGGAAGTTGGAATTCAGCCTGACTTTCAAACATTTGGGTGAGATCTAATTGAGAAAGACATTTCAAAGAACAAATATTTAGGAATGCGGAGTTTCACTGATGGTCTGTTTGGATCAAGTGCAAGTGCCTGGCTTTTAGCTTGATCCCAGGTAGTGGGGAGACAGTGGAGAAGGACTGATCAGTGATGTTAAGACTGCAGCCAAAACGTGGGGCTGAAATGTTGAGATAATCTGTGAAGCTTAGAAAAGGGAAGAATGGTAGCTTCAGGGCACAGATCCCATGTAATTGGCGAGAAAGGGGAGAATCAATTAATCAAATATAGATTCAACATGTATTGAATGCCTAACCTTGGGATAGGCACAATGAGAGCAGGAAATGGAACTTTTCCTTCCTATATATCTTTCATAATGGTTAGCTCAGGTATCTATAGTGACAAGAGTCCTTGACTGGAGTGGGTGTCAGGACAGCAAGCAAGAAAAAACCTCAACTCCACTGGCTGAAACAATAAGGAACTTAGTATCACCCATAACAAGAGGTCTAGGCTATTTCTGCTCCTAGGTTGTTTCTCTCAGTAGTTCAACAGATCATCAAGGATCCAGATGCTTTTCATTGTTCCTAGTTCTCAAGGTCACAAGATGGCTGCAATAGTTCCAGGTGTTTCACCCTTAAAATCTTGTGCAGAGACAGAGAAGCCAGGAGAGCCTTTTCCAGAAATCCCTGACCAGACTTTCCCTTGTCTTCTTGCTGATATTGTGAATCACATGTCTTGCCTAAGCTAACTACACACAGGGCAAGGAGATTATAATAATTGGCCTGTTTCTATAGGTGCCACCTATAGAATTCAAGACCTGGGTTTGAATTCTCTCCCCACTCCGTTTAAGCCCTATGACCCTGGGCAAAATAGTTCACCTTTTGTGCCTCAATTTACTCATATGCACAGTGGGATTTGTTGGGAAGATAAATCTGAATTAGCTCAATACTTGATTGGTACAAAAGAGGTAGAAGATAATTTGAAGATCTGACTTTGGAAATTATAATCCCGTGTGGGAGACATCGAGGAGTAGGCCATCTAGACCTCAGATGGTCAGAGAGCAGAGTCAGAGAGTAAATAATTATGACTTGCAGATCAGCCATGGTAGGAGGAGCATGATGTCCCTGGAGTCGCAGTAGTCGTATTTGGGTGCCCAGCTCATGAAACCTCCCAGCTGCCCTCATGAAACCTCTCTGCCTACAATGAGATCTAACGTCTTCCTATCGCTCAACCATCTTCCCTTCTGAATTCTTCATTTTTCTTGATGGCGGAGACATCTTCCCAGTGCTTGGGCTCCAGAGCTTAGGCACACCTTTTGATGACCCCACTCCCCCACATACCCTGCTTCCGATATTAAATGTGCCGAATTTCCTTTTGTATTTATGTTTCTTAGATTCGTCCTCTTTCTAGCAGGAGAAATGTCCTTTGTTCATTATTTACCTCATCCTGGGTGGTGGCACTAGCCTCCTACTCTGCCATCTTCAGGGCACAGTGTATGGCTGTATATGGGGACATGTGTCTCCAGAGCAGCTACGGGGCTCTGTAAATGGGATGGTCTTTGTAAGTTCTAGTGCAGAGGTGGTAATGAACCTGGATTCCATGGCTGCAAAGCCATTATTGCTTTGGGTGCCACTGTCTAGAAGCCAGGGCATCTCCTCATTTCTTTTCCCTCCAAGTCATCCCCCAACATGGTTTTTATCATCTAATTACCTCACACCTCCCTCCCGCATAGTCCCCACCAGATAAAGCCCTAGCCCTCATGTGTACAATCCCTGTGTCCGCAATCTGCCCGCGCCTGTCTCCTCATCTTTGTCTTCCTTATCTGGTGGACTTACCACCGTGGCCCACTCTGCTTTAGGCCCCGACCTTCTCTGCATTTAACCCAACCCTGTTTTCCTTCAAGACCAGCGGTAGAGCTGCGCGTCCTCATTAGACCTTCCCTGGCCACTAGTGTGCACAGTGATCTCGAAGCATTGATCTGTTTTCCGCTGCACTTCTGTAGCGATTATTGCCTACACCACAAATTCCATGCTTACCATGCCGTTGATGTCGTTGTTCAGCATTTGGTTGAAATGTTCGTTTTTCCTAATTGGACATAAGACCATTGAGATCCAAGGTGGGGTGGGAGTGGGTCCTTCTTTGTATCCAGTGTTGTGGTCATCTTCAATGCTTCCAATGGTACCCCTCCCCCCCTTTTTTTAATTGCAGGGGATCTAATCCAGGGCCTAGTGCATGCTGGACAATTCAATGGATATTTACTGAATTAATAAATCACAGGAATAGATTATTTACCTGAAAAATCACCCTTCCTTTCTTAACCTCAGTCAGGGTTTAATGAATGCCTTCTAAATTTTAGGAATACTTTCTCTATCTTGGGCAATACTTTGGTTTTTTGGGTGGATTGACTTAACTCACCTGTAGCAGGCCTGTGAAGCCGGTTTTCTATTTTACAGATGATCAAACAAAGGCTGGGAGAGGATAGGCATCTGTCAAGTTCATTTGGCCAGCAGCTGTGAGGGGCGGGGCCTGTTCTTTCCTCTGTGTTCTCTTGTCTTGTTGAGGTTCCTCCCACCTGTGGTGTCCTGTACCTCTAGTCTCTTTTTCCCTGTGTCCTACAGCATTGCACTGCCACTCTGTGTCCCAGGACTTTGGAATAATTCAGGAACCTCCAGATTCTCACAGTGGACTCTGAACTTTCTGGTGGAGAAGTTAAGTCCTGTTATTTGGTGCAGAAAAGAGGTGAGGCCAGTAAAGGGCAGGAGGGGACTGAGGAGTGGCCCTCAGATCCTCAGAAGGCTTTAGAGAGTGGCTGGGCTAGGCCTTCCCAGAGGGCATCTGGAGGAGTGGGTGATGATAGCTTCAGGAGAGAAGAGAAGAAATTCAGTAACAATGGCCCTTCTTAGGGCTTCACAGTTTAGGAAGCACTTTTGGAATGCATGTATTTTTTAGTTTGTGTTTTGCAACAACTTTGTAAAGTAGGTTATTGTTCTCAGAAACTGGATTTTAAGGAGTTCAAGTGACTTGCTGCATTCACATCCCAAACCTGATGCCTGGCTCCTATAGTATTGTTCCAGAGGCCTCCTGACAGAGGGGCTTCTATCCTGGAATTGCTTCTGTGGGTCCTGGTAGAGATGATGTTCCCCTGTGGGTCAAGAATCTACCCTTCCTCAGACCCAAACTCATTTTAAACCCTTTCCTGCCCCCAGAACCTGCCCTTCCCCTCTGGCTTCATCATCCAAGCTTAAAATAAATACAATAAATAAAAACACCCCAAAACTTCTTTTCCTGCAGAGGATGAGCAATAATCTACATATGCAAATAAATGGCATGCCAGTGTCCATGAATATTAATTTGGAAAGGGAGTCTGAGGCCCTAAAATACACTCAGAACCCATGATTTGGCATTTTGCAACTCCTCCAGCTCACTCTGCTAATCTTGTCCTTATTTTAAGGTGGCCCCTGCTCCCAGGTGGCCTCCCCATTAACCCTCTTGAAGTTACCAGGTGAATGGACAAGGGCCAAGTTGCAAGGTAGATCCTTACCCTGGGGCTGGGGCTGACGTGGTCCTGCTTTCCTGGGGCCGGGGCCTTATCTCCTCTTGGATCCCAATGTAACATGAGCCCCAGGATCAGGGGACAATTGTGGGGAACACTCTGAGGTGCCCCTGCCAGCCTGAGGCTCTTTGCTGTCAAGGAGAATGCAAGATGGGAGAGGGAAGCAGCCTGGGGGACTCCATGTCCTGCCTCTCCCAGGCAACTGAGGAAACAGACAGGAGAGGGTGGGTGACTTTCCCAAAGTGACACCATGAGTTAGTGGCAGGAAGTGAGAAAGCTTATTCATTCTTTGCTCTGAAAAGCACATTTCTTTGTGTGTGTGCATGTGTGTGTGTATGTGTAGGAGCTGGTGGGCAGGGTGACATTTAAAGTTTGTATACTTTTGGGGAGTGATTCCTCTGTTAGGAACATTCACCCAGGGATGGGTGGCAATTGAAAATCCAGTCTTATGTTCCATTTGGGTAGAAATGAATGATTTCCTCCCTCCCTATTCCAGATTTCCAAATTAGATGATCCATAGCCTAAGGTTAACGGTTTGCGTCACAGCCCACCTCCAGCTCAAGTGGCGACAGGGTAGGATAAAAAAGGACCGAGTGACTGTGAGGAAGCCAGATGGGGTTACAAACTGTCTGAGTGGAACCCTAGGGGGGAAATCAGGACTTGATAGTAATTTCTGTGTCCCAATGTGTATGGAGGGGGCTCCACTAGCACCAGGGGCCAGAGAGAAATATCACAGCATTGCAGTACCATCAGAAATGGGGCTCTCTTGCTCTTTGCTGCTGTTCATTGGGTAAGTTTGGACCATTAGTTCGCCTTTGGGCCTCCTTCTCCTTGTCAGTAAATATTGAATAATCATTACAGGTGCAGTGGTGCACACCTGTAATCCCAGCGACTCAGGAGGCTGAGGCAGGAGGATCACAAGTTCAAAGCCAGCCCCCAAAAGTTAGCAAGGCCCTTAGCAACTCAGTGAGATCCTTTCTCAATAAATACAAAAGGGTTGGGGCTGGGGCTCAGCGGTATCGCGCTTGCTTGGCATGTGTGAGGCACTGTGTTTGATTCTCAGTGCCACGTATAAATAAATAAAAAAAATAATAAAGGTCTATCAACAACTAAAAAATATTAAACAAACAAACAAACAAAAGGGGCTGGGGATATGACTCAATGGTTGAGTGTCCCTGGGTTGAATCCCTGGGACAAAAAACCCCCAAAAACAAAAAACTCCAAACACCTCGAATTAAACAATCAGTTCCACTTCTTAATGCTTCTTTGTGAAGATTTTTAAATGAGGATTGAAAGTTTCTGCATCATGGGGGCACCATATAAGTGTTCTGCAAACCTGGATTTCTTTTTTTGCAGACAGATCTATTTGACTGGCTACACTGGGTCAGTGTGGATATGCAGGTGACTGTGTTTGAGTCTCTGCTTGTGTCGGTGTTGGCGTGTTTCTGTGTGTGTTTGTATATGTTTCTGAGAGTGGTGCTGTAGATAGGGATGTGAGTCTGTGTTCTTGTATTTGTGTCTTTGTGTATTGGGATGGGTATTGTGCTTCTGTCTGTGAGTGGCTGTGTGTCTGTGTTACCACTAACAACCACTAACAGTCATGGTTTCATGACTGCTCTGTGTGTGTGTGTGTGCGCATGTTGCAGGGTCAGAATGACCAGATCTCAGCAGGGTTGGGAAGCTTCACGGTGCAGAGAGCTCTGGACCTGGGTCCCCTCTAAGGTCTCTCAGGTTTCCACCTCTACCCCTGGCAGTCCTGCAGCCCTTCCTAATTGCCCTCTGTCCCTTTCCTCTGCCTCCCTCTAGAGGCACACTGGGCACGGGGAAGCTTTGGCATTGGCAGGCCCTCCTGGTTCATTTACATTTGTGTTTGCATATCATTTGCATTGTCTATACAGACTCTGCTTTCAGTTCTGCAGTTTTCAAGGTAAAATGTGGTTGCTTTTCTTGAAGGTCATTGTATTAAGGATTTTTTTTCCATTTTTTATATTCTTTCTGGTTCAAACTCTTTCCCAGAATTGGGAGGCTGGGAAGGATAAGAAGCCCCAGAATCCTTAGCCCCTCCTCCCAGGCTACTTCCCCTGCCTGGGCCATCAGCCTAGTCATTGGGGCAGAAAGCCTGGCTCAGCGGGTGGAGACCCCCACCCTGGGAGGAGTGGGGAGCCAAGAAGAGATTTCCTTAGTCACTGGTGGTTGGTTCTGTCCAGATTCCAAGGACAGGTCCCACAGGGACAAGCACAGTCCAACCTGGGGCTGTGACCTGCTTCTCCATCCCCACTGATCTACCTCTGAGGAGGGAAGAGGAACCTAGAGTGTTTCAGGCCCTCCACCTGTCCCTGCCCGGGGAGGGATCATGGCCTGGGCTGGCCTTGTGGGAACCAAAGGGGATAAAGGCTTGGGTTTCCTTCCAAACTCTTAATACCAGAATTAATGGTTTTCTGAGGCCACAGAAGACCCCAGGAAGCTCTCCCAGGAGGGCTGTACTCAAACTGTATCTTCCTCATGGGCCACAATGGGTTCAGTGTTCCTTCTTCAGATCTGAATTTGAGGTGGGGCTGAGCAGATCTGGGTAGGCACGGAAATCGAGGGTCTGATTCCGCCCCATGAATCGATCAACACATCCACTGTTGGGTCCAGGCGCTGGAGTCTGCTTCACCCTGCCGACAGGGGGAGCCATTAGCAGTTCTGGAGCAGGTAAGAGACTGCTCTGTGCTCAGCAATGACGGGAGATATTTGGAGAGGTCTCTCTCAGGTCTGCATGTCTTTGCCTGCAGAATCAAGTGGGAGCTGTTCCCAGAAGTCCTGACATTCCTGAGTCAGTTAGGAAATACACAAACTCAAGCTCATGGTTGCCTGTGGAATCTCATTGAACAGAAGGGAGGCTGAGTTGCCCCTGACACCACTGGTGTCATGCCTTAATCAGAGAGGAGAAGTCCTACCATGGTGAGGTGTGTTGTTCAGAATACCAAGTCAGAGACCCAACTGCTTGGGTTTGAACCCAGCTCTGCCATTTAAAAGCTGGGTGACCTTGGGCAAGTGGCTCAACGTCACCTCATTCAACGAATGTTTATTGAGCACCTGCTAGGCACTGGTTCTAGCTGTTGGGATATGGCAGTGAACAATACGAAACAGATGAGACCCCTTCCTTGGTGCAGCTCACATTCTCATGGGAGATGCCAGACTTCAGACCAAATAAGTTCATCGATGATGGAGTACATTTGAAGGTGACAGATGAAGTGGCAAAAGGCAGGAAAGGCAAAGAGGGAGTGACAGGCAGAGTTGGGGGTTGCAGTTTTAAGTGGAACAGTTAGGGAAGGACCTAATAAACAGGTGACCTCCGAGTGCTAGGCCGAGGACATGAGGGCATGAGCCATGCTGGTATCTAGAGAACCTGGCTTCTTGCCTCAGTTTGCTCACTTGTACGGGGAAGGGGTTATGATAGCGTTTTCCACACAGGGTTTTTGTGTGGGTTAAGTGAGTTAGTGTATGTATGCAGTGGGTGGAGACCTGGCCTGGCACATAGTCAACACTGTTATTTTTGTCACCATGGCTCAGGTAGGAGCCCATCCCTGCTGCCTCCAGGCGCCACCTGGGCTCTGGACTGCAGGGCTTTCGGTGGCCTTCATCTCCCCAGGAGTGGGAGCCGTTTTCTTCCAGTGCTCCCTAGCTCCTCATTAAAAGGGGACACACAACCTGCAGTCTGAGAAGCAATACTTGCGTTCTCTTTTTACTCAGGCGTCTGATTCCCAGAGGGAATTGCAGAAGAGCCTTTAGTAAAATCCAGGCTTGAGAAGTAGCTTCCGGCCTTTCTCTGGAGCCCCTGCAGACTGCGCTGGGCAGGGGTTTTTGGCCCCACCCAGGGCTGGGCTTGGAAGAGGGTCATCTACCCCGAAAACCAGGATACCAGCATTGGGGGATTTGGACCCTGCACTGCTTCTCCTTCTAGGCCTGGTGACCATGAGGTTCTTGTCACTAGGCTCCAAGAGTCCCTTCAGCAATTTGGACGCTGTTATTTACTATCGCAGAGATTTTTGTGGCTGTAATTTACTGCCACTGCAAAGCCTAGGGACCTGCGTCCCAGTAGCCCTCAGTATAGATATTGTATCTAATCAATCCTTTATTACTATGCAAATACATCCTATAGGGTACTGATGTCTTTTTCTTTCAAACACTTAATACATAATTAATGATTCTCCTAATGCCAAAGAAGACACCAACCCAAAAAGCTTCCTGCTATAATTTATACCCACCCAGATAGGTTTATTGGTCCCTTATCATTCAGGAGAGGGCCTCTCCCGACTCTAACGGCAGGGGTCACAGAGCAGGCAGCCTGCCTTCCAGACAGCAAGGAGCTGAGCAGGACCGTGGTTCTGCACGCAGGTGCCGGGTGCCAGCTTCCTCCCAGCTACTCATCCAGGTCTCTCCAGCCACTTGGAGGGAGGTCCTCTTAGCATCCTCCCCTGAAGAAGAACAGACAGAGGTCAGAGAGGAGACCCACCTCACCCAAGGTTGCGCTTAGGCCTCTCTGCAGGCTGGTGGACCTTGAGGGAGGGCTTAGCCTGTGAAATGGCAGACACAGTGGCTGCTCTGCGGGATCAGAGGAGAATTTGAGATCATGGCCCATGTTAGGCCCTGGAAACATGCTTGCCAGTGTTTTTGTCGGAGGTGAAATGGTGAGAATATTTGGGGGGGATTGTTCTGGCAGCTCAGTGGTCTTTTTTGGGGGGCAGTGATTTGGAAGGAGACAAGGTGTCACATCCACTGTCATCAGGGAGCACACCTTCTCTGAGAAGGAACCAACCCTCACGGGGTCCGGCCTGGGGATTTCTTCATCCGGGCCTTGCCGAGCCCCTGTGTGAATCCTGAGTAGTGCTCATCTTAGGAACGAAGAGAGCTCGGTCCTGTCTGGAGATGCTGTGTTGGGTGGGAGGGAACAGTCACGAAGCCAGTGCGGGGAGACAGAGGGGAGGTCAGTGCTGAGCGCAGGATGGTGTTGCCCAGGGACAAGAGAAGGAGGTGGGTACAGCTGGGCACATGGGCACCTGAGAATGAGGCTTGAGGTGAACACCGTATGGGGTGGGGCTCTGCCTCGTTCCTCCTGGCCTGTTGGGTGGGCTGCCTTCTTGGCTGGGCCCCTTTGCTCCTCTGTTTTCAGCTGGAGAAGTGGACCGTGGACCTGCAGAGCCTTCTTCTCAACCCAGGGCAGGAAGTGGAGCTGAAGCTGGCAGACACAGGAGGGACCCAGGGTGCTTGGGGGTGCTGGGGAAGCCACCTGCAAGCAGTCACTGCTCCAGGTGGGCACAGGCTCCTGGGGGCCCCCCTGGGCCAGACCCTTAGGGTCAGGGCTGCTTTTCTTCTTCCAGCTTGTCCTGGGCTGTCTCCTGCCTCTCTCTTGTCCCCTCCAAACCTGACCCATGACCTCGAACGGAACTAAGGGCAGCCCAGCTGGTCCCTGGACAGAAGAGGCGCTCCTAGCTCTGGGAGCCTGCTGCCTTTGACCCCCCTTCACCTGACACACCTCCCTCCCCTCCTCCCTTCCCCTTCACTAGTCCACACTCTCCATGGCAGGCAGAAGGATCTTTCTAAAAAGCAAACTGGACCACGTCCCTGCCCTGTTGGAAACCCTTTAATGGTTCCCCGTTGCCCTCCAGATAAAGTCAAAACTCATTAGCACAGCGGTCAAGGCCCCGCCATCTCTCCTCCTAATCCACCTCCCTCTGGATGCTTTGGTGACGCCAAGCTGCTCGCTCCCCTCCCTACCTGAGTGGCCGGCCTCTGCCACCTTCCAGGCCTCGGCTCTTGCTGTTTTCCCACTGCAAAGCCCTTCCTACCTTCCTTGGTCTGGTGGCCCTTCCCCATCCTCTACCATCAGCCCAGATACTGCCTCCTCCAGGAAGCCTTCTTGAACTCCCTCATTGGATTGTCCTATTCCCGTGACTTGGAGTCTTATAATTGCAAAACCTCAGGGAGCCCCTCAGATATAGGGCCCTAGTTAGGAAGGGACCCACTATCCAGTGCTGCCCCTGGCAGGTAGTTGGGCTAAAGATACACTGTGCGACTGACCTGGGATAGTCCTCCCCCTTGACACGGAGCCCTGATGCTTGCCTGTGGGCCTTGGTGACCTGCGGGGAAAAGGGGGGACCTGGCAGTCAGCTGTAGGGTGGGAGATATGGGAGCTCTGCAGCTCAAAGACCCCTCTGGGATCTTGTTAGGAGAACTCAGGGTCGCTGGGCTTTTGAGAACACCAGCTGGAGTAGTTGGAGGGTTTTGGGGGTGTCAGGGTGAAGTGTTGCCCAGAGGCTTGAGAGACGGCGATGGTCCTGGGCAACTGAGATGCCTTGGTGGGCAAAGTCATTTTCTTTTAAAAAATTTTTTTAGCTGTAGATGGACACAATACCTTTATCTTATTTATCTATTCTTATGTGGTGCTGAGAATCAAACCAGGCCTTCACACTTGCTGGACACATGCTCTACCACTGAGCCCCAGCCCCAGCCCACAAAGTCATTTTGAAGTCTAGTTTCTGTTTTCCCTCCAGGTCGTGACTCTGGGTTTAGTGCATATTGTGACATTTGAATTGCTTTAATCTATGCCCTCATTTTTGTTCCCAACTTGATTTTTTCCCCTCCCCTGTATTGTAAAAGGGTTTTAGGAAGAGGAATATTTGCTGGTGCCTCCCGTCCAGCCTTGTGTGGAGCAGAGGCTGAGAGGTGTGTTGGGGTAGGAAAGAGCCCCTTGCTTCTTGGTCGTGGGGCCAGGAGAATGAGATGACATCACCGGATCCTGAGTTCTGAAGGTGGGAAGGGCAGAGAGGACCTGGTTCGGGGCCAGGAATTGCTCTGGGGCTCCCCAGTGGAGACGAGGTGTCCTTCTGGGTAATTTCCATCTTTAATTTCTCAGCGTTTTATGAACAGGGAGTAAATCAGGATTCCGCACCGACTGTTTCATGTAAAGGATTAATAAACTGGAGATTTATGGGGCAGTAGCAGAGGAAGGTGGTAGAAATGGAGAATGGAACGAGACTTGGTTCCCAAGGGGCAGAGGCTGGCTCCTGGATGTCCCCTCCACGTGGGGCATCTCCTGAGGGATTATCCTGGGAGTCTTGTCCTTTATGGCTTGGAGTCAGGGATGGTGGCTGTGCTTGGCCCTGGGGCCTGATCTGTGTTTTTTACCTTAGAGCAAACCCAGGGCCATCCCAAGGTCAAGGGGCCAGACTCACCCTGAGTCTCTTTAGGTTGACAGCCTGACACCCAGTCTTTAGCGTATAGAGGCAAACTCTGGTCATGGACTCAAACAAACTGGTTTTGAGTTTAGAGCCAGAGAGACAAAAGTTTACATTATTTTTGGCTGTATACGTTATGCTGCAAGTAATGGAAAAGCATGTCATCAGAGGCTTAGGTAAGAACCTGGGTCCTTTCTACCACTCTGGCTGTTCTCAGCATGTGACACATCCTTGTGACAGCCCTTCATGGTGGTGGTGTGGCTGCTGTAGTTCCAGTCATCACATTCAAAAATGGCTGTGTCCAGAGGAAGAAAGAGGTGCTTATCTCTCTCTCTGTCTTTTTTTTTTCTTTTTGGTACTAGGGATTGAACCCAGGGGTGCCACATCCTCAGCCCTTTTTTAAATTTTATTTTTGTTTTGAGACAGGGTCTGTTTAAGTTGCTTGGGGCCTCACCAAGTTGCTGAGGCTGGCCTTGAACTTGCGTTCCTCCTGTCTTGACCTCCCAAGTTGCTGGGTGTACCACCGTGCCCCGCAGGGGATGTCTGCTTCTTAATGGGCATCTCTTTAAGAGCAAGGAAACTTTCCCCAGAAGCTCTTTGGCAGATTTTCTTCTGTCTTATTGACCAGACCTAGGTCCCATGATCCTTCCTAAACCAATCACTGGCCTGATAAAAGGGATGACCATGTTTGGCTCAGGGTAATGAAGACTCACTGAGTCATGCAGGAGAGGAGCGGGCACTGGACAGAAGTGAGATAGATGCTCTGGGAGTGAGGAAGGGGGGTGTGGCTCCTGAGCAGACAGGTGCTACGGGGAACTGGAATAATTCCTTTGAGGTCACTAACCTGTGGTTTCCCCATCTGTAAGGTGGGAATAATAGTAAGAGTACTTTCTTGTACGGTTGTGAGAATGAAATGTGACAGTGATGTCAAGTGCTGACTGAGCAGGGTGCCTGGCAGGTCGTAGCACGTGCAGTTAGGTGCTAGTGTTGTTAACTACTCAGTGGTTTGAGCAGATGGTTTGATCTCCTCCAGGGTCACACCTGCCTCTGCTGACACGAGGAAAGCAAGGTGTATTGTTATTGTCGTAATCCTGTGGCATCCTCATGGATAGCATGGACATTCAGGTCAGGCTGGGGTCCTCCACTCAGCTGTAATGTGACTTCTGTGAAATCAGTTAACCTTTTTGAGCCTCAGTTTCCTCATCTGCAAAATGGGGACAATATTACTCACCTCATCAGGTTGTTAGTTGGGCTAAGGAAATATGGCAGGAAAGTACAGCACCTGGCTGCCATGGGCCTGGTGCAGGGCAGGCCTTCAGGAAACCCCAGCCTTTCCTTTCTCCTCCTGGGTGGTCATTTTATTTGGCACATGACCCTAACTAGAGACAGCTGGTGGAAGGAACAGGGACCATTGCCCCAGATGTGGTAAATGAAGCAGGCAAACAAAGTTATGGTTCACCTCCCTATAGACTGGAGTAATAGTCAGGAAGCAAGGTGGTGGCCCAGTTCTTAGAGGAACCAAGGGTCCAGGGGCTGGGGGAAGGCCAGAGCTTCAATGGAATGAGGCTGCTCTGAGTTCCTTGGGGACTTTGGATGCTGCATTTCTGACAGCACAGAGAATTCTAGATCCCACTCTCTACCCTGACTGGGGCTGATCCAGCAGCAAGGAAAGTTTCCCCAAGGTTTAGTGTCCAGGCCTGTGCTGGGAGGTATGGACAAAGCAAATAGATACACGACTGGGTCTGGAAAATTGCTGGGGTTGCCAGAGACTGTCTCCACAGTCTGCAGTTCTTGGTGCATCCAGGCTGGCTGCCCCTGGGCCATCTTTGACCCTTGACACCTGTTACTGCAAAAAGTTCAGCTCTGAAGTCTCCTGAACCTGGGCTGTCTCCTGGGGACAGTGTGGTGGGGTGGTTCTGAGCTTCTAGATTTCTAGACTAGAAACCTAGACTAGCCTCCCCCTGCCTGGTCAGAGCTCAGCTCTACTGTTGTAGGGACAGACGAGGTAAGGCACCAAAGATAGCGGGAAACCGTTTTATTTGGCTGCAGCCAGGTTCAGAGGGCACAGCTTTTGCTGTAATCAGTTAATCCTCTGAACCCCGAGTTCAGGTTGTTTTAAAGTTTTATACCCAGCTTGTAAGGGGAAGGGCTCAGAAGTTCACAGTCTGCAGAAGTTCCCATAAAAGCAGCTTTTTCTTTCACTGTTCTGGGCAAGTTAACTCTTCAAGGACAACACCTGAGAGAGGAGAGCCTCTTCTCCCCTTTCTTTTCCTCCCCCTGCCAGCTGTTACCATGGAGCCCAATTGGTAACTTATCTTAAAAATGTAGACATCTCTGTGAAGCCCAGCTCAAGGCCAGAGGCCTTGTTTGCACATTTCTGCAAACTACTAAACTGGATAAATGTTTGTGAAAAACTAGTAAGGGGGTGTCCAGCACCTGGAGTGCGGAAGAATCCCGGCTAGCAGCCAAGTGAAATAGGGCAACACGAAATAGGAAGTTTATCTGCATTGAACTCTTTTGTAGAGACTCTTTTGCTTATAGTCTTAAAATCAATTAGGGTGAAGATTCCTGGAGAAGCTTAGTTAAGACTTTCTGTGGGGGAGGGGGTGCCACTACACTAGCACTCCTCACTTGGGTGACTTGGAGCAATAAGTGACTTCAGCTTGCCTGCGTGTGCCCATCTCTAAATGGTCCAAGGAACAACCTACCTGAGAGCGTGGTGGCTGGGACTGTGAGTGGGTGACCCCCAGCATGGGGTGGCCCAGTCAGTGCTCATGAGACGTAGTTGTTATTGGAGGACCATAAACCCGAGTATTCCCAGCATTCACAGAACAAATCATATTTGCTCTTCCTTGTTCTTCTGAGACCCCAGACCTCACCCTGGCGGGGATAAAGCTTGAGAGGAAGATAAAAACTGGTACTTCATTAGTGATTAAGCGTCAGTCTAGCTGCCGAAGGGCCCGTGAAACTGCCAAGAAGCTGCTGTGAGCACAGAAGGGTCCGGGCGAGGATGAGCTGGAAGGAGGGCGGGGGTCTGAGTCAGCAGCTTGGTTCATGGCTCAGGAGAGGGTTGGAGCATCTGTCCTGTGGAGGCTGCTTGCTCAGGAGCAGCCTGGGTGGGAGAGATACCCACCTGCTTCCCGAAAAGGAACTCCAGGGGGCTGACGTCTTGTGGGGCCTAGAGGGCCAAGCCGGGAGGGCCAAGCCGGGAGGGCCTCAGGTGCCCTCTTGGCATTGAGGACCGGGCCTGTTCTTACCTGGCTGCTGTCTAGAGGCCCATCACAGCTCACAATCATCCTCATTCCCAGTTTCAGGGAAGACGAGGCTTGTCCGACCTCTGTCACCCACCTGGCAGGCACATCTTCAGTCATCCCTTCACCTGGGCTTTGCTGGACCAGGGTTCTGATTTCTGGAAAGGCCTCTGGGTGCTGGTGAGGTCGAGTTGCATAACAGTGTTCCTCCATCCCTGTGTAATGTGACTCTGTATTTCCCAGCCCATGTTCTGGGGAACACCAGTGCTGCAGAAGGTTCTAGAAAGGTCCGAGAAGTCCTGTAGGCATGGGACTTGGTTGCTTTGTTATAGCCAGTGTCTCCTGAACTTATTTTACCATGGGATCTTCTTCTCTGCAGAACCCTTTTAATATCCTAAGGAAATGGTTTTGGGGGGACCCATCTTGGGCAACACTGATGTAGGAAAGCAGGCATCTGGCCAGGAGGGGAATGCTGCTTCTCTGGTTGGTTCTGCAGGTCTCTGCCAGCTGAGTGACTCAAGCCAAACTCCTTCTCTGGACTTCAGTTCTTTCAACATTTAAAAAAATATTGGTGATGATGTAACGGGTGCAGTGGTGCGTGCTTGTAATCCCAGCATTTTAGGAGGCTAAGGCACGAGGATAGCAAATTCGAGGCCAGCCTCAGCAGCTTAGGCCCTGTCTGAAAATCAAATTAAAATAAAAAGGACTGGGGATGTAGTTGAGTGGTAAAGCACTTCTTGGATTCAATCCACAATACCACCAAAAAAGTGATGATAATGCCCTTCCTTCACTTACATACATGGGTGTTTAAAAAAAAAAAAAAAACTCTTTAGAATGGCAGATTTCAAACAGACTCCGAATAGAGAGCAGTATGTTTACCTCCATGTCTGTATCACCCCTTTCAGCAATTATTCATATTTTGCCTATTTTGTTTTATCCACCCCCAATTTTTTATAAGAAGGATTTTGAAGATGATACAAAATTAAGCCTGTGAAAGCACCTTGCAAACTTCAAAGTGCCATATAAATGCAAGTCATCTGCCATTACTATTACTAATCTATTATTCCTAAAGTTTAAAGTGCTGCACAGATGTGAGTTATCTGTCATTATTTTGCATATAGTTTCCTATTAATGTCTCTAGTCCCACCACCAAAAATGCCCAACAATGTGGATGCTAATGTGCCTCCAGTTGTAAGGAGCTGGGCTGAGCTGGGTGGGGGTATAATGTTTAAGACCCAGGGCCGCTGCCCTGGGGTCTTACAATCTAGTAGTGATATGAGACAGAAGGTGCAAACCAGCCTCACGGATTCCCTGGGCACTGCCAGGCCAGGGACTAGACTGCCTGGAGCAATATAGGGAGAGCCCCAGGCAGGTAGTATCTACCTGGAGGCCTCCTTCCCTGGGAAGTTGCCCTCCCCTGGCTACTGTCGGAGGCTGCGTGGGCCTGGAGGCACCTGGAGCGATGAGATGTCCTTTCCAGGCCTCAGCGGTCTAAGCACCACTTGAGGTCCTGAGGGGACCTTGGGGAATGACACTAATTTTCCTCTTTGGGAAGAGTTGAGGACGTCTCCTCCCATGCCCTCCAGGATAGGAAGTACCCACCACTTCGACTTCCAGATAGAACCAGGTGCAGCTTTAAAACAGAGCCTGGTCCCAAGCAAACACCAGACCCAGAATAACCCACCACTTTCTGAGGCCAACTCATGGCCTAGTGAGTCTCCTAGTCTTAATCTCCTCAATTCTAGCTTCCCGTTTGGGTCGGCTCTGGTCCCTGGCCTGAGGCCCTTAACCTGGCTGCTGACTGCCTCTCATCTCTTTGGGCTTTGCCCAGGGCCTTTCTTCTGTGGAGGGATCCTTGCTGTCCCTCTTCCTTCCCTGGGGCAGAGACTCAGTGGTTTGGAGTGAGTGGCCTTGGAAGGGCCACCAAAACTGTTGTGGATCTGAATGGTCTCTGCACAAGATGGAATTTCAGTACCAGATTGTCACTTGGGGGGAACAGACAGCGCTCTGTTGGCTGCAAAGCCGTTTGGTTTGCGTTTTCTTTTAAAACACGTGAGCCAAGAGATTTCTCATAGAAATACGTGTTTCTGATTTGCTTTCAGTGATGAGAAGGTCTGAACCCCAGGCCTGCTTTTCTGCTTGGCAGGGAGCTGAGTGGTGGCCTCCTCAAACAGGTAGGGTGTGGCTCAACCAGGTCACCACGGCCCCCTTGGGATGTCTTGGGCTCATCAACAGTGTTGATAAGCCACAAGACCAAGTCAGTTCTGAGTGACTTTATTTCTGGTCACGAGGCCTTTGTTGTCATTTTTGGACCAGGGACGTTTTTCCTGAGTGACATGTTGGCATCCTGGCAGGAGACAAGTGCCACACTCAAGCTGGCTGATTTGGTGAGAGCTTAAGGAAGGGACTGTGCATTCAGGCCACCAACCACAGGGAGCAGTGGCACCCCTGAGAGCATGCTGCTGTGCAGAGAGGCCTGCCCGACAGGAGTGTGACCTTCCCTATGGGAGACAGACAGTCGTGGTGGCCCAGCACGTTCTCCTTTTGCTCTGCACTGACCGGGCAAGTGCCCTATTGGACACACCCAACTGGAAGCCGGAGGTCAGGGGAGCCCCTCACGCCATTCCTGCTTGCCCCCTTCTGGGCCCCCAGCAGAGGGAGAAGTGTGGGGAGAAGCTCTGGGGAACCAGTGGCAGACATCCAGTGCAGGCAGGGCTGTGAGAGGCCCACAGACCCTGACTCCTCTGCTGGCTTGTGGTAGGAGAAGCTCAGTCACTGGAGAAGCTGCCCTGATCGTGGGGAGCAGGCCCCTTTTTGAGGCAAGGGCCCAGGAGCTGCTGTTCTGCAGCCTGGCTGGCCTGGCTTTCCAGGTTGGGCCTCTGGCTCCTCACCAAGGTGGGTGTGGGTATGTGTGCAGGTGGGTGCTGCTCTTCTCTGTGACACCACAGACCTCTTCTTCTTCTTCTTCTTCTTAAATTTAGTTTTTAAATTTTTAGCTTATTTTTTTTTCTTTAAAATTTCCTTTTTTAGTTGTAGATGGACACGGTACCTTTATTTATTTATTTATCTTTATGTGGTGCTGAGGATGGAACCCAGTGCCTCACCCATGCAAGGTAAGTGCTCTGTCACGGAGCCCCAGCCCCAGCTCCCCCTAACCCCCCATAGGCTTCTGTTAGCAGCTTGGCAAGGGAGCCTTGCATGGGCCAGGGGGCCGGTCTGGCTGTCCCTGGAGGACTCGTGCTGCCTTCCCGTGAGCCCTTGGGCAGGGCCGCATTGCTCTCTGACTCTCTCAGCTGATTGCCCTCCCTGTGAGCTGCATCTTCTGAAGAGCGTCCTGCAGGGATTTGATTTAAGAAGCTCCCTCACCCCAAATGATCTCCCCCATAGCCTGCCTTGGACTGTGAGAGTCTCCGCAGCTTCCCGGACCCAGAGAAGGTCAGAGCTTGAAGGACCTTCTGACCCACCATTTGGCAGAGAGAAAACTGAGGCCCAGAGGCAGGAAGTGACTGGCCCCAGGTCACGTGGTGACTTAGGGCTGGAGCAGGAACAGGAACCTGGACTACTCCTGGGCTTGGGGCTCGTGGTCTGCCCAGCCCTGCTGCCCTGCAGGTGTCCTGGGTAGGGAGGTGGAGCTTGGCAGGAAGGCTGCGGGCCCAGAGGCTGGGTGGCTGGGCCCGGTGGTCTTAGGAGAGGAAACTGAAGCATGAAGGGATCTTCTGTTTTAAGTGGGCCAGGGTTGTCCCTTCCTGAGGTCCTCAGACAGGAAGGGGATGAAGAAAGATGATAGCAGCCATTTCTGTGTACATCCCAAACAGCTGAACCCTGACCAGGTTGCTCTGGGGAGGAAGATGCTGTTTGCTCCTCCCTCCTTCCCTCCCTCCCTCCTCTCTCTCCTGCCTGCTCTGCAGCACACGCTGAGAAGCTCAAAATATGGGACCAGGACAGGGGAGAAGCGGGGATGTGAGTGCTGCTTCTGCCGCTTGGCCAGGTTACCATGGGCACAAGTCATCTAAAGTGCTGGCCTTTCGTTTTCATTTGTGTGAAATCAGGGAAACAATACCTACCTGACCGGGGTGCTGCAGGATTTATTATTATTAATCCCCAATATTAGTAACAATACTGAGGATAACGCTGTTATTAATTTATTCATTTTTAATTTGTTCCTTTTGGTCATACATGACAGTAGAGTGCATTTGACACATCATGCACACATGGGGTATAACTTCCCATTTTGGAGGTTGTATGTGATGTGGAGTTCCACTGGTCGAGTATTCATATAGGAGCCCAGGAAAGTTATGTCATTAATGCTGTCATTTATTGAGGCTCGCTGTGCCTGGGCACCAGGCCCAGCAACTTCCATGTATTGTTCCACTAATGCTCACCGCAACTGTGAGGAAACTGAGGCTCAAGGGGGTCATGTGGGAAGATGTTTGTCACGAACCACAAAACCCTAGCAATTTTCTATTGACCTGATAAAAGATTCCCACAGCGACGGACATCACTCCTCTTGTCTTCTCTGCGGGTGATGCTGCCCCCAGAGACTTCTCTCACAGGGGAGCGTTTTCGGAATTCTCCATGGACTGTGTGCTTTCCATTCCCATCGCACCTCTCTGGGAATCGGGCCCAGGTGAGGCCTCTCTGAAGAAGGGACAGGCTGGCAGCTGGGAACACCATCCAGGCGTCCTCTGGCTTCACGCCTGGCCTCTGCATCCCAGGCTCTCAGCAGAGCCTGGGGCCCTGGAGTGCTGGGGGCTGCCTCTGGGAGTGTGTATGTGTGTGAACATGTAGACGTGAGTGTGTGAACATAGGTGTGATTGTGGGGCTATGTATGGGTGTGAATGTGTGCATCCATGTGTGATGATGAGTGTGGATATGATGGTCTGTGAATGAGTGTGTGAGCACATTTACTTATGCATAATTCCATGTAGGGTTGTGTGTGCATGCATATGCAAGCTGTTCATGTGCCTGTGTGCACACCTCAACACGTGTGACCATGTGCAGGTGTGTGTACATGAAGCCTGCATGTGAATATGTATGTGTTCCTGTATATGTGATCGTGTATTTGTGAATGTGTGTATTTGTGAGTGTGTGGGGTGTGCATGTGCCTGTAATTGTATGTAAGCTGTTTATGTGTATGTGTTCAAGTGTGTGTGACCACGTGTGAATGTGTGCTTGTGATCTCTGCCTGTGCATGAGTGTGTATCTAACACAGATGTGATCAGGTGGGGCAAGGCCGCTGGGTCCTTGCCTCCTGTGTTACGAGGAAGCATTTAGATGATCGGACCTAGCCGAGGAGCCTGGTGGGGTGCAGGGTGGCCTCACCCACTGATCACGGGTCTCCTGCCTCCTCGCTGGGTCTCACAGCTACCATACTACCTACTGAACACCTTCTGCAGCCATCACCTTCCTGGGGAGAGAGTTGGTTTTTATTGATCTTAATGAAAATGGAGTGTGGATGGGGGTGGGGACGGGTGTGCCGAGGGGCCCGTTTTTGGGGCAGGGCCACTTGCCTCTCTCCCATGATGGGAAATGGCTCCTGCAGTTTGGCTTGGTGCAGCTCCCCAGTGGGCATTTGGTGGAGGTGCTGGGCTGTGACCATGTGCAAATCCGTGCCAGGCCACTCACCGTGGCTGGGAGAACAGATGGTGGGGCTGGGCCCTTCCAGCCGACTGCTCTGCCTGGTCAGGGCCTCTCCCTACTGCTCACCGCCTCCTTGTCCCAGGGTCCCGAGGATGGCAGGCACCCTGCCATGCCCTTCCTGTGCCACATTACCAAGTGAGCAAACATCCTTTCCCCTGGGCCCAGGACAACGAGGGATGGGGAAGAAATGTGCGAGTCAAGGAGGGATAATGCTGGGGTGTTGCTTGAGAGGAATGTGAATTCTGTAAGATTAGCCCATCACTGAATCAGTCGATGAAGTTCACTCTCCCATCTTGGGAAATATTACAGCTTATCCTTGGTTGGCACTTACATGGGGACAAATACGTCGTACGTATTGGTTCCTTTTATCCATGCAGCAGCCTGTCAATATTGACATTTTATAACTACCCATTTTACAAATGGGAAAGCCGAGGCTCAGGGAGGTGAAGTAACTTCTCTCATGTCTTGAGGTCATCGTCCTCTAGTTGATTATGTTTCTCCCATCATGACTGATTTAAAGAAAGAGGTCAGTCACAGGAGCTGTCCTTCCTGCACAGCAGGAGGCTTGCTTGTTGAGGGAGGATGGGGCAGTGAAGAAGGATCTAACTCTAAAGCACCCTAAGTAGAGGGGTGTCTAGTAGCGCAGGCCACTGGGGCTCATACCCCCCCCCCACATCTGGTGAGTGCCCAACAAGTGATTTTTAAAAATATTTTTAAAATTGTCAATGGACATTTATTTTATTTATTTATACGTGGTGCTGAGGATCAAACCCAGTGCCTCACACACACCAGGCAAGCACTTCACCACTGAGCCACAACCCCAGCCCCCAAGAAGTGATTTTTAAAATAAAAATTTTGCAAAGGTTTTGTTGACATATAAACTATACACTATGAAATTCACCATTTTATTTTATCTTATTTTATTTTAGGGCTGGGGATTGAACCCAGGGATGCTTTACTGCTGAATCCCATCCCCAGTCCTTTTTATTTTTTATTTTGAGACAGGGTCTAGCTAAGTTGCTGAGGTTCTCAGCTAATAAGTTGCCAAGTCTGGATTACAGGTGTGTGCCACCGTACACGGTATAATTCACCATTTTAAAGTGTCCAATTGAATGGTTTTTGTGTATCCACAGAGCTGTGTATCCATCACCACAGTTTGGGATGTGATGACCACAGTCACCCCCAAAGAAACTTACATCCATCAGCAGTCACTGTCCACTCTTCCCTCAATCTTACATGTGCTAATATACCTTTAGTCTTTATGAGTTTGCCTGTTCTGGATATTTTATATAAATAGAATCATAATACAGAATCTTTTAAGTTAGCTTAAATGTTTTCAAGTTTCATCCACCCATAGCTTGTATCAGCAATTCATTCATTTTTATTGCCAAATAATATTCCATTATATGAATATACCTTATTTATTTACTCACTCATCAGTTGTTGGATATTTGGGTTGTTTTTACTTCCTGGCTGTTATGAATAATGCCACTATGAAATCCATGTAAAGTTTTTGCATGCATGTGTATTCTTCTGTATGTTGGTATGTATCTAAGAGTGGAGTTGCTAGGTCTATGTCTAACATTTGAAGAGCTGCCAGACTGTCTTACAAAGTGACTGCACCCTGTTACAATCCCAGGAACGGTGTGTGAGAGTTCCAGTTTCTCCACATGCCCACTGACATTTATTATCTGATTTTCTTTTATTTTTTTTGGGGGGGAACTGGGAACTGAACTTTTATTCACTCTACCACTGAGCCACATCCCTACCCTTTTTCTTTTTTAATACTTTTTCTTTTTAGTTGAAATTGGATACAATACCTTTATTTCACTTATTCATTTTTATGTGGTGCCAAGAATCGAACCCAGGGTCTCGCACGTGCAAGGCAAGCACTCTACTGCTGAGCCCAACCCCAGCCCCCCTACTCTTCTTATTTTTTATTTTGAGACAGGGTCTTGCTAAGTTGCTGAGGGATTCGCTAAGTTGCCCAGGCTGGCTTCTAACTTGTGATTCTCCTGCCTCAGCCTCCGGCATCGCAGGGATTACAGGCCTGCAAAACTGTGCCCAGCTTATTATCTGACTCTTTGGTTGTAGCTATCCTAGTGGGTTTGAAGTAGAATCTCAAAGTGCTTTTGATTTGCCTTTGGTTGATGATCAATGATGTCGAGCATCTTTCATGTGCTCATTGGTTATTTGTGTTTCTTCTTTGGAGATGTGTCTATTCAGATTCGTTGGCCATTTTTAAAGTTAGGTTCCAACACTTTTGTTGAAGGGGTGCGTGAGTGAACCAGCCTGCCACGCAGCAGGCCCTGGGGCTGCCAGGCCGAGAGACGCCCAGTCTTTGCCCTCAGTGCGCTCACAGCCCAGTGCAGGAGTCGATGCAGTGGCTGAATCTGCCAGCTGTGAAGGAGCTTGAAGTGCAGTAGGTGGGGGAGGCTGTAGTTGCAGGGGCAGGGGCTGGTGGGGGAGTGGTGTGGCTGCATTTGACCAGGTTTCAGGGAAGGTGGGCTTCCTAGAGGAGGCGGCTCTTGAGCTGGGTCTTCAGGGGAGACGGGGAGAGCCGGCGTGCAAAGCAGAAGAAGTTGCTCTGGGTGGAGAGGGCACGGATCTGACTGGGGAGCAGCTGGAACCAAGTGGGAGGAGTGGGTGAGGGGCGGTGGGCAGGCATCTAGAGGCTGCCATGGTCCCAGGAGAAAACCAAGAGAGACGCCCACCTGGCTGGGAGGGGAGGAGGGAGCTCAACCGGGGTTTAAATCTACCATCAAACCCCGGCTGTCCTCAAGGCCTCCTAACAGAGTTGCTGAAGCTGCTCTGTGGTACCAGGCGGGTCCTTTTATGTTTTAGTAATTATCCTGTCACCCACCAAAAATGATTTCATCTTGGGAAGCAGGAAGGTTTGGTGGTGTTGGAAACTGCTGCCACCTAAGTGCGAGCGGCCTAATTGGGATTCATAAATCCACTTTTTAACAAGCACAATTAGGAATACTTATTGCAGGCCAGCTTGAGGAAATCGGGGAAGTGCTGTTAGCGGGACAGCTTTTATGTGGCTTTATTTAATGGGATTGAAGAGTTGGTTTGATCCTAGCATCTCAATTAGTCACAAAGGGAGCGAGGCTCGACTTAAAAGTGAAATTTTACCCCAAAGTTTAATTCTGAGGAGGTCGTTGGGCTGATATTATAATGTGAAGGGCGGGGGGTCTTGCTAGATTGTTCTTTGGGGGAAATGGCAAATCCTACCAGGTTGGGAAAAGATAAAAGAGGTCCCCTCAGGTCAGACTGAGACTGTGGACAGGCTGCGGGAAGGCATATGCTCAGATAAGGAGGTGCTGTGCCCCCCTTTTCTCCACCTGCAGGGCACTCAGCTGTTCCAGGGCTGTCCCAGGCTGGTGTGGCTCCTGTGGTCGTGGAACCCCGTGAGCTCTGCTGGAATCCAGGGCAGTGAGGGTGGAGCAGCTGTCCCTGGAGGGGTACCTCCTGGGCTCCAATCATCTGGGCAGCTTTCAGGGGAGAAGTTCTGAGTGGGAGCCTGGAAGGTGGGCAGAAGGGAGAAGGGAATCCCCAGGCTGCTTCATGCCCTTGACCCTGCAGCCCTCTCCCAGAGATGTTTCCAGGAGGAAGGAGGCAGCTCCAGGCAGCCTGGGTGCCCTGCTGGAGCTTGTGCAAGAGGAGTGGGTGCCCTCCAGGCCTGGGGTTGGCCCTGGCTCTGTGACTATGGCTCAGCAGGACTTAAGGCCAGTGCCTCCCCCCTGGGGATCTCAGTGTTTTCTGGAATGTTCTCCGTGGATCCCTCCAGTCTTGGCATTGTGGGAGATGGACAAGAAGCTGGCCACAGAGGGTTGGGAACTGAGGGGAGGGGCCAGAGAGGCTGAGGAGGGATGGTGGACTTATTGCTTCAGGTGGGCAAAGGATGCTCCAGGGCTTTGCAAGGGAAAGATGTGACAAGCTGTGAGAAGTTGGGGCCTTTAGGGATGCAGAGTGAGGAGGAGCATCTGCAGTGCACCTGTGGGTTCCACCCACTCAGGAAGACTCCACAAAGAAGAAAGGACTTCCCATGCCTTCCTGATGAGAATGAGTGAAGGAGTGAATGCATGTCAGCACGCTGAGCCTTGTGCCTGGTTAAAGGGAGGAGCCCTTAGTGTCAGACAGGCCTGGGTTTCATCCCCGTGCTGTGCTCATTAGCTGTGTGTCCTCGGATGGGTTACCTAACCTTTCTGAACTGAGGTTTTTCACCTGCTAAATGGAAATTTAGTATTTATGTTAATCCTGAAAAAAATCAAATAAATCAATGAAAGAAAATAAGGTACTTGGTGCATAGTTGGTGGCTAATCCATGTGGATTCTTTTGTTTTTGTCATATCCTTATCTGCTGCCCCAACATGTGCCTCTTTCCATTGGGAAACTGGGATTCTTACACCTGCCCTGCTTCTAACTAGGGTCTTGTTGGGGCTCCAGGAGACATAATGCCATGTGGAGGTACTTTGGAAGTTGAACTTTGCAACAATAAAGGAATAACATTGTGTGCAGGGCCCTTTGGAACGGCAATGCTGGGGGGTGGGGGGAAAGAATGGATGGCAGAGGGGGAGGAGTTAGGAGCTGCTTTGGGTTAACTGGCCAACTCAGGGCTGAAGGCCAGGGGAAGCTGGGGAAGCTCACAGGGCCTAGTGAGGGCTCCTGAGAGGGTCCTCATAGAGCTCTGACGAGGGGACTGGGGAACCTGGGTTCCCAGGAGAACCCTGTTTGATATTGAAAGTGGAATCAAACCCAGCACCCGGCCCGCGCCTTCGCAGTAACCACACAGGAGGAGCTGCGCTAGAGGGGTGGAGCTGGGTCTAGGATGGGCCGGTCACGCAGGGTCTGGTCACTGCTTCAGGTGCTTCTGTGTATTGTATCTCCTGTGTCATGTGCACTGTGTGTCGTCATTCCCATGTGAGAATTAATGTGGAGGGGCCTGCGACAGCCTGGTAGTGGCAAAGCCAGGACACTAAGCTGGCTCTCCCTGGCTCCAGAGCTTGCCGGGAGCCAACTCGAATAGCAACAGTTTTCCTTTCTATTTGTAAAACATATAGAGTCCTCCTAACACTCTTTAGGTAAACTTTTTATTTTTATTTGCTTATTTACTAATTTACGTATTTTTCGGTACTAGGATGGAACCCAGGGCCACTCTACCTTTGAACTACACCCTCAGCCCTTTTTATTTTGAGACCGGGTCTTGCTCAATTGCCCAGGCAACTTGGAATCCTCCCGAGTCACTGGGATTACTGGTGTGCACCATGACGCCTGGATGGAAGCTTTTTATCTTGAAATACAATTGGGCCTTCATATCTGTGGATTCTGCATCTATGATTCAACCAACTCTGGATTGAAAGTATTGGGGAAGCTGGGCATGGTTGTGCACCCTTGTAATCCCAGAACCTCCGGAGGCTGAGGCAGGAGGATCCAGAGTTCAAAGTCAGCCTCAGCGATTTAGTGAGGTCCTAAGCAACTCAGCAAGACCCTGTCTCTAAATAAAATATAAAAAACGGGAGGGGATATGGCTCAGTGGCTAAGGGCCCTGGGTTCAATCCCCAGTAACAACAACAACAACAACAACAAAATCGGAGGAAAATCTGTATCTGTACTGAACATGCATAGGATTTTAAAATATTATTTCCTAAATAATCCAGTGCAACTATTTACAAATCTTTTCCATCATATGATAATTAGGTATGATAAATAATCTTGAGATGATTTATGTATTCGGGAAATGTGTATAGATTATATGCAAATAATATGCCATTTTATATAAGGCACTTGAGCACCTACAGATTTTGTTATTTCTAGGGGGTCCTGAAACCACTCCCCTGTAAACACTGAGGGACAGCTGTGATCATAGAGTCAAACAGAGGACAGAAATAGCGGAAAGTTCTCAGGTGCTGTACCCCCAGCCAGCGTTCCCCATGTTAGACATTTTGCATGACCGTAGTAAAGTGATTAAAGCCAGGATTTTGGCTATTAACTGCACTGCAGATCTTATTTGAGTTTCACCAATTTTTACATGCACTTTTTTTTTTTTTTTTTGCGGGGGGTAGGGTGTCTAGCTCCGATTTTATCCTATATATAGATTCATGTAACCATTTCCATGTTCAGACTTTTCCCTCAAATTTTCATTATGGTCATACCCCCCTTTCCTCCTCCCCTGGCAATTGCTGATGTGTTGTTCTCCTTGATCTTAATTTTGTTATTTTGATAATGTCACACAAGTGGGATCAGATAGATGTACCTTTTGAGACTGGCTTTTCTCACTCAGTACAGTTTTCTAGAACTTCATCCAAGTTGTTTTGTGCATCACTTTGCTCTTTTTAATGGCTGAGTAGTTTTCCATGGCATATTCATTTCCTGGGGCTTCCATACAACATACCACAAATGGGGTGGCTTAAAACAACACACATTTGTTTTCTCACAGTTCTGGAGGCCAGAAGTTGGAAATCAAGGTGTAAGAAACTTCCCTGCCTCTCCCAGCTTCTGCCTGCAGGCAGCCCTCAGCATTTGTTGGCTTATAGGAAAATCTCTGCCTCCCTGTCATAGGGTCTCACATGGCTTTTCCTAAGTCATTGGATTTAGGGCCCACGCTGACCCAGTTTGACCTTAACTTTACTATTAAATTTACTAGCCCCTGTATGCAAATAAGGTCACATCCTGAGGTTCCAGGTGAACAAGAGTTTGGGAGGGACACAATCAGCCTAGTGCCTGTGGTCTAGATGTGCCAGAGTGCGCTCAGCTGTCTACCCATTGAAGGATGCTGAGGTTGTTCCCAGGCTTTTTGCAAATAAAGCTCCTCTAAACATTCTTGTATGAGTTTCTATGTGAATATGATTTTATCTTTGGAATAAATACCCAAGAATGCAATTGCTGGGTCATAGAAGATGCATGGTTAGTTTTTCAAAAATCTGCCAAACTTGTTTTCTTGAGCAACTCTACTATTTTAAATTTCTGTCAGCAATGTGAATCTGGTTTCCCCACATCCTTGCCTGCATTTGGTGTTGTCACTTTTTATTTTAGCATTTCTGATAGAAAAATTCTGAATGATGTCTCACTGAGGGCTTAGTTTCCATTTTCCTGGTGGCTAATGACGGTGAACATTTTTTCATGGCCTTCTTTTCCGTCTGTGTATTTCCTTCGGTGAAGTGTCATTTCAAGTATTTTACCCATTTTTAAGTCAAACTGTTGATCTCTTCCTGTGGAGTTTAGGAGCTCTTTATATGGTGTGAATACAAGCCCTTTGTTGGATCTGTGATTTGCAAATATTTCCTCCCATGCCAACGAATATCTTTTCATTCTCGTAACAATGTATTTTGCAGAGCACTTAATTTTCATGAGGTCTAATTTATTGATGTTTCTTTTATGGCTTGTGCTTTGGTGTCATGTCTAAGAACTCTGTCCTAGGAGATTTTCCTCCTGTTTTCTTCTGAAAGGTTTTACATTTACATTTAAGGCTTTCCATTTTGAATTTCAAATTTATTTGGACAGATCACTATGTATCTTTACATCTCTCTCTATGCAGTCTGTCTCCATCTCTGTCTCTGTGGGTAGATAAGGTGTAGGTCAAGCTTCACCTTTTTGCCTGTGGACATGCAGTTGTTCTGATTTTTTTCTCTCCCTTTCTTTCCTTTTTAAAAAAGCTTCCTAGTGGAGGGCAGACAGGCACATTGGACTGACGTTGCTTCTGAAGAAGCTGAAACCCAGGGAAAGTGAGGGATGAATGTGAAGTTAACTTTGCAAGTTCAAGGGGGCAGGGCAGGGTGGCTAACATCCGGGTTCCCATGGTCTACGAACATCCCTATTTTAAAGATGAGAAAACTGAGGCTAGTTAGTGGCCAAACAGGTCCTGGCTTTCCACCAGAGGCCACCTTCTCTAAAGCAAGCAGGCAGGCAAACAAAATCAAAATGAAAAGTTCTGCAAGTTGGCAGTAGAAACCGGAGTCCCTACCCCCTGCTTGGCCTCCTCCTCTGGGCAGGGGGTGGGGAGGGGCTGTCCTAGGTGGGGAAAGCAGGCCCAGGTGCAGGTCCCAGGGTCCCCTCTTCCTTGGCTTCAGAGCATACTGACTTGCTGGGGAGCCTGGGGAAGTGGCCTTGGCATGCCGGTGAGCTGGGCTGGCGATGCCGGTGACCATCCCTGTGGTCCTAAAAGCAGCAGGCTTTTAGCTTAATTGAACTGAGTGTCTCAAAATGGCAACTCATCCATCAGCTTTCATTGTGTTCCTTTCTTTTAATATATTTTCCTCTAGGGATTTACCAAATCATCGTAAAGGCTGGGTGACCCCCCAATTTTATATTGTGGGGACGCATCATTGGGTGATTGTCAACTGTAACTACCCAGCTGAGAACCATGAAGGTATCTCTTTCCTTTATTGGAAAAGGCTCCCAATAAATGTTGTGAAATGTCAGCACTTACGCCTCATTCTGAGCAGGAGGCGGTAGATGCGCCAAGAGATGCTGAGAGATCACCTGGGGTGTTTTTGGCATAAGGGCGCACGCAGGATTTCCCACAAAATAACCGTGAGAGCCGAGCTGAGCAGGGACCAGGATCTGACCTTTTTCCATGACTCATCTGGGGCCTGAGCCTCCATCGGATGTTTCTGAAAGGTTCCTGGGGTGAGTGAGCATGGAGTCAGGAGGCTTAGGACCTTGGGGTAGCTGTGCCAGGGACAGGCTGTGTGGCAGAGGCCTGCCACTTCCCCTCTCTGGGTCTGACATGAGGGACTAAACTAGACAAGAGATCCTGTGTCACCTCAAATTTTGTGGCACCTGCCACCGCAAGGCTTGTCTCTTTCCTGTCCAGGAAACCTCCCTTTTTTTCTGCATCAGAAACATCTGCCGGGGAGAGGGGAGCTGCCAACAGGAAGCCACATCTGCAGGCTGCCTTCCTCCCTGGAAAGCTCTGAGTTTCAGGGAGGAGCTGGGGAAGCAGATGGGCTTTTATTTACCTGAGATCAGTTCCCTACCTGTGAGGAGTGGGGTGCAATACTCAGTCACAGGCCTCTGGGTGGCTGTCCTTTGTGATGCAGACAAATGTGATTAAGTCTCTGCTCTCCCTCCTGCTCAGCCTGGTCCCTGTGAGAAGGAGCCGGTTGTCATCTGTGCCTCAGTGTCAGCCGGGCCCTCTTCCTAAGCCAGGTGACTTCCCCTCTCTGGGCCTCAGGCTTCTGGTTTGTGAAATGAGAGAGCAGGGACAGCTGATCCGATGCACCTTCCATTGGCCCCAGACTCAGGTCAGGTTCCCTGAGAAGTAGACTGGGAGCTGGAGATGCCCTTCAGGGAGACTTTTGGGGCCTGCTCTGCCCTTCACCTCTGTAGGGAGAGAGGGCAGCAAAACAGCAGAGGGAGAAGCTGGGCTGAGAGGCCGTCCCAGCAAAGTCCTCAGCCCATCAAGCACTGGGGTGCTTATAGCCCAGATGTCCTCCCTTGAGGAGGAGGCCCAAGCCTTGTAAGCAGCCTCCCCTTGACCAACTAACCAGGCACTAGATATGGCTGCCCTAAGGTTTGGGGCATGACCTTGAGCCAATGCTACCTTTGGCTGAGGGCCCTTCTGGAGAGTGACTTGGGAATGAGTGCCTCAGTCCTGAAGGGGATCCGGGTGGCCCACCTTGGCCTTCAGCACAGGCCTGCCTCTCTCCCCAGGTGTCCTGGCCCGAGATACATCAGGTTCCAGGTTGGAAAATCTAGTCTAGATTTCTGGACTTCTGACTGTCAGGTGCTTCTGGGTTGGCCAGGGTCTGAGCAGAACTAGGACTGGTCTGTCCACTGCCTCTTTTCTTAGATTGTCTGCAACCTGTGCTGTGTCAGAGAAGGTCAAGGTTGGGCTGCATTGCTGAGCAGGGTCCTGAGAAGGCAGGCAGCATCTTGTCTTGTCTTCCAGTTCTGGGCCAGGCACTGGGCATGTAGGTACAGGGCCCAGGAAGGGAAGACTTGGTGGGTGCAGGGTGCTTGCATGCAACCTGAGTCTTCTACAGCTCTGTGCCTCCCTGTCTCTTTCTTGGGGCAATAGGTGTCTTTTAGAACCAAAGCTATTCCCTTGGATCCCCCAATGCTGGGTGTGCCAGTGATAGCCACAGTCCCTCCACCAGCTCGGATAATGCGTCATTCTAAAGGGGCTTTGCGGTCTTCTCCCTCCAGGCCAGGACCTGCCATTTAGCTTCCCCCTTTGCCTTAGCATCAATGGGATTTCCAATTTACAGACCATGGCTTTGGAGAGACTTTGTGACAGAGGCCATCAATCTCTGCATTTCAAATTTATTTTATTTTGTTTTTTGCAGCTTGAGTGCCTGTTCTGCTGTGAACTCCTCTGTCTAATCAGCTTGCAGGCAGTTGAAGGAAAGTGGGTGTCCTCTTGATCTGTGGGGTTTATGTGCATAATTCCCTTTAATTCATCTCCGACAGGGGTTGGAGAGCCCGGGTTGAGAGTGATTTTCAAAGTCTCTCTCTGGAGTTCAAAGATGCATCTCTCTGGCAGGACCAGTAAATTACGGGAGCAATTTGCCGGGAGTTTCCACTGTGGGGACTTTGCCAGGTCCTTTTAGGGCGGCAGGCTGCTCTCCCCTGTGCCCTCCTACTGGTAGAGGCGTGGGCGTGGCCTGACTTCTGGAGAGCAGCTTCTTCCACGGGGCTGGACCTTGCCCACCCCAAGCTGTGGCCTCTGCTGGCCCCTGATTCAGTCTCATCTTGAATCTGGGCTGAGGCCTCATTTCTGGGGGACTCAGGTCAACTGTGCACTTGGATGCCGATAAAGCCTTGATCCCGAGCGTGTGTCTTCCCACTTGATTTGCCTGTATGATAAATGCAATTTCCACATCAAGATTATCAGTCATTTTCTGATGTGATCTATGCAGCTCTGCCTGAATTGAATCGGCTCCTGTATTATTGTGACAGTTTATTTGGCAAGAAAATGAAATAAGATGTGTAAATTAAAGTGGAGGTGTGCTCAGTGCAGTGTGGAGGTTCTGGGGCTCAGGGGCCCCCTCTGGGGCAATTCCATTCTTGCTCTTTCCCCTCCCTGCACCCCTGCTCCCTGCCCGGGGCTCCCTCTGAGCTCAGGGGAAGAGACCTGTGCAAGGACACAAAGTGATGGTCAGGGAGAGGAAGGATGCTGAGATACTGTCATGAGTCAAAATGCACAAGATTAGAACTCAGGTGAAGTTTTTATTAGTATTTGTATTAGTCTTAATCCAAGGGGCTGTAGAGCCAGTGCGCGAGGGTGCATGGGAAGCACTGGCACGTTAAACTGGAAGTTAATGGTAAAGAGGACATGGGGCTGCCTCCGTGAAGTTTCCCTGTGCTTCCCCCTTGATCCTCAGCCATTGCTGACCACGGTAGCAGTCCTTTCCTTTTTCCTCTCCACCCCTCCCCTTCTCTCCTCCCCATCTTTCTTCCATTCATTTCTTTGCACCAGCTCTGAGCTGGGACTTGGGCATGTTTTTATTGTAGGAGGAGGGAACCTCTGTGTGCGTCCTTGTTGGCAAGGATGCCCCTAGTATCCCGAGCTCCTTTGAGGAGATGCCAGTCTTGGGGTGAGATCTCAACTAAACGCATGCAACATGAGGCTGTGAGGAGGGCAGCGGGAGGGCTCCTGGCGCGGGCGTTCTCGGTAGCCGTGGCTCCACCTGGCCTCTTTACCTGTAAGCAGTCTGGGTTCACTGAGCCCCCTCCCCCTCCTGAGCCTGGCCCCTTTCTTTCATCCGTGTCACTTCCAGCTGCTGTGGAACAGGCCTTGGCCACCCTGGGAAAGCAAGTGCTTGCCTCTGCCTAAGACCTCCCAGAACACACCCCACACATGCTGGACCTGAAGCCTGAGGACCAGAGCTGGGAGGGGTCAGGGTGGGCGGAGAACGTCCCAAAGCAAGGACAGAGACACAGCTTTGCCCTCTGAAGCAGCAGCTCCTTCTGTCTCCTCTGCTGCTTGGGCACATCCAACTGCTTCTGAGGCTTCAGGATGTGGGGACATTTTCTCCATCTTGGATAATGGGAGGAGTGGGCTCCCCTGGTTGGGAAACCGTCCTGAAAGCCCCATGGGGGCAGTGCTATCGTGCTGTCGTTTGGATGAGTGTCTCCCAGGGTCCAGTGTCATAGCCTTGGTCCCCAGGGTCGTGTTTTTGGGACGTGGTGGAACCTTTGGGTGGGGCCTTGTGAGATGTCCTGAGGTCATTTAACGTGTTCCCTCAAAGGGGACCGTGGGACCCCCACTTGTCTTTTCTCTCTGTATAACTAAAAATTTCTGCTTCAAGAATATCAGTCATTTCCTGATGTGGGTCTGCAGCTCTGCTTGAATTGAACCAGCTTTGTGTTACTGTGATAGTTTCTTTGGTAAGAAAACTGGTCACAAAGTGAGTGGTTTGCTTTGGCACATGCTCCCACTTTGATGTGCCACTCTCACTGGAGGCTCCCAAAGCCATGGGGCTGTTTGATGTTGAATGGGAACTTCCAGAACCAAGAACTAGCAACCCTTTTCTCTTTATAAATTAATAGCCACAGGTATTTTATTGTGGTACGGGGACTGCTGACTAATACAGCAGTCGCTGGCAGTGTTTCCCTGGATGGAGGAGCGGTCTGCTTGGCTACTGGCAGAGCGAAGACAGAGCTTACTTAACTGAATTCTCTAAAATGGCATTGTCCAATATTGTGGCAACTAGCCACATGTGGTTATATAAATTGAAATTAATTAAAAAGAAAGAAAATGGAAAATTTTAGTTCCTAGATGGAAAAGACTGTATTATGCAAACGATCAGTGAAAGCAGGAGTGGATATATTACTATCAGATAAAAGTGGGCTTCAGAGCAAAGAAAATTGCCAAGGACAAAGAAAGACATAACGAAAAAAGGGACAGCTCCGGAAGAAGGTATAGCAGTCCTAAGAATCTATGCACCAAACTCCAAAGCTGCAAAGTAGTTGAAGCAAGAATTTGGTCATTTCGTTACTTGAGACATATTTTAAATGCTCAAAAATCACATATGGGTAGGGCTACTATACTGTCCAGCAACAGCTACAACATTCTCATCATTGCGCAAAGTGCTGTGGGCAGCATTACTCTAGAATATCACTGCTTTATCCTCACCATCTAGAAGAATCCCCAGCACCTAGTAGGTGCTCAATATTTGCAGACTTAAGGAGCTATAATCCCAATGTGGCCCCTTTCTTCCTGTGTGACCTTGGACTTGTTGCTCTCCCTCTCTGGACCTCTTCATTCATCAATCAAAGGGCTGGCCTCATCTCTGAGATCCCTTTCAGCTTTAATGGGCTATGATCTTCAGTATCTAGTTGGATGATTTCTCTTATTTTATTCACAAGCTGAGGTCAGAAGGAGCAGGGTAGGCAAGGTGGCAAGTTTGATTTTTAATTTTGGGTTCGGTTAGTATGGTTCCCCAGCACTCCCCATGCAGGAATGAGCTTTCCTGCCCTGCCCTTTCCTGTCTGCCCTTCCTTGGTACCATTTCCCAGTATCACTGGGCCTCCCTATGGACTGGGAAGCCTGTACGGGGCATAGGGGCTCACCCCATTCACAGAGCTTGGCCCTCTGTCCTCCAGCTGTTTGGAGCCTGGAGCATTTCTTCCCTCTGGTCCCCTCTGTGTTTCGTGGTTTGAGGCAAACTGCCAGAGCCCCAGACCTGAGTCCCCTGCTGATGCCCCTCCCTTGTGTGGGCTGAGTGGAGTCCCTGGCAGTGGGGACTCTGTGCTGGCTGCTGCCTCAGCACACGTGCCAGCAAGCCTCTGGGGACAGGCCCTGCTGTAGGGATGCCGAGTTAGCAGGTGAAGGCCAGCCTGGAGCTGGAAGTAGGGGGGAAGGCAGCGTATCCCTGTTGTTGGGGGCTCTGTGCCAAGAGGAGGAAGAGAAATGGAATCGCCTTCTGTCCTGGGCTCCTGGCGGAGGGAAGGGCTTCTCTGCCAGGCCCCAGGGCCCTGTGGGCAGAGGGTTTGGGAAGCTTGGGGGAGACACCTTCCTCTCCTCTCTTCCCTGGAGGCCTAGGGCCGGGCCAGCCCAAGGAGGCCATGCCCGCAGGACACACCAGGCCTGTGCTGACAGGGGTGGAAAGATGCAGGGGACAGCTGTGGACTGGTAGGTGGGCTCCCTAGTCCTGTGTTTGTGGCCTCAGGGGCCAACAGCCAGAGTGATCTTTCTTCTCTGTTCAGTCAACATTCCTGTGGTTTGGGCCTTGGTGAGGCCCTGGGGTGTGGGATGGGTGTCTTTGGTCCCCTTGGGACTCTCCACTCTGCCCTTCCCTGCCCTGGAGGAGTTGGCTGCTGTGTGGGCTTCCTTCTTCCCTGCTGGGCTTGGGCTGCCCAGTGAGAGGCACCTGGGGAGACTGGAGGGCGGCAGCATTGGGCTGCGGTGTTGGCCTCTGCTTGGGTTTTGGTTCTCTCCAGCTCAGCCTCAGATCTTGCTGGTTCTGTGACTCTTCTCTTTGTCCTTTCAGGACTCAGGGTGGTCCTATCTTCCCACCAGTGCAAACCCCTCCTAGGTCCCCTTCCCTCTGGCCTTGTGTCTGTAAAGAATCCTCCCACAGTGAACTCCGCTCCTTTCAATACTCCTGGGTGGAGTTCTGATGGACTCTTGCAGTCTTGGGATGTCTGATTTCTTTCCCTTAGGTTTGTGTGGTGGGTCTGCATTAGCGATTTTGGTCCCCAGGTACCAAATCGGTGTGTCTTCCTCTGACCTTCCTCGCAGCGCAGTCACGTAGAGAAGGGAACATGTCGCAGACCTCATTTCAACTATCCTGGGAGGAGGGTGGAAGCTGTTTGCTCATGTGCCGTTGTGGAGCATGAGGGTGTCTTACCCAGAGTCATGGTCAAAGTCTTCGACAGCTGGTACATCATAGCACTGGTTATAGAGAACGAGGCACTCACTGAGCAGAACAGACTCTGGCCTTGGCACACCTGGTGAAGTGGGACGGTCCTGCTGCACGTCCTGTAAATGGAGCCTAGTCACACACGGCGTAACAGGCTGCTTGTACTGGCCCAGCTGTGAGGGTCACAAGAAGAGCGTACCCAAGGAAATACATAGGGACGAGACTGAAGTTAGCCCATCGTCCCCACAGCCATCCTGGGATCTAGAGTCCCAGGATTGGGCTGTGCAGGAAGAAAGCCAAGATTTCTCAGGCCTCGGGGGCCAACAGCCAGAGTGACCTTTCTTCTCTCTTCAACCAACATTCCTGCTCCCCTGGGAGAGGCCTTCTAGCCCTAGTTCTCTAGCAAACAGGACCTGGCAACAGTCTCTTGTTAGAACGTGATGGAGGAGTGCAGTGCAGTCTTGGGAAGGAGGAGTGAGGGGAATGGAGTGGCTCAGGCCTGGAGGGAGAGCGAGAGCTGGCCGAGGAGTGCTGGGCTGGCCCTGATGGTGGACAGCTCCAGGGTGAGCTCTGTCTTGCCAGACCGTCTTCAGAAGGGCCACAAGAGCTCCCGTATCTCGGAAGGAGATTTACCCAGAAGCTCCTGTCTCTCCTGTGACCCCGCGGCAGAGGCTTGTTTTAGGGGGAAAATATCTGAAGAGAAGAACTCAACGTGTGGTAGTACCTCCAGGGGAACAGACGGTGGCAGTGGGAGAAGTGCCCTGGAGTTTGTGGTGAGATGTGAGGTGCCTGGGGTGTGGCCTTCGGGAAGGCCAAGGCCCACGTCCTCCTCCCCGTCAAGCACACCAGGCAAGTGCTGTGTCACTGTGCCACACCCCCAGGCCCCTCTCCTTACTCCTGGAATGTAGGACACTTTCCACACAGGAAGGCAGCTGGGTCCAGATCATGCTGGGAGTTGGAATGGCGGAGGCAGAGCCCACATGGCACTGCAGAGTCACCCCTGGCTGCTGGTTCTTTCTTGCCACTTATGATTTATCCCCTCCCCTGTCCTAGGGTTCAGATCCAGTTCTTCCTGGAACCGGTGGCCTTGGAGATGTCGTTGCTGGGAACCTCCTGTTTGCCTTTCATCCTAAAGTGCTCAAGAGGAGCCCGTGGCCTTGTGGCCAGAATCCAGGCAGGAGGAGACTCTGGGGCCTTGGGAGAGGAACTTCTCTTCCTGGGCTTCAGTTTCTCCACATAGAAAATCAGATGCTCTTAACAGTCTCTTCCCTTTTAAAATGGTGAGTCTGTGGGGTGCAGGTGGTTCCTCTACGGGCTGCAGTTGGAAGGCAGCAGGTGATCCCTCCCATCTTCCTTACCCGGCATCCTCCAATCAGCTAAGGCTGTGCACTGTAAGGTACGTGGAAGGGGCAGATGGGAGGCAGGTGGTGATGGGACCTTGTGAGGCTTCCTGGCCATGGTAGGGATCAGACTAGGTCTTTTCATTTTTGCATTCTGATAAGTGGGCCTGAGGCCATGTTTCCAGGCAGAATTGGGACTAGACCAAGGCAAGCCAAGCCTCTGGGGCCAACTTAAGGAAGAGCTCAGGCTCAGGTGCCGGCCCTGCCCTTGCCCAACCCTGACAGTGAGTGCCTTCCTAAACTGCTTTGAGTGAAATTGCTATTTAGATATTTGTAGGTTCACACACAGTCGTAAGAAATAATATCCGTTACTCAGTTTCTTCCAATAATAACATCTTGGAGAACCATATAGTAGAGCATCACAACCGGGATGTGGACTGATCAGTCAAGACCCGGGGCATTTCCATCCTCGCAGGACCCTTCCTGTCCCTCTTTTGCAGCCATTCCCACTCCTTCCTGCTCTCCACCCCAGACTGTCACTAATCTGTTCTCTATTTCTATAATGTTATCATTTCAAGAAAGTTATTTTCTGTAAGTGAAATCCTGTTCTAACCTTTGCTATTGATCAAAGAATAATTCTCCAAAGATTCATCCAGGCCATTGTATTTTTATGTAAAGGTACAAACACAAACTAATGTCACTGCTTTAAGTAGTTGTCTATGACACAGGTTTTAAACTATTCACCCATTGAAAGGCATCTGGTTTGTTTATAGTTTTTGACTATTACAAATAAAGAAGCGATCAACACTCTTTTATAAATTTTGTGAGAACCCAAGTCTTTATTTCTCTTGGATAAAAGATCAGATGTGCAATTGCTGGGCCATATGGTGCTTGCATGTTTAGTTTAGTTTTTTTTTTTTTGTACCAGGGATTGAACCCAGGAGTATTCAACCACTGAGCTACATCCCCAGTCCTTTTTATATTTTATTATTATTTTTTGATATTTATTTTTTCTTTATTTTGTTTTTATGTGGTGCTGAAGATCTAACCCAGTGCCTCATGCATTCTAGGCAAGCACTCTACCACGGAGCCACAATCCCAGTCCTATATTTTATTTTGAGTTGACAGGGTCTCGCTAGATTGCTTAGGCCCTCAGCTAAGTTGCTGAGGCTGGCTTTGAACATGTGATTCTCTTATCTTAGCTTCCCAAGCCACTGAGATTACAGGTATGTATCACTGTGCCCAGCTGTATGTTTAGTTTTGTAAGAAATTGCCAAACTAACTTCCAGAGTAGCTTTAGTCTTTTATATTCCCGTCAACACTGTGTGAGTGATACAGTTCTCCCCATATCCTTAACCACATGTGGTATTTTCACTGGTTTTTATTCTTTTACCTAGTTACTTAAGTTGGGGCATATTTTGAAGTCACTTTGCCAATCTTAATCTCTCTTTCTCTCTGTCTCTCTCTCTCTCTCTCTCTCATTTTCTTTAATCTTTTAATTGGTATATTTAGACCATTTACATTTAATAAAATTATTGTTCTATTAGGTCTTAAGCTTGACATTTTATTTTTATTTTCTATTTTGTTATTTTCTCTGTTTTCTTCTTGCATTTTTAGGGTTATTTAAATATTTCTGAATTCCATTTTGATTTATGTGTAGTATATTTGAGTATAACTTTGTATAATCATTTTAGAGATTACTCTAGGTATTTTGTTTTATATATATTATATATATATATATTATATATTAAAGTTTTCTGGTGTTGCCTTTTTAAAAAAAATATTTATTTTTTGGTGTAGATGGACATAATACAATGCCTTTATTTTTATGTGGTGCTGAGGATCGAACCCGGGTCCCGCCCATGCTAGGCAAGCGCTCTACCGCTGAGCCACAATCCTAGCCCCGTGGTGTTACCATTTTATCAATTTGAAAGAAGTATAGAAACTTTACCTCTCTTTATAGCCATTTAGCTTTTCCTATTTTTAGTATAGTTATCTTGAATATTTACCATACATAAATTTAATACAACTTAATTTCAAAAGTATGTAGACTTTGCTTCTAAAGATCATTTTGATAAACAGCTATATAACCAAATACAGGAAGCAAAAGATTACTTCAATAAGAAGATAGAGGTTCTGAAAAAACAAACAACAAAAAGAAGTTCTTGAAATGAAAAAAACAAAAGACCAAACTAAAAACACAATAGAAAGCACCACCAACAGATTAGATCACTTGGAAGACAGAACCTCAGACAATGAAGACAAAATACATAATCTTGAAAAGAATATTGACCGCACAGTGAAGATGGTAAGAAGCCATGAGCAGAACATTCAAGAATTATGGGATAGGGCTGGGGTTGTGGCTCAGTGATAGAGCACTTGTCTTGAATGTGTGAGGCACTGGGTTCGATTCTCGGCACCACATATAAATAAAAAATAAAGGTCCATCAGCAACTAAAATGAATAAATAAATTAAAAAAAGAATTATGGGATAACATAAAAAGATCAAATTTAAGAATTATTGGGATAGGGGCTGGGGATGTGGCTCAAGCAGTAGCACGCTCACCAGGCATGTGTGTGGTCCGGGTTTGATCCTCAGCACCACATACAAACAAATATATTGTGTCTGCTGAAAACTAAAAAATAAATACTAAAATTCTCTCTCTCTCTCTCTCTTTGGAAAAAAAAAAGAATTATTGGGATAGAGGAAGGCATAGGGTTACAAACCAAAGGAATGAACAATCTATTCAATGAAATAATATCAGAAAAATTCCAAACATGAAGAATGAATGGAAAATCAAATACAAGAGGCTTACAGGACACCAAATTTGATTTTTACAAAATCAAAATGGATCCACACCAAGGCACATTATAATGATGAAAATGCCTAGCATACAGAATAGGGGGAGAATTTTAAAAGCCACAAGAGAAAGGAATCAGATTATACATGGGGAAACCAATTAGGATATCTGCAGATTTTTCAACCCAGACCCTGAAAGCTAGAAAATCCTGGAACAACATATACCAAACTCTGAAAGAAAATGGATGCCAACCAAGAATCTTATATCTAGCAAAATTAAGCTTTAGATTTAATGATGAAATACGAACCTTCTATGATAAACAAAAATTAAAGGAATTTACAATTAGAAAGTCTGCACTACTGAATATCCTTGGCAAAATATTCCATGAGGATGAAATAAAAAACAACGACAATCAGCAAAGGAAGGTGTTACATTTTGCTTTTATATAATCCCATTCTATCCCCCTTCTTTGTGGTACTTGTCATATAGATTGCATTTTATACTTTGTGTGCTTGTCAACACAGATTTATAATTTTTGCTATGTGTAGTTGTCTTTTAGGTCAAATAGGAGAGAAGTTACAACAAAAAATAGGTTTAAATGGTCTTTTATATTTACTTATGCAGCTATATTTAGTGATGTTCTTTATTCTGTCTTCACTGCCTGGTGTCCTTTCATTTCAGCCTGAAAGACCATTTAGTATTTCTTATATGGCAGATTTGCTAGTAGTGAGTCCTCTCAGTTTTTATCTGGAATTTCTTAGTTTCCATACTTTTTTGCAGGATAGTTTTTCTGGGTATAGAATTCTAGGTTGGCAATCTTTTTCTTTCAGCACTTTGAATATGTCATTCCATTGCCTTCTGGCCTCCATGGTTTCAGATGAGAAAAACAGCTGTTAATCTCACTGAGGGCATTTGTATGTGATGAGTTGCTTTTCTCTTGCTATTTTCAAGAGTCTCTCTTGTCTTTCAGCAGTTTGATTACAATGTGTCTAGGTGTGAATCCATTTGAGGTTATAGTACTAGAAGTTTGTTGGACACTTTGGATGTGTATATTAATGTTTTCCATTAATTTTGGGATTTTTCAGCTGTTATTTCTCTGTATATTCTTTCTGCCTTTTTTCTCCCTGCAGTCTTTCTGGAATGCCCATTGTGTGCATATCGGCATGCTTCATGTTGTATTACAGACTGTCATTTTTCTGAATTCTTTTTTGTTGTTGTTCCATTTAGAATAATAGCCACACCAAGGCACATTATAATGATGAAAATGCCTAGCATACAGAATAAGGAGAGAATTTTAAAAGCCACAAGAGAAAGGAATCAGTTTACATATGGGGGAAACCAATTAGGATATCTGAATTGAGTTATCTTGGGTTTACTGATTCTTTTCCTGACTGTTCAAAGTGGTTATGAAGCCCCTTTAGTGAATTTTTCATTCAACTTATTGTACTTTTGGGAGGTTGTGGGGCTTCTGGAGATTGAACCCAGGGCTTCATGCCTGTTCAACCTGTACTCTATTGCTGAGATGTACACCCAATCCCATAATTATTGTCTTTTCTAACTTCAGGATTTATTTTTAGTTCCTTTTTGTTTTCAAAGAAATAATAACTTGCAGCTTTCAAGATTTTTTGTTTGTGTTTAGTTTTCAAAGTTTAATTATTATATGACTTAGAATGGATTTCTTTGGGTTTATCTTGTTTAGAGTTTGCTCTTAAATCTGTAGAAATAGGGGCTGGGGTTGTGGCTCAGTGGTAGAGCACTTGCCTAACGTGTGAGGCCCTGGGTTCGATCCACAGCATCACATAAAAATAAATAAACAAAATAAAGGTATTGTGTCCGTCTACAACTAAAAAATAAATGTTTAAGAAAATCTGTAGAAATATGTCTCTCACCAAATTTGTAGTTTTCATATGTCATTTAAGTACTTTTTCAGTTTTGCTTTCTTTTTCTTCTTTTCTCTTCCGGCTTTCCTTCTATTTACAATCCCACATGCCCCTGAAGCTCTGTTTGTTGAATCCATTTCCTCTCTATTGATCATATTGGGTAATTTCTATTGTTCTATCTTCCATATCACTAAGTTTTCCCTCTGTTTTCTCTATTCTGCTCTTCAGTCTATCCAATGAGCCCTTTATTTTAGTTATAAAATATTTATATTTCAATTATAAATTTTTCCTTTCATTCTCTATATCTTCTATTTTTTTTTGCTGAGACCTATTTTTTTAAAATTTTGTTTCAAATATGTTCATAATTGTTCACAGAAACATTTTATAATAGTTGCTTTGACATCTTTGGCAGGTAATTCTGAACATCTCTATTGTTTTGGAGTTGGCTTCCATTGATTGTCCTTTTTCATTCGGTTTGAGGTCTTCTGGGCTCTGGGTGTGGTGAGTGATTTTTGATTGAAACCGGGACATTTTCCTGTTGTGTTATGAGACTCTGGTTCTTAATTAAATATCTTTGTAGTAGGCTTTTCCTGACCACTTGCTGGCAAGAGAGTGGGAAGAGCTGCTTATTATCTTGAGGATTAGGTAGGAATCTAGATTACCCTCATCCTTGACCCCCAGGAGGGAGAGTGTCCCCTTGTTCCTGCACAGCAGGTGCGGGAGGCTTGCTCACCACCTGGGGTGCACTACAGGGGCAGTGTGTTCCCAGCTGGAGGGAGCAAAATGCCAGGCTCCCTTCTTGGCCTTCTCTGATGTGACCCCAGGGGAGGCCTTGCCCAGCTGTGTGATGACACAAGTGTCGGCTGTCCAGTTGGCCTCTGTTGGTGGCAGTTGGTGTCTTTGTAACTTTTTCCCCCCTTTTACACAGGTGTTTGTTTGATTTAACATTTTATTATAAAATAGAAAAGTAGAGAGAATAGTACAATAAGCTTCCGCCACCTACGTTCTTCAACAATTCTAATGTTGTCTGAGTTGGCTTCATCTATTATTTTATTTGAGGAACCATTTTAAAGTAAATTGTCACATCACGGTATTCACTCCCCTGTCAGCACTTATCTCCAAAAAATAAACACCTTTTTCTACATAATCATAAGAATGTTATCACAACTAACAAAATTAATGATTTCTTAATATCTCCTAATGCCTAGTCTATATTAAAAAGTTTTCTCTATTGTCCTCAAATGTCTCTTTAGCTGCTTTTTTTTCCCCTCTAAATTAAGCTCCCGTTAAGTCCCATGCATTTGTCACTTGGTCCTTTGGTCTCTGTACTATTTAATTTAGGAGGATCGGTTGTGACCTTTGTACTGTGTGTGGGGTGGGAAGGAGGGAGCCGAGGTGCTGAGAGTCGGAGCTGGGATGGTGACTCAGTTTCCCCCTGAGGTGCTCAGGGTGGAGTTCTCTTTAGGGTTATATCCTTCTTATAAGAAGAAAAGTGGTGGCATGAGAGGGGGCTGAGAGGTCACCCCTGTGGACCCACGGCTTACAGTCAGGACAACCTAAGGACTGTTTCTCCCAGAGGAATGATGGTACCTTTCCTGAGCAGTTACCTTCCCTAGGAATTCAGGGGTCTTACCCTTATCATCAGTTACCCTCACCCACATATAGCTCCAGGACCCCCTGAACAAGTGACAAGCTTGGGCTAGCCAGCAAAAGGGCTGGGACAGGGCAGCCAACCCCTGGACACCATCTTCATTGCTATCCAGATACAAAAAAAGGAGCATAACTTCAACAGGAAGGAATAGAGTTAGACATGGGCAGAACTCTCCTTTTGACATGGCAGGTAAACCACAAAGTGGGGACACTCCCTACCCCAAGGGGTTCAATAGTGGGTGGGAAAGAGCAGGCCCACTTGGAGGCAGGGAGGGGGTTGCCTCTAAAGGTTCCTTCCAGCCTAAAACCCCAGTCAGGGTGAGGTCAGGTTGTCCTGGGAACAATGGCCAGAGAGCCAGAGCATCCCCAGCCCTCTCCACAGCCCTCTCCACAGCCCTCTCCATAGCCCTCTCCATAGCCCTCTCCATAGCCCTCTCCACAGCCCTCTTCATAGCCCTCTCCATAGGAGAGCGCTAGACTCCAGCCTGAGGCCGGCTGCCTGGGCTCCCCTGCAGGAACTCCTCAGGACCAAATGGCCTCTGCGTGGCTCAGGGTCAGAAGGGAAGAGTCTCTGAAGTAGCAGCCCCCAGTGCACAGTAATCAGCACCATAATCCCACGGCACCCATGAGGTCCCTTCTCAACAACCTAGCTCTAGTTTACAGTTCCCATCCTGGGACCCCAGAATCTGATGGGCACATCCCAGTCACAGTTCCAAATGAAAACAACAGAAGTGGACTCCTGCTGCTTTTTGAGAGACCAGACATCGTGGTGGGCGCAGTTCACAGTGACGGTTCCCTTCTACCATGGAGGGTTTTTTCTACTCCACGAATATTGTGCAGTGGCCTGCGTGGGAGGAGGCCCTCAGAGTCAGCGGATGGCAGGCTCTGACCTCCATGAAGGTCTAGGCCCCTGCCCACTCAGAGGTGGCCAGGTGGGCATGCTCAGGCAGGTGGGATTGCAGAACATGCTTAGGGGTTGCTGGGGTGAGCTGAGAGGCAGGAGCTAAGGTGTATGGGAACAGCAGCCGCCTCACGTGGTCAGATGCCTCTGATCAGTTCCTCCGGGCCCTTGAGGGTGGAAGGAACATGTCAGCCTGACATGTTCTGTCACTCTTCACAGTGCTCTTGATCTATCTGCCTTGGTGTCATTGGGTCAGGCCATCTCCCTCTCACAGGGCATTCACCTGCCCTTGGAGCCAGAGCTCAGGGAGAGGAGCACAGTCCTGCCTGGCGGTCCTAAAGGAGGCCCAGCCATAGGCATGAAAGAAACTTCCAGAAAGGGAAGGACTTCTTCAAAATTCTATACTGGGTGGGTGGCTGTTCTAGGGGTATTGCTGTTCAGAAGGACTGAGGGAAGAGAGAGGGTGGGGTCAGCAGGATGTTGGGGAGGCCCGTGGCAGGTGCACGGGGGTAGGGGGGGCCCGGGCTGCCATTGAGGGTGGCAGGAGGTTGAGGAGCAGCTGCCAGGCCAGCTGCAGCCGTGCTCCTTCCCTTTGCAGGGGCAGGAGTGCTTCCTGCCATCTCATTCTGCCTGAGTGGCTATCACTGAGGAGAATGGCACTTGACCTCAGCCTAGAGGGCCATAGACCCACCCACTGTGGGCGTGATCGCTCTCCCACCATTAAATATTTCATTGTAAAAATGCAGGGGTCCAATTGGGCTGCCAAACAGGCACTGGGCATCGATTATTCTAATGGTCAGTGGCTGGATTAGGTGTGTGTGGGTGCGCGCACATGTGTGGTGCATGTGCTGGGCAAGGACATGGTGGTACTTGTGCATACTTGTGTGGTGTGTCTGGTGTGTGTGCGTGTGGATACATGCGTGTACATTAACATCTCAGTGCTTACTGCAGTCTCCATCTGCCAGTCCTCTTTTCACACACTGGGGAGGGTCAGTCCAATCCCCTAAGATTAGTAGTAAGGTCTGGATATAGGTTTTCAACTTTTTTGGGGGGGGAGTACCGGGGATTTAACTCAGGATCACTCAACTGCTGAGCCACATCCTAGCTCTTTTTATATTTTATTAGAGACAAGGTCTCTATCAGTTGCTGAGGACCTCACTAAGTTCCTGAAGCTGGCTTTAAACTCACGATTTCCCTGCCTCAGCCTCCCGAGCTGCTGGGGTTACAGGTATGCACCACCGCACCTGGCTAGGATGTCATTTGGAAGATGGCAGAGGGGCAGGGAGAGTTGGCACTATTGTACGGTGACAGTGGTTCTTCTGCAAGAGCTTCCCAGCCTGTTTTTTCCAGCTCCATCTCACCCTCTCATCTGCAGCCCTGCCCCACACACTCAGCCCCTCGCCTCCCCTGCCTTTCTGCCCCTTTCTTTCCAAAGTCTCCCGCCCTCTCCCTTCTGAGAGCAGCCATGGTGTGCTTCCCCGCAGCTTCAGCACATTCAGCCAGGAGGAGGGGCACAGGGAGAGGCTGGAGTGGAGGAAGAAGGGCTGAGTCCTTAAGGTAAGGCCTGGAAGAAGTGGCAGGAGCCATGGGAGAGCTGGGGATGGGATGTGAGAAGGGACCTCATGGGTGCCGTGGGATTATGGTGCTGATTACTGTGCACTGGGGGCTGCTACTTCAGAGACTCTTCCCTTCTGACCCTGAGTCACGCAGAGGCCATTTGGTCCTGAGGAGTTCCTTCAGGGGAGCCCAGGCAGCCCGCCTCAGGCTGGAGTCTAGCGCTCTCCTATGGAGAGGGCTATGGAGAGGGCTATGGAGAGGGCTATGGAGAGGGCTGTGGAGAGGGCTGTGGAGAGGGCTGGGGATGCTCTGGCTCTCTGGCCATTGCTCCCAGGACAACCTGACCTCACCCTGACTGGGGTTTTAGGCTGGAAGGAACCTTTAGAGGCAACCCCCTCCCTGCCTCCAAGTGGGCCTGCTCTTTCCCACCCACTATTGAACCCCTTGGGGTAGGGAGTGTCCCCACTTTGTGGTTTACCTGCCATGTCAAAAGGAGAGTTCTGCCCATGTCTAACTCTATTCCTTCCTGTTGAAGTTGTACTCCTTTTTTGTATCTGGATAGCAATGAAGATGGTATCCAGGGGTTGGCTGCCCTGTCCCAGCCCCTTTAATGGCTACGTAGCCCAGGCTTGTCCCTTGTTCAGGGGGTCCTGGAGCTATATGTGGGTGAGGGTAACTGATGATAAGGGTAAGACCCCTGAATTCCTAGGGAAGGTAACTGCTCAGGAAAGGTATCGTCGTTCCTCTGGGAGAAACAATCCCTGATTATCCCATAGAGACTATTGCAAGGGGTAAAACAGTGTCATAAACAAGAGGAATCAGTACATGCAGCTTGGATTTCAGAGCAATCTTTGGTTTCACAGACTAAGCTTTACGAGAAAAACATTGTTTCTTCTCTTTTATTTTTATGTAAAAGTAAAACTAGAAATGTAGCATGTCGAAAACCAAGACCAGCTGTGATTCCTTAGGTCAGGGTTTAACTCAGTACCAGGCCCACACGGGCCACTGGGGAACCCTTGCTGGAGCCTGGCTTAGCAAACGGAGGCACATGAGCACCTCTAGGTACGTTTCCTTCCAGGATTTTTTCTGTGTATATTTACATATTAATAGTTGATATAATATTGTATATAGAGTTTGAAGCCTGTGTCTGCATTTGATCTCATAGCTTGGGAAAGTACCCGTATTCTTGGAATTTTCTGGAAAACATAATTTTTAATGGCTACGTAACAGACCGTTTTGTAGAATCACTGTAATTTTTTCAACTCCCACTGGTAGATATTGAGATTGTTTCTAGTTTGGACTACATTATATAACATTCAGGGGGCTTTTTAAATAGTGTTTGTATGTCTCAGGCACATGATTATCCAGATAAATAGGGGCCTGGGGCTTCGGGTTGAGCTGTGGCTCAGGAACTGGGTCTGAGCGTGGGAGACCCTGCAACAGGGACCAGGCTGGGCCAATGGCCAGTCAGCATACAAGGATCCTAGGAGCCCTAGTGGAGAGCGAGCGCACAAACACTGGAGTGGAGACTGGAGAGAGATGGAGATGAGGGCCGCAGGAGTGGGGGTGGGAGGAGTGGAGCCAGGGCATGGGGGGTGGGGGGGAGTATCTTCTGCAGAGGCATCTCTATTTGCATTCTTCACTATTGTTCATGAGAAAAGCTTCAAGTTCCACTCCACTGTGTATAAATTTGTTAATAAACTACATACATATACTACTTATCAATGCATACTAAATATTTAATAAAATGATTTTCTCCTTTTAGATAAAATCATATACCCAGGAGATTACATTTTTCCATTGACAAGCCACAGACCCCACTGCTCACACCCCTATGGAAAACCTTCTATAGAGAGTGGGAAGCTGAGCCCAAGCCCTGCAGAGAGTTCTTGGGGCCAGAGTTATTAGGGGGACATCCAAGTGTCCATGACATCCAGGACATCCAGGTGGAGAGAGAAGGGCCCCTGGATGGATCAGAGTCATACTCAGTGGGTTGATCTGCAGATGATTATTTAACATCGTTCTGCATGATTTGAAAGTCCATATTCAGTGTGTTCAATGAATGAAGCTTCGGGTGGCTAAAGATCACATGGGTGGGGAAAGATGGAAGTGGGAGCAAATAAACTACGAGGGAAATTAAAGCGTTGTGAACAGTCAGAGAAATGGCAGACGAGGAACAAAGCCGGTGAGTTTAAAGGATTCTCTGTAACAGTGGTTTCTAGCCTGGGGTCCCTTTAAGAATTATATACAAAATTTCAAAAAGAATCCTGCACCCCTACTATTGAACATTTATCTATATTAAGAGACCATTTTTCTCTGCTTTTATCCAAAATGCTGTCAAGTTCAAATGGTAGGTAGTTTTCACGCTCGTCAGAAGCTCTTGACTGGTTTTGATTAATTCGAAGTTGGAAAAAGTGTTTCCATTATTTCTTGACAAATGTAACTTGTTCTGCGGGCAGGATTTCTTGAAAGCTGGAGCCTTGTTGAGGTGGGGGCTCGGGGAGAATTAATTAAAAGGGTCCTTATTAGAGGAGATGTTGAACTCCTGCTAGGATGTGAGACTCCGAGCGACCCATTAGGCGACCGTCAAGGACAAAGGAATTTTGGAGACTTTATAGATGTAGTTCAGACCTTAAAAATATCACTTCTGTGAGAGGCAGTGGCCCAAAAGGTAGACCAAATTTGCATTTAATGAAGCTGGGATGAGTCTGAATATGTCGTGCCACTGAGATGTCACAAAGCATTGGATGGTCCCATGAGACTCATGAATCAGTGATCTTACCCAGTATTGAGGTTTACTAATAATTTCAAGAATACAAGTAATCCGGGAGCGCAGATGAACCAGGCAGCAGTCTGGGACTCTAAGCAGCTCCACGAGGCCTTTTTCACCACATCTGGATTTCCTCTGCCCAGATTGACAAATGAGGTCTCTAAGAACTCTACGTGACTAATCACTTACACACAGGGAGCTCTTTGGGTTTGAATCATCTTCAGTTTATATTCAGGTGGTAATTTAGCTTATGTGATCAAAGGGGTCCGTCCATGCCCCATAAACTCATAGCTTTCCATATTTATCCACCGTGGGCAATCCTGCACACCCATGCAAACCAGGTACCTCTGCTAAAAGCACTCCACAGGTAAGGAGTGGCAGTCACCGGCCACAGAGTTTCTTCCTGAGCTCTGTCTCGAGCAAGTTTGCTGGGAGGTTTTGACCAATCCGCTTCTTTCTTTCCAAGGACCCATCCTCCCCACCCCTGCTAAAGCATCTCCTTGCTATAGAGCCTCTCCAGACCAAGATGCCTCTGCAGTGCCACGGGCAGTGGTTCCTGTCTGAGCCACCTTCCTTCTTGGTTAGAAGTAAATGGGTCGATGCTGCACCCCAGAAAAGTCACCAAAAAGCCATTCTTCCCACTCCTGTCTGCATCCAAGTGGGTAGGGAAATTGCTAAACACACCTCTGTTATAGTTCTCTCCTTGCCCTTTCTTAAACCCTTCAATAGCTTCCATCACTTTCAGGATAATGTTCCAATCCCTTAATATGGGCCTGAATGATCTGGCGTCTTCCCTCCTTCCAAGCCTCATCTGCCAGCACTGGTTCTCCCTCTGAGCTCAGCTATATTGGCTTTTAGTGTTCTGAGTGATGTATATTCCCCTCCCACCTCAGGGGCTTTGCACTTACCATTTCCTCAGCTTGGAGAACTCTTCCTGTCATTTAGCCTTCTCTGTCTAGCTCCTACTCATCCTGCAGGTCATAGTTTGAGGTGACATCTCTTGTACCTCACTTTGGTCCTCTCCCCCCATGTCTTACTCTAGCCCCTCCTGTGGTGGCCAGTTCCATAGGCTTTGACCCACTTTTTACCTATGTACCCTGGCAGGGCCTCATGGTGGCCTGTTCCACATACCTCTGGCTTCTGCTCCCAGGGCTTTTCTGACTCTGAGGGAACCTGTGTGGTAACATAGAAGAGTCAGGGTTGTATCCATCCCTAGCCAGTGGGGACAACACTGATGGGTAAATGCTCCTTTGTTTTATTTCCTTCATGAGACTGAGATCCTCTTAGGAGTCCCAACTAACTTGAGCTCAGTTTCCTGAGTCCCACTCAACAAGCTTTATCCTTGTATTGGACCTCCCCGTCAATTCCTCTCTTGTGCTCTGGGAGCACATCCCTAATAAACTACCTTCATGCATCCCTTTGTCTCAGGCCATTTGTGGGAGAACCCAGGCTAAGACATACTCCAATGTCACTTCAACATGCCCAGAGAAGTCAGGTTCCTCTGGACTCGGATGTCTTAGAGTATTGCTGTGGGTTGATTTTGCTCCTCTAAAAATCATCTTTTGAGAGCTGGACACAGTGGCACACTCCTGCAATCCCAGTGACTTGGTGAGGCTGAGGCAGAAGGATTACAAGTTTGAGACCACCCTCAGCATCTTAGTGAGACCTTGTCTCAAAATAAAAAAAATATAAAGGGCTGGGGATGTGGAACATTGGTAAAGCACCCCTGGGTTCAATCCTTGGTATTAAAAAAAAAAGAAAGAAAAAAAGAAAAAAGAAAAAGAAAACAACAAAAAAGTTATTTTGAAGTCTCAACTCCTAGTACCTCAGAATGTGACGATAACCGGAGGCAGGGCTTTAAAGAGGTGAGGTAGAGCCAGTTCTTCTCCAGTGTGACCGTGTCTTCATAAGAAGAGCTCAGGACACAGACACAGAGTAGGAGCATCATCTACAAGCTAGAGAGGGGCCTTAGGAAACCAGGCCTTCCGACACCTAGATCTCGGGCCTTTTGCCATCAGGGAAAGCACGAGAGCGTGTTCATGAACTGTCGAGGCAGCATGGCTGCCTGGGTCCTGGCTTTATCTCCTGAGTTTGTTAACACGTGATACTAATCTAAAATAGAAACTCATTTAAAGACTCAGATTGATGCAGGGACTGTTGGCTTATTCCAATGCTATTTCCTGGGGAGAATGGGGTGTTTGGGAATGCCCTTGACCTTGCCTTGATTGCTGACCCAGCTCCAGTGGCTGAGGGCAACTAAGGGCCTTTGAGGGATTTGGATGGATTTTTTTTTTTTTTCAAAAAGAGAGAGAGAGAGAGAGAGAATGAATCTCTCAATATCCATCCCTTAGTTTTCGGTGGACACAACATTCTTTATTTTTATGTGGTGCTGAGGATTGAACCCAGCATCCTCTGCATGCCGGGTGATCACACCACCGCCTGAGCCACATCCCCGGCCCTTGGATGGATTTTTACCCCATCTTTCCCCAATAGCAGCACTGCTCCTGACGCTCCCCTGGGAATCACATCACAGCTTTGCTATAAAGCTTTTAGAAGGCAAAAGATACTTCCATTGATGCTATTTTATTTGACTTTCTCATGCCTCATTATTATTATCACTTCCATTTTAAAGACAGGGAAACTGAGGCTTGGAGTTAACCAGTTAACAAGTACCCGTGTGTGAGGTGGCTGTGCCTGTTTAGCACAGGGGCAGTTTCATTTTTCAAATATACGTTGACACTTGTCCACTCAAGTGAATGTGTGTTCTGTTGGGACCTAAGTCACTTAGTGGGACAATAGGTTCATGAGCCAGTTTGAAGAACAGGACAGGAACAACCCAGAAAGACGTTAGGGGCCATGTGTCCCTCTGGGATCCACCAGTTATATTCAGTGAGGAGTTCTCTCAAGGCCCTGCCTGTTTCCTTCATTCTCTGTCTACGTAGGAGATGACTCTCCTCTGATTTGGCTAAAGTATTGCAGAGGTCTCTGGATGGTACCATCTGCAGGAATAGGCATCTCCTTCAGATTGGGGACCCCTACAGAGGGGTGGGAACTGAGGCTCCCCTATCAGGCTGGAAGATCTTTCAGGGCAAAAACGTGTCCTCCTGTCTGGTGGGGAGCTTCCCAGGGCAGGAGATGTGTCTCACATCAGATGGGGACTTCCTATGCTCTGGCTCTTTCCCATCTGGCCAGTGTCTCTGGCAGGGAGAGTCCGAGTCCCCCATCAGATAGGGAGCCCCCTGAAGGCAGGGCCTTCTCCCTTGCAGATTGCGAGCTCCCCCATAGGCTGGAGTCTCCAGCATTGCAGGTCAACACTGCTTGCTCTGAAACGGGGCCCAGTGTTGTGGGTGATTGGTTTGCCACTGGAAAGCAGGGGTGGTCATTTCCAAAGCCGTCTCGTTTCCAGCGGAGCGAAGCTCAGTCATTTAATTGTTTCCAGAAGCAGCAGGTCTTAGCCTTGGGCCTTTCTTTGGATCAGGAACCTGAGATTCATGGTGTCCTTTGATGGCTGGGGGCTGTGCACGGTGGCCGCTAACAGGGCACAGAGTGAGGCTGGGTTCTGCCCTCGCTGAAGTCACAAGGATGCCATTTGGCACCTTCCTCCTTGCAGGGAAGAGAGATTGGGGTTGTGGTTCTTCTGAGGGAGTCTCTGCGGGGTGGAGGGGGCTAGGGTTGACCACTGGGGAAGCCAGGAATGTTCTCATGAGCCTGGCAGGTGAGGACTCGCACTGTGGTCTCTTCCTCCTTGGCTGAACTCACCTGTGTGGCTCCTGTGGTCGTAGGCTCCACTTTGGACTTCCTTAGGGCCTTGCACAGTTGCTGAACTTGGAGGGCAGGGGTAGGAAGTGTCCTCCCATTTTGCACATGAGGAGGTGACAGCTGACATCAGAACACAGGTCTCCCTGAACCAAAGCCCACATCTGTTCCTCCCCATCCCACCACCTCCAAGTACCACTCTGCCAGGTAACAAACTAGTGCTGAATCATGGAACCGTCTGACATTTCTGATGTGTAAAAAGGCGGAATGGGGGAGCAAAAAGGGCCCCACCCAGGGTCAGGAGGTTTTAGGTGGGTCTCTTCAGGTTATAGAAACTGGCTCTTGGTGTCTAGTAGAGGACAGCTGAGAGGCTCACCTGGTAAGGGGTACGTACAGCAGGGATTAAGAGCCTCATAGGTTGGAGGGCAAATCCCCGCTCTGTTTCCTCCTGCCCTGTGACCCTGGGCAAATTTTTATAACCTTTCTGAGCCTCGGTTGCTGTCATCTATAAATTGGGGTAATTATAAAACTTGTATCCTGGGTTCATTAGGAAGATTTGAGTATCAAGCCTTGTCAGGCAGAAGCCCCAACCTTTGCTGAGCTACCATTCAGTACGGCTTTCTGTTGACATTGGCGCCCAGGCCAGGAAGGGTGGCCCAGGCCTGTAATCCCATTGGCTCAGGAGGCAGAGGCAGGAGGATCACCTCTGAGGCCAGCCTGGGCAACTTAGCAAGACCTTGTCTCAAAATACAAAAATAAAAATGGCTGGGGAATATGGCTCCGTGGTAGCGTGCTCCTGGGTTCCATCCCCAGTACCACAGAAAACAAACAAAACTCAACTTCACTTAAACAGATGAATCATTTGAAAATGGAGTACCTTCTTTGTACTCAGAAGCCACCCATTCCTTCTTACTCCAGTCCCCATAACTGATGAGGCTGAACTCAGTTGAGGCCACCTTGAAAAGAGGACCCTCCCTGTTCACCTCACCTCCTCCTTCCTAGGTCTTATCTAGTTGATTGCTCTCTGTGGCACCGTCTCTGTAGTGCCCCTGATTGCGGGGTCTCAGCACCCCCAGGCCCTCTGGGTCCAGGTTCCCCAAGCACTACATCAAAGACTTTTATTCCCCCACAATCATTTCTCTCTCTGGAGCCGGCTGTTAAGATAATGGATTTTCCCACTCAACCTCGTGATGCAAAGCCTCCATGGAGACCCCTGTGTGAGAGCTGGGAGCTAGGAGGGGCCTTCGGAGCCAGCTGGAGCCTTTGTGCTTTGGTCTTGAGAGTGTGTCTATAATCAATTAAGAGACCATTCTGGCGAGCGGGCCTGACTCCAGCCTGGGTTGACATGGCTGGTCCCCAGGCAGGATGGGACGACAAAGTAGGGCTGTCGTCATCCGTTTGTGGGGCACAGTTGAAACAGTGAGGCTGCCCTGGTCCTCTACAGAGGACGACCTCCATCTTACTCCTGGCCTAGTTTTGGAGGAGGAAGCGCCTCTTTCTGTCACTGGCAGTCCAGCCAGGCCGTGTCTTGTCCCTAGCAGGTCCTCTCTGTGAGTGGGTTAAAACCTCTCTGTAAGTGCGCACCAACCCGATGCTAAGTGGGAACACAATTGCAGCAGGAGGCTCAATAAATAAGCCAATTTATTTTATCTCACCTGCTTGGAGTTGGGGTCTTTTTTTGAATTGACAAGGTAAATTTATGCAAATGGTATGCAAATCAGACCCTTCTTGGATTAATAGGAAGGAAATTGAAGCTCTGGGTAATGCCCAGGGTCTGGTCTTGTATCAGGTGCATGTGTGTTACGAATCTTGGTGCCCTGTGAGTTGGCTGAATGGAGTCACAGGATGGTGTGTGGGTCCTGAGATCCACAGTGGGTGGGGCTGCCAGGATATCTGGAATGTCCTTCTGTAGGTCTCAAGTGGGCAAGGATTTCTGACAGGGCTGGCATTTTGAGGGTGCTATCCCAGGGTTACCGCCACCACACTTTCTCCATTCCTTGCCCTTCTAGGGACCTCATTTGCAGGAAGGACCTCTGAAGGTCCCCTGACCGTCCTCCTTCTTCCTCACCCACAAAAGACTCGTTTCTGCTCTTGCCAACCCTCATAGACCTTCCATCTTTCCATCTTTCTAGAGCCCTTTAGAAAAGCTGTACTTAGTGTCCACTCTAAATCCTTTCAGCTGCAGAATAACCTACAGCATTGTGTTCCATCCTAAATGGAGGCAGATAAGCACAGAGCCCCTTGACCACGCCTGCAGCACGTCAGAGTCACCCAGGGAGCCTTGAACCTAGTGAGATCCAGAATCGATTGTTCTGGGGTTCCACAGGGGCTCAAGAATGCAGCCTGGTGGAGAACTACTGACCCAACAGGTCACTGGGCTTTATAAGATGACTTTAGACTGGGGATTCACTGCTCCTCTCTTTCCCCAGTTGCTCCTTGGAGCCAGAAGAGCCCATTCATTAAGCATCTAAGTGCCAGTGCCTTAGACCCGCAGCTCCTGCAACCCTGTCAACAGCCTTGCAGGAAGAACCGACTCTTCCACAAGTAATCAGGCTCGGAGGCAAGGATTCTGCAGGAAAGCAGCAGGCACAGGGTTAGAACCTGGGTCTGCCTGACCTCAGAGGGCCCTGTTCCTGCTGTCCCTTGCAGGTGTCCTTCCTGGTAGTTGGTCCAGCAGAGCTGGGAGGGGCTGTCAGTGTTGGGACCTGCCTCACCCTCCCTGAGCCTCAGCTTCCACGTGTGTCCCACGACAGCTGCAGCCTGGTGCCCATCTTGGTCATGGTCCCTGTCCTACCCCTGCCTGCTGTCCTTTTGCCGCCCCCCCCAACTTCCTCTAGCCCCCCAGCCCAGCACACATGGGGTTTTGAAACTTGGATCCTCTTGGCCTCCACAGAGGATTCCACTTAATCTTCCGCCCTCCACGGAACACAGAGACTGTTGCCCTGGGAGAACAGGGCAGTAATTAGGGTAAATAATTTAAGGTAACTTTTAATTTTTAAATAATTCCAACTTGCATCTGTGCAAATTACCTCTTCCCCCTCCTCCGTCTCCCACCATCCCTGTTTGTTTGTGTATCCATTTAGAAGTCAAAGTTTCTCTTCCCTGGATGACCGCTGGCTCCGGGTGGCCCCTGGCCAATCCCACTCAGCACACTCACAGATTGTGAGGCGGAGGCTGGGGGCAGAATCTGCTGACTTGGAAACATCTGAAGGGCAACTTGACAGAGCCCTGCAACCCCCTTTGGGAAGGTGAAGGAGGAAAAAAACCTGCTCAGTTTGGCTCTGCAAGGGTGTGGGCAGGGTGCTGTCTGGTGGCTGGGAACCCTGATGGGGGATGGCCTGCGCTCTGGGCAGACTGCAGGCTCCTGGGGGAGAGAAGGGCCTGCCTGCCGTCAACCCTGGGCTGGGGCCTGGCGCCTGCTCCGGGCTGCAGGGCCTCAGGCAGGTAGCACCCTCCCTCTGAGCCTCGGGGCACCCTATCTCCCCAGGGGGATCCCAGCAGCCACCTTCGGGGTGATGCTGGGTGAGCGTCTGTGCAGAGGGGCTGCGGGGTCCCAGCGCGCTCAGTGCTCAGCAGGGGCCAGACTGTGGGCACCTGCCCAACAATAGAAAGGCTGGCAGCCTGGCAAGGTCTTATTTTGGTCTTCTTTTTTAAAGATATTTTTTGGTTGTATATGGACTCAATACCTTTATTTATTTGTTTATATGACACGCTGAGGATCGAACCCAGGGCCTCTCACGGGCCAGGTGAGCACTGTATTGCTGAGCCCCAGCCCCAGCCCCTTCTTTTTGTTACTTAAAAATAATGTGTTCAAAGGATTTTATTAATTTTTTTTAATAATTTAGAAATCATTTCAGACTTAGGAAAGTTACAAAGTGGTACCAAGAATTCCTTTATATTTTTCTCTCTTTCCCTGTATGTGCAACACACACACACATATATGCACATACTTGTACATATGCATACACGCACATATATGCACACACACACCCCTTCGTCCAGTGATTTCCAATAAGAAGCAGTCCTGCCCCCAGGGAATGTCTGGCGGTCCCTGGAACAATTTTGTTGCATAACTACCTGCGGGAGGTGGGGGAGGTTGGGGACCAGGTGCTACTGGCATCTAGTGGTGGAGGCCAGGGTGCTGCTGCTCATCCCACAGCCCCCCACACACAACGTGGAATTATCCAGGATGTCAGTAGTGCCGATGCTGAGTGTGTGCGTGTGTGTACATGTACGCATCTAAACTGTTTGATAGTTACTGACCTGACGTCCCCTTACCTCCAAATGTTTCTGTGTGTACTTCCTAAAATCAAGGGGATTCTCTTGCATAATCACAGCTCAGTTATCAAAATGATGGAATTGCATCCCTATGAGAAACTGGGATTTGACCTTGATGTTGGTGGGGGTGAGGCTGCTGGGGAGCTGTGGTCAGGCCTCAGCAAAGGGACATAGAGGTGGTTGGAAACTTGGGCCTGGTCGTGGGGATGGAGCCTCACGGCACTGGGCCATCTTTTGCCATTGTTCTTCCTGTAAAATGGGGCTGACAGCTCTCACTCCCCAGCCCCTCCCAGGCTGTGGCTGAGGAGAAATGCGTGGGACTTGGGGGCAGAATGTCAGCAGCTGCCATGGGCTGGCTCCGCTGGTCCCTGGTTGTGGAACTGCAGCTCTGGCCAGGCCTGGGGGTGGGGATGGGCTTGTACCTTCAGTTCAGGGACAGGCCCAGCCCAACTCTTGAACCTTGGAGAGCTGGGGGTGTGGCCAGGGACAGCAAGCTGGGTGTGTGTGTCTGTGTGTCTGTGTGTGTGTGAGAGAGAGAGACAGACGGACAGACATGACCTGGAACAGGGAGGTCTTTCTACCCTGTCATAGGGAGGGAGGGAAGAGAAAGAAGGAGCCAGGTCTACTGGAGACAGAGAAATGCACGGCCCGCCATGTTCCTAGAGTCCATTTTCTCTCAAGAAACACTTCCTTTTCTACTGAAGAGTCCTTTGTAACCTCCTTGTTGGAATGATCCCAAGACAATTTGTTTTAGGACTTGGAATTGGAAAGAAAAAAACAAACATTTATTAACTGCTTTCTATGTACCATCACTCTCATATATTTCTCTTATTTCTTCCTTGAACCTTGTGAGAGAGAGAGAAATTAATACATTTGTTAGGAGAGAAAAACAGGCTCAGAGAGGTTAAGTAACTCACCTCAGGTCACACAGTTGGTAGGTGGCAGATCTGTGATTAAAATATAAATGGGATTTACTTCAAAGCAGGTGCTGCCTATGGCTTGAGCCCTAGCTCAGCCATCACTAGTTCTGTGACCCTGGGCAAATTCCTTAACCTCTCTGTGTCCCAGGTTCCTCTCTCATAAAAGCATGCCAATCATGTCCATCCTCCCTGCCAAACAGAACACAGAAAAAGTGTGTTTTCACCTTCCATCAGCATTGTGCCTAGCGCGAGGGGATTCTCCTTTGGGTTTGATATCTCATCTGTGGTGAGTGGGTGCAGGCTCAGCAGGAGCAGCTGGCCTGGCCGGGTGGGGACCACAGTGACAGACAGAGCGAGGTGCTCCAGTGAGGAGACAGGAGGACGTCCAGGACTAGCTGCGGTCTGGGGTCAGTGCCATTTCTTGAGGACGATGTCTCAGTGTGTGTAGCTGACTTGCTCGCTGTCCCCAGTCCCCTTTCTGCATGCTGCCTTTGAGAGAGGTCACCAGCTCACTCAGCTTGAAGCCATGCCCAGCAGAGGAGGGTTTCCTGCAGCGTCACCACCCCCTGGCTTCAGCTCCCAGCTCAGAGAGGGAGGTTGCCCACAGTCCAGGACAGAGGGACAGAAGCCACCAAGGACTGCTCGGAAAGCTCTGGGCCCGAGAGCACACCCGGCCCTATCCTGCTGATAACTTCCACCCCGTCCCTGGTCCCCTGGGGCATCCTAGTCCCCTGGGGCATCCTAAGCCTTGGCGAAGCCTGAGAATCCTGGGGATGTGTCAGGGCGCCTCTGGCCAGGTGCTCCCTTCCTTTCCACACGCCCCCTGACTAGGCCAAGCTGAGCCTTGTGAAGAAGGGTCCAGCCCCCGCCCCCAATCTCCCCCGGTAGCTGCTGAGTGGCCCTGAGGCCTGGGTAAGCTTCAGGCAGAGAAGTGACTAGGAATACTAATGGGGGGTGGTGACATGGAGGTGGCACACCTGGGGGCTGCTCGTGGCTCTCTGCAGACCCTCTGAGTCCTCCGTGCCTGGCTGTGTGCCTGACCCAGGGGCCTGGGCAGCCCTGTCTTTTTAACTCCTAGGACACTCAGGGGCACGGAACATCTGGCAAGGGCCTGACCCTCGGTCCTGCTGCCCAGTGCTTCTTCAATGACCTGGGCTCCGGGGGTGCTGTGACCTGGCATGGACCCTCTGCCCCCAGCCTTAGCTGTGCTATTTCTGCCACCCCTTTCTGGGGTGACTTCCTCCTGTCTCCCAGGTCCTTGACAGGGCTGGGGAGCAGGTCCCAACCTGGCTCTCTCAGGCCTGAGTGTGACTCCGCGAGGGGTTTTTGTTTAGATCCAGATCGTCCTCTGACACTCGTCTTCCTACTCTCATGGCACTGCCAGAGCTTGGGATCCAAGCCCAGAAAGGAAATGAACATGTCCAAACACAGCAGTGTTGACACTGTGGGGAGAACCCCACCAAAGCACAGAGCTGCTGACTTTATGCAAAGTGTGCTTGAAAGGAAGGTTAAGGATCAGGTTAGACACGAGGGGGGACTTTCAGATGAGCTCCTGTTCAGGGCTGGGGGTGGTGTGGGATAGGGGTGAGCTTTGGAAATGAGCCACTGCTATCTCCAAATCCTAGAAATCTCTGTCCCTGGGAATGACCAAAGGCCCTTTTTTAGGGTTTACTAAACATTCTGACAATAGATGAGTATTTATGGAGCACCTCCTGTGTGCCAGGGTGCCCCATGGAGGTACACGGAACCCCTTGCTGGTGAGTGCATGGTGCCCACGGTGCTGGCTCTGGGGAAGGGAAGGGGACTTGGGTGTAGGAGGGTGAGGAACTCTGACTCAGTGTGGGGGGTACGGGCCGTGAGGGGACCAACAGGAAGGGACACTTGAGCTGGGGCTGGAGGATGTGCAGGAGTTTCGCACTCACATCCTGAGGGGGAGGTGCCTGATGTTTTGGAAGAACTATTAGACGTCAGCGAAGCTGGGTGGAGAGTGACCGGGGCTCAGGCTGAGGTGGGGGCTACGAACCTTTTGGCCTTGACACCCTCCCCTCTTAAAGGACTTAAAGGGAGGTGGGAGTGACAGGGTCAGATCTGAAATGAAAAGAGATCACCACCACTTTGTGGAGACGGGATGGGGAGAGGTGGGGAAGGGTGGGACCCACCTGGGGCCTGGGTGAGAGGGTGGCTGATGGCCTGAGGGGGGCGCTGTGGAGGAGCCACAGACTGCAGAGAGGAGGCTGCGCTCAGCTTGGAATGCAAACAGGGAGGGCCTCATCCCTATGTGACCCTGGGGAGAAGGGCCACAGCCATTCTTTTATGTTGAGGTGTCTAAGATGCACAGCAAACTGTACATATTTGAAGTGTCTATTTTGATGAGGTCTGAAGTATGCACATCAGGAAAACCATCACCATAATCAAGAAAATGAAGGTATCCATTACCTCTAAAAGTTTCCTTTGTTAATCCTCCTGCCCTCCCAGCCCCCTGTCCAGGCAACCATTGTTCTGCCTTTTGTCGCTACAGACCAGCCTGCCATTTTCACAAGTTTTTATAAATGGAAACATATATTATGAATCTCTCTCTCCGCTTGCCTTCTTTCATGCAGCATAATTATTTGGCGATTCATTCATATTGCACATGTAAGCTCTTATTTGGGCTTCGATGCTCAATTTCTATCTTGGTGAAGTCTTTTAAGCCCGTGCAGGTTGAAGTGAGGTCCACGGACGGCAGCATCTAGGTTGCTGGGAGCTTGTTAGAAATGCAGAACCTCAGTCTCCTCCTCTGACCTCCGACTCCATCTGCATTTCATCAAGACCCCCAGGTGGCCGGTGGGCACTGGGAAGCTAGGAAGCCCTGTCTGCAGCTGACGGGATCTCATCGAGTGCCTTTTCGTTCCTGGTGGGTGGACTTCAGGTGGGGGGAGTTGAGTTAATCACTCTGGACAGCTCATTGATCTGTCCTGGGCCTTTCTTTCATTTGGGGGCTTCTGAGTGTGTTTCTTCCTTCCTCCACCCTCGCTCCCTTAGGTGTCCACTCTAATGTGTTTAGAATATGTTCTAAAAGATGCATGCCTCATTGTAGAAGATGTAGTGTCATTCCGTGAGTGTGCGTTTTAAATTTACATACATTTTATTATGCTACAAATCTCCTTCCATTGCCAACTTTTCCCACTCAGCATTGTCTTGTGCTCCGACATATCACTCTGTGTCCAGAAGATGGCTTCTACAGGCTGGGTCCTCCACGATGTTCCCACCACCTGTTACTCCTCGGCTCCTGATGGCTCAGGGATGCCCAAGCTTGACTCCAGCGCCCCTTGACCACGGCTTCCTCCCTGGAGGCCAAACCCAAGTCGACATCCTTGTAAAAGACATGTCGGAGGCTAAATGACCCATGTCGCCTGCAGCTCTCTCTTGCTGTCACTTCTGTTCTAAGCGAAGATGGTGGCGAGTTGCAGGCCTCCAAACTGTCAGGCAGGAGATCTGAATAGTCGTGTTTTCCTTTGAGTTAAGTTTGCAGCTGACACGGAGGATGGTCTGAAATCCTTTGATAGTCAGAGTCCCTGAGTCCATCTCTTTCCCCCTGAGCTCATGAAATGCCTTCACTTCTGAAAAATTTTTCCTTGTGAATAATACACCAGCTGCTCTGGGGAGCCGAGGGTTGCGGCAGTTTGCAGGTCTGTTTAAAATCCCGATTCTGCAAACTCCTCAGAAGGGAGTGACAGTTCCTACGCCTGTGTAATCATTTATAGATCAGGTAATGATTTCCCTCTTGGCCCAATGACAGTTCTATTCTCCGGAGAGCTGGTCAGCTTGTCAAATAGTGCTGATGTTCCCGCTGGTGTGGGCTTGGGGGATCAAATGCTGTGGCTCTGTCTGCTCACTCCTGTACCCACAACCAGCTAGAAAAGTCACTTGCTTCAGAGGAACCTCAGGACTTGTGACAGGAGCTGGGGAACTGGCAGATTCTATTTGCCATGGTCCTGAGGTCTTGGAGAGGCCCCCCTGCCGCCCTTCCCATTCCATTTGCTGATTGTCTTTAGACAATCTGCCTTTTGGTGGAGGAGGCTGGGGAACATCAGGGGGTCCTCTGTGGGTAAGGGGCCACCCAGAGACTTTCCAGTGGAACTCAGCCACTGTTTAGGAGGTCACCCTGAACCAGGCTGTGCTGGATGGGTGGGGCTTAGGGTACCCGTCTGACTGGTTGACTGAGGACCTTCCTCTGGGAGAACTTCCCTCTGTGGAACTGCTCCTCACTGGGGGAAGCGGATCACTATGGGTGGATCCCAAAGGATGGGAGGTGGGATTCCCCAGACTGATGTGAATTGAGTTCTGCTCTCCGTTACCATGATGAGTGACAAGCAGGGACGGCACCCCTCCCCCAGCACTGGCCCTAAATAAAAGTCTTTAATTAAGAAAAATGGGTCTATGTCCATGGTTCCCAAGGGTGGTGCATGGGCCTCTGCTAGATGGTAGCCATGTTTTCACAGATGAGATTAGGAAAATGAGAACGATATGGTCGATTTCTCATGAAGCTAAACACATTCACTATTAAGGATTGTTCTTTATTCTAAGATGTCATCCCGTATCCTTAGTGTTCATGAAATTGGGATGATCATAGACATTACAGCCAGAAATAATGGAAGATGGCTTCAGAGGCTTTGTGTGGCTGAATAGAAAGTTGGCAAATTTCTTCTAGGTCTGCTCTGAGTGTGTTTCTGTTGTGTGTGAAAGTGTGCATATTTTTTTTTTGTCTGCAAACCTCTAAAGCCCGGGAACTCCATGTAATTCTGGAGTTAGACTTTGATTCTTAGCTTCTCTCCAAAATGAATATATAGTGCATTGTATCCAATTTGTAATGTTTCTTTGCTTCTAATAATAATGATTTTTGTTAAGATAAAAATCTTTCCTTTCACAATATCAGCAAACTCCACAAATTAGGTTAATTTAGCAAACATTTACATCGTAATGAATAGATTCATTGGAAATTGCATAAGTTAACATGTAAATGAGGAGCAGGCAGGAGGAATGCGGGAGTGGTCAGCTGAGGGTCATTGAGATGCAAGGGGCTCTTCTCCCGTGGCTGTGGGGGTCACAGCCAGGGCTACCAAGGAGGGGGCTAGGACCAGGCAGGTTCCCTGGCTTCCAGGGCACCCGCCTGGTTCCTCTGCTCTATTTAAATGGAGAGTCAGAGTGAGAACGTAATTAAATTGTGGCTGTAGAGCTCGACAACTTAACTAGAGCCCCCTCATGCTACACGCTCCAGAATTTAATTTTCCAAATAAACTCAGTGTGGCTTTGATGCCCAGGGAGGATCAATAGAATGGAAATTGCTAGCAGTTTCCCCTTAAGTGTTACAATGGACCACCGCTCTCCCAGGTCCCCCCACGCTCCTTTTTTTTTTTTTTTTTCTGCCAGAGAGCGCCTGGTATTCATTCCAGGCACATACTGTTTGAGGAAACAGAAAAAAATAAATGAATAAAAAAGGAAGCCATCGCCCTGCTCAGGAGGGGCATGACGCTGTCCTCCTGCAGTGAGATGGGGGCTCCAGGGTCACTGTGAAGAAGGAAAGCATCCACCCCACTCTGTGGGGCTTGGGGAGGGGGCTGTGTGTGGGATTGAGGTGTCCTGAGAAGGGACGTGGAGGGTCTTCACTTCACCAGGTCCCCAAGGAGGCCACTCAAGAAGGTGAACCAGACCTCAGGTCCTAAGGGTGCTGCTGCCTGAATGTCACTGTTTGCTCATCTGCTCTTGAATTTGGGAAATGTTCTAGTTCTTTCATATTCTCTCAGAACTGTGGGGCCAGAGAAGGTCCCTGTTAGCCCCGGCTGGCTTGTTCCTTTGGGGCTGCAATCGTAGAAGATGACTTACCCACGGTCTATCGGGAGGGTTTTTTTTTTTTTTGGTACTGGGGATTCAACTCAGGGCACTCAACCACTAAGCCACATTCCCAGTCCTATTTTGTATTTTATTTAGAGACAGGTTCCCACCGAGTTGCTTATGGCCTCACTAAATTGCTGAGGCTGACTTTGAACTTTCGATCCTCCTGCCTCAGCCTCCTGAGCTGCTGGGATTACAGTCCCGTGCCACTGCACCTGGCTCTATAGGGAGTTTTAATGTGGATTTTTCCACTATGGAGCTAAAGGGTCAAATGTCATGTTCTTTTATTTTTGGTCTTTTAAGGGAGATACCATGGAGCTTGTACAGATGGCAGGAAGAAAGGACTCTGGGGAGTGAGTCTCTTGGATCATAGCCCCTTGTTTCCCGGGAGAGCTTTGGGACCCCTTGCCTGCTCCACGGATGTATATGGGCTGGGGCAGACTGTTACTGGGCATGGCTGTGTGTGAGATGTTCCTGCATATGTTGGAGGGATGGGGATGGGACAGAGAAGAATGACGTTCGGTTCGTATCCTCAAGGAATTTATAGATTGGACAAGTAGCCACAGGCTTTCATGCGCAACAGGGTTGTATGAGTTCAGGAACCTGGAACTGGATTGAGTACAGTCTCCTTATCTTGCTAGGGGGAAACCGAGGCAGGGAGGCGGTTTTCTGCTGTCTCTCACACTGCTCTGCCTTCCAACCTGCTGTCCCGCTTGGCTAGAGCTGGCTCAGGGAGATGGTGGTGGCGCAGGGTGGGTGGAGATTCAGAATGGGGTGCTGCTGCTGGGGCTCCCGGAGCTTGCTCTGGGCTCTTCTGCTCCCTCCTCTCCTTGTGGAAGAGGTTCCAGTCACCAGCCCCCTAGAGCAGGGGCTGTGATGCTTCCTGGGGCTGACAGATTGACCCTGTTTGGAGATATCTGGAGAGTGAAAGTTCTGGAAAATTAATTAGTGGCAGTAGACATTGGCTACCCAGAGGCTGCGGGAATTTATGGGGTTTTTGTTTCCTTTTTGTCATGGAATAAGTTATCAGCATGTGTGTTGATTGATTTCCTGCTAAAAAAAAAAGAAAGAAAACATTCTCAGAGTTTGGAGTCCCTTGAAGCATTTTAATGAACTTCCTTCCTGAGTCACTTGTTCGCTTGGTGTCCTGTCCCCACTCAACCATCCTCCCTTCCTTCCGACTTCCAGCCCAGGGAAGTGGTTCTGAAGGGCCAGGACCCGAGAGGTGGGGCTGAAGCCAGGCCTCCTTAAGTTCTAATGCCCAGGGCACCTGCTTGCCTCCTGGATCCTGAGTTTGCTCTTCTGACCGCAGCGTCATTCACAGTCTGGGGGAGATCCAGAGGCAACATCCCGGAGATGCAGATGCAGAGTCCTCATGGATAGGAATGAAGTGAGCCTGCAGAGTCCTCCGCAGTCCAGGGTGGACAGACCCACATGGTGTTAACAGAAGAGCATGTTTGCACTGGAGGCTTCCTGCCCAGTGTTGACTGGGATGGCAGTGGGCAGGTGCTCAGTCCCCCCTTCTCTGGCTTGTTTGGTCCCAAAGGCAGGTCCTGTCCCCAGAGAAAAGCTCTCAGAAAGGTAGCTGAGTTGGGGACTGGGGCAGATACGGTGCCCTGTGCAGCTTTTGGAGGTGATGGTAGCTGCAGGGCCTCAGTGGAGGTGAAATTAAAAAAACAAAAACAAAACCAAAGCTGTTACTAATTTAAAATGTGACATTCCTCTTGTCCCACCCCCTGGAAACAGAGGAGAGGAATTATTGAATTTGTGACATAGGCGGAGAAAGATCACTGTGCATATTAAGCAAGGAGAAGAGTGATTGCTGAATACATGATGTAAGAGGAGATAGTCACCACAAAATTAAATACAAAAAAATTCAGCAGAAAATAATTATTGTCTATCCATTATGGGCTTGACATATGGTAAGTTCTTTACTTTTAAAAGCCTCCTGTAATTTCTAGATGACCCATTTAGCTGTCTGGCCCCCTCCCCCCATGCTCCTAAGCCATCAGAGAAGTTGTTTCTTTGGCTTTTAACTCCTTGGGGGAATGTTCCCAGTCTTAGATAGGAATGATCTTGGGGAAATGAGAACCCCAAAATGATCTCTGGGGTTTTCTGAGTTCCCATTGGTCATGTCAGCAGAAGTCCTCCCAATCCTGGGGCGCTTAAATGTTCTCTCTTTCTCCTCTCTCCCGCCCAAGCTGTAGCATCCTTGAAGGGAGAGAACAATCAGGGGACGATCAAATGGGAACGGGGGGCAGCTGGCCCAGGGATGGCCAGTGAACATTCTCACTGCTGGAAGATAATATCTGTGAGGACCTTCACCAGGTACCAGATGGTTGTTAGCTGGACTCCATCCTTCTCAGGTTCTGGGGGTGACTGAAGTGTCCAGGGTCATCTCTCAGGCAGACAGGAATTCCTACCCCATGGTCACTTGTGGCCAACCTTCATTCTAAAACCACCCAGGGTCCTCCCTAGAGCAGAGCACTGGAGAAAGTGGCCAACGGGAAGTACAACAGAAGGGAATTAGGGAAGCTAGAAGAAGCATCTTCCAAAAACAAAGCTTGGCTTCTAGACCAGCGCTGTCCAGGGGAAGTCCCGCCATGATGGAAACACTCTATGTCTGCACCGTCCAGTGCAGCAGCTGCCAGCCACAAGAGGCCACTGAGCACCTGAAGTGTGGCTGGTGTGACGGAGGAGCTGAGATTTGAGCTTTATTTATTTTGACCAATTTAGGTTTAAATAGTTATGGCTTAAAAGAGGGTGGCTTAGAGGGGGGCAGGGAGGCCGGGAGAGAGGAGGTATCTGCCAGGGCTTGGGGGCTTGCCTCCCTTGGGGGAGCTGTGCCAGTCCCTCAGAGCAGCTCCTGCTGGGGCCCAGGACTGGAGCTGGGCTGCGTTTCCTACTGTCACACCTGACATCTGGGATGTGTATTACTCTGTCGTGGTCATCTGGAGTACAGTACCAGGGTCTGAGGTCCCTGCTCTTCTTCTCCCTGGGAAAAAGCCAGAGTCACATTACACTGAGTGTCATTGTCACCTGACGCAGCCTTTCATTTTACAGAAAGACTCAGTGGCAGGTTTCCTGATCTTCCTTCCAGCGGTTTCCCGCACACCAGGCCCCGGTTCTCCAGGGTAGGCTTTCTCATGAGGAAGCTCTGGGAAGATGCCACATTCCTTTCTTGGAAGGGCTGGGCATGGGGCTGTTCCCAAAGGTCTAGAACAGAGCAGCTCCGTCCCTCCCTCCCTGAAACCTCTTCCTTGCTGGCCTCATCCTTCCCTTTGGGGAGTTGTTCTGGGTGACGGTTCCATCTCCCAAGTGGCCATGGAGAAAGGATTGCTGATGACTTTGGGGTTTGGGCCAAGTATCCATGGACTTGGCAGTTTCCCTGAGTCCCCAAATCCTATGGAGTCATTGAGCCTCAGCCAGAGCAAGGTGCCAAGAATAAACTCCAAAGCCCTGAGCAAATGATCCATCCCTGGGTGCCCTGGAGCCCGGGGAGAGGGTCCTGCCTCAGGGAGAGAGGGTGCATGGGAGCAGGTGTCTCAGGCCATAGCAGAGGGCCTGGTCAGCTTCTCGGAGGACTGTTCTAGAACAGAGGCCCCGGCCTCCGAGGGATGTTGCCTTGAGCAGCTGTGAAGGGCTGTTGACTTGTGGGAAATTGTCCCAAGGAGGTCTCTGCAGGAACTAGGGTGGGGGCTCCCCCAGGTCTGGTGGGAAGACCTTTGGGAACAGCTCTCAGGTTGTGAGTTGTCCCTGTGGGCCTCGCTGGTCTCACAGATGCAGGAGAAGCTTGAGTAGAAGTTCACTGACTAAATCAGCTTGTCATGAAAGTCTGTCCTAGACAGGGTGACTTTGGTAGAAATTAGGGCCCCGAATCTATTGTGGCCTAGGGCTTGGCATGTTCAAAAGGAGGTGTGCTGTTGCCTGAAGGGACAAATATAAAGTCTTTGGAAAAAGTGTCTCCAGGGGCTGGGGCTGTAGCTCAGTGGTAGAGCGCCTGCCTCACACGTGTGAGGCACTGAGTTCAATCCTCAGCACCACATAAAAATAAATAAATAAAGGCATTTTGTCCATCTACAACTTAAAAAAATAAAAAAGTGTCCCAGGCCACAGAGCAACTCCTGGGCAGATGGTCCAATATCTGGAAGGTGCCACACAGGGAGTATCTGAGGTGCCTTGCTGTTGCTATCTCATGGTACCTTGCACGTGCTCCTCCCAGGGTGGCCCATATAAAAAGGGATGTTTCTGTGGTTAGGCAGAGATGGAAAAATGATCCAGAAAAACAGGCTGATGAAATCTTGCCCCCCACCCCCTGCCTTTTTTTTTTTTTTTTTTCTTTTTGCTACCAGGGATTGAACCCAGGAGCAATTAACCATGAGCCACATCCTTAGCCTTTTTTTTTTTAATTAAAAAATTTTATTTTGAGATAGGGTCTCACTAAGTTGCTTAGGGCCTTGCTTAGTTGCTGAAGCTGGCCTTGAACTTGCAATCCTCCTGCCTCAGCTTCCTGAGCCACTGGAATTACAGACGTGCATCATCGTGCCCAGCTTGGTGAAAGCTTATTAGACAGAGAATAAAAGACCTGAGTTCTGGTGGCAGCCCTGCCATAAAGTGATTATGTGTTCTCTTTGAGCCTCAGTTTCCTTATCAGTCAAATGAGATGTGTGGTCTGGTGGGTTCCTACAGGAAACCGATAGCTGGGTAATTTGAGGGGGGGGGCGTTGAATACAGAGACAGTTTCCAAAGATTGGCAGAGTATGGGCTAAGCACCTGGGGTGGGTGATGTCGGGGCTGTTTCTAGTCCTAGACTGAAGGGATGGGGGAAGGGAGCATTAGGAGAAAGGGAGCCCAGAGAGGACCGTGCAACAGACACCCCAACCTGTGATCACCTGCTGCTGGGGTTCCCTGGCGGTTGAACACAACCAGGAGCAGGGGACAGGTTGCTTATCAATTTTGTCCACCCAGGTCTGCCTCCCAGGTCCCAGAGCATGCTGCACAGAGAGGGAGGAAAGAGCAGTGTCCAGCCCTCAAGGCTGTGGGCCTGGTGGCCTTCCGGCTCTGGGACAGACTGTGAGAGACAAGCAGGGGCAGGCGCGGGCGTTTGTTGACTCTGCTGGTGTCTTGGGCATGGGCTCTGCCACCCGAGCCCCCATGCCTGCCTAGTCCGAGGTGGCAGTCACTGCGGAGCCAACTCCTGACTCCAGCCCAGCCCTGGAGGAGGCGGAGGGCCATCTCCCTTGCTGCGCCATCCGCTGCCACCATCCGTCACTCTGCCAGCCGCGTGAAGTAATGATAGATTAGTGCACATTAGGCCTCCGTCCTGCAGGTCTGGAAGCGGGGGCTTTACCAATCAGTGTGGGGCGCAGCAGCGCGAGGGGAGCCGGCTCTGCGCAGGGAGCTGGAGGCTCCGGGAATTAATAAGCACTCGGAGACGGCGGGGATATTGAACTCATTCCTTAAATCAATCCTTAACCAAGAAGGATGAGGGAATGAAATTTTGGACAATTAGTGGGTAATGACGACCTTGTGAGGAGAGGTATTGATGAAGGGTGCAGCTGGGAGGGGCGCGCAGCTGGCGGGGGGCGGGGGGGGGGATTGGGAGGGAGCTCCCAAGGCGGGTCCCCGGGTTGGACAGGTGGACTCTCCCCAGACCACGGTGGGCGGGGCTGGGGTCTCTCGCACTGGGCTTGGGGGCAGTGGCGGCAGGGCGGTCTCCATATGGTCTTCCTATTGGGTTAGGAAAAGATGGGGTAGAGAGAGCTGGAGACCCGGGCGGGGTGACCCAGAACCCAGTGCTGTCCCCCTGCTCCCTGTCATCTTTTCCGGGGACCCCCATGCTGGAGAAGCACTTGGCACAGCACTTGGCAATGGGGTGTTAGGGACTCTGCTTCCCAGATGAGCCCCAGCCCCATTTCGGGGGAAGGCGCCTGCAGTCCTTTCGACTGGGCGTCCCAGGATGCGCATGGCCAGGGGCTCCTTATCCCATCTCAGTTCGGGCAGGGCCTCCTCATACCAGCCTCAGGGCCTCCCTGGCCTGGCCTCTGCCCTGACTGCTGTGGTCACTGTGGCTCCACAGCAGAAGCAGAGCCTGTGCTCTGGAGGGACGCTCTTTAGTGACTTCCTCAAACAGAGCCTGAAACAAAGATTCAGGACCCGGGACTTACTCTTGGGTGTTTGTCAAGAAAAAAGTCTGAAAGGGAGGGAGGGAAGCAGGCAGGGAAGGAGGGAGGGAAGAGCAAGGGTGTGGCCTCACGGCACGTCCAGCCTTGGCCTGTCCCACAGGCAGAGGGCCCTGCAGCCAGACCAACCTCAGAGTGGCCCTCCGGGTGAGCCAGCCTCGTGTGCCAGTCAGTCCTTGCCCGAGAGCTGTCAGGAGGGGATCTTATGGCCTCTGGACAGGGGTCTGTCCTCAGTGGTGCCCAGTGCTTGGGAGGGGACCATGAGAGTGGGGATGGCAGCCTACCTCACAGCAAGTGGGGAAGTGTCTGTCCACCACCATTTCAGACCCCTGTGGCCACACCCCTCACCCTATAAAGAAGGACAATGATAAGAACTCCATGCATCAGACACATGTCACAAGCTTTCCAATTCCCTTAATAGGAAAGCTTTGATCTCCATCTTCCAGGCAGGGAGCTGAAGCTCAGAGAGGCCCAGTAGTGTGCCCAGAGACCACGCAGCAGTCAGCGCAGCACTGGGACGGTGACCTTACAGCCACTGAGCTCACACGGCCACCCTGTGGGCTTTCCCTGGGTGCGCTCTTCACCAAGGAAGAAGTGGTCCTATACGGAGCTCATTACTAGTGTCTTGCGCACACTTCTCCCAGCTTAGGCCATCTCCTCTGCAAAATGCAAAGTGCCCAGATGAGCTCTCCTCACAGGCAGGCCGAGGGGGTCCAGAGGAAGACTCCGGCTCCTCACCCTTCCACTCCACCTGCCCCATCCCTATTGTCACCTTCCCAGTTCTTGTCCCGGACTCATCCTTTCCTCGTGACTCTAGGGGAGAAGCCACCCTGTCTTTAATGCAGCCTTTTAGGTAGAAGATGAACGAAAGGAGCCACATTTAATTTAAAATGACAAGTTCAGTTTCTTTCTGGATTTTTTTTTTTTTTTGGCAGACAATCCCTTAGTAAATTACATCTGACAACACAAAATAAATCGTGCCCATGATTTATGCTTTCTGTGGATTTGTGGAGCCCAGCTCCGGGGGTGGTAGGATGAGGGAGCTTTGGGGGGGACTGGCTCATTGCAAACGCTGACTGCGTGTGGCTTCCTCGTGTGCTGCAGGAAGCCACCCGTCCTGCTCCTGCCTGTCCTGCTCCAGCTCTGGGTGAGGTGGGAAGGTCCAGGGAACCAGGCAGCCTCCCCCCAACGACGCAGGGTCAGGATGGAGCTCTTCTGGTCTTGGAGGTCCTCTTCTCAAGGGTTAACCAGGAAAAGTCCAATGAAACCAAACAGGCCAGGGAAGCTTCAGATAAGGAACCAAGGACGTGGCTTCTTTGAACGTTTTCCCAAAGGAGATGTCAGTGTTCGCTGAGACGGCCAGAATTTACTTTAGCTATTACTATGGATGAATAATTATGGGCAAGCCAGGGAGAACCGTGGGTTCACAGCAGGTTAATTGGGAATAATGGGTTTCATTCCAAACCATGAGAAATGATATTTCAAAGAGAGAGAGAGAGAGGCTCTGCTCTCTCGCCTGGGTGCCAGAGCGTCCTTTCCTCACACACTTGGCTCTGCTGGTCCTGACCAAGCTCTGGAGCCCAGACATCTGGGCCTGAGTCTTTGTTAGGCAGAAGGTGGGGGATCGGGGACAGAAGCCAGAGGGACCAGGTGGCTCCTTTGATGGCTTCCTCTTCCTGAAGTCAGGGTAGGCAGCCTAGCGGATGTTCACCGAGTGCCTGAGATGGGCGTAGACCTCGCACGGGACAGGGCAGTGGGGACTGGGCACCTCCGTGAGACCAGTGAACAGAAGAGGAGACAGGTGGTGGGGACAGGCACTGACAGATTGTTGCAGTGCCACAGAAACACAATGCCAGCCACAAATGTGAGTCACATAGGCCATTTGAAATTTTCTAGTAGGGACATTAAAAAGGGAGATAGAAACAGGTGACATTAATTTGCAGATGTCTTATTTAGGCATTGTATCCAAAATATTCTGTTATCATTTTGACACGTAATCAATATAAAAATCATGAAGGAGATGTGGTTTCCTATAGCCCGTCTCGGTTTGGACGAGCTGCATTTCGAGTGCTCCTAAGCACGTGTGGCCAGTGACTCCCGGAGCAAACGGGGCAGGAGCAGATTGTTTCTGATCTCACACCCACACACGGCCGTGAACAGCAGGCAGGCCTGGCAGCCGGCCTGGGCCTGGAGAGGGTCAGAGCAACGTGAGCTGCAGCCTGCAGGCGAGGCAGCTGATGCCCAGGCAGGCAAACAGCTTAAGGGAAAAGCATTCTCAGCAGAGGGAATGGCCTGTGCAAACCTGCGTGGGGGCTGGCGGACGGAGGAGCGTGGGCCGGGCTGCTGTGAGCAGGAGGGGAGGCTGCTCACGGAGCCTGGGAGGCAACCTGAGGGTTTTGTTCTCAAAGGAGGAGCTGGAAGCAGGGATGATGGGGTCAGGTGTGGGGTGTCTGGAGCTCGCTCTGGCTGCGGGGAGGAGCCTGGCTTGGAGGGAGGCAGGAGCCCCATCAGCTGGCCTGGTAGCTTGCTGCCTGTCCAGGGGGCTGCAGAGGGCAAAGCTGCCTCCCCAAAGGCTGTGGCACCCTTCACCCCACCCCACAGACAGGCAAGAGTCGCCAGCCTGTTTGTGGGGTGGGGTGTTTTCAGCAGACCAGCGCAGCTGGCCCTGCCTAGAAGTTAGGGCCCTAGACAGGCAGTGCGGCTTCTGTCTGTCCAGCCATGTGACCTGTCAGAGCCCTTGTTCCGTGGACCTTATTTAACTGTAAAAATGAAATGGGGGGAAAGGTGAGTAGACTGAGAGTCTCTGGAACCATCGGCGAGGATCCCCTGGGGTTGTTCTGGGGCACAACTCCTGGCTGGTGCTGGGTTGGACGGTTCCATGCCCCGGCTTTCCTGCAGCTCGGGGAAGTTTCTTGTCTTGCTCAGGATCACGGGGACTTGGGGTGGTGGAAGTTGGGATTCAAACCCACATCTGCCAGATGCCCAGGCTGGCCCCTGTGCCGCTCCACCCCGTTTGGTTTGTTTCTCTCAGTAACTAAGACCCCAATTCTTGAAAAATGACGACTCTTGAAAATATCCCTTCTAAGGGGAAGGGAAGGCACTGAGGTGGCTGCAGCTTGAGAAGACGAGCCTGCCGCGCTCTCCGGGAGGCCCCCAGCGGGTCGGAGGCTTCCTGCAGCCAGAGCTTGCTGTGGCCTCTTGGCCTTCCTGTCCCCCAGACCCTTCTCCAGTGGGCACAGCTGTGGGCGACTACTGTCACCTGCCTGGAACTGGCAAACAGATGGCCGTGGGTTCCTGGGCCAGTTCCAGTTTCAAACGTTCTCGCTGGTTGTCAGACAAATGTACTGCTTTTTAGCTCAGGAATTATGGAGCACCTTCTGTATGGCCATAAATTCTGTCAGCTCCCCAGGGTTCTGTCTTAGGAAGGGGCGGCCCCTAGAGAGGCAGGGCTTTTAAAGACGGCAAAGAACTAGGGTTGGGGTCTGAGTGGACCCTGGACGGGTCATCTATTGAAGAAGGTGTCCTCTGGCCCAAACTCCACAAGGCCCATAGGACACGTACCAGACCGGTTTGTCCTCATCTTACAGGAGAGAAAAATAAGGCCCAGCCAGAGAGTCATGCGCTTGCTCAGGCCCTTGGAAAGTCAGAGATGGAGCTAGAACTTGAGCCTGGGTCACCTAACTCTGGCTTTAATGTTGTCTCCACCACCTTGTCCTCAGGAAGAAGGACTTCTGATGGGATCCAGCAGAGCCGCCATGTCCAGCTGGCTCCTCCTCTCTCTCCCTTGTCCCCCACTGACATCCTGGAATTCAAACTATGGCACAAACTCTTCTGGAGTATGACACAGCTGCTCCCCCGGCGCAGGCAGGAGGATTTATAGGTGAGGAGCAGCAGATGGATCTTCACTCTGCTCCAGTGGTCAGGCCGCCTCTGATTGATGCCCCGCGCAGCGCGTGGCCGGGACGGCTCCTTTTTACGGGCTCCGCCCGCCTTCCCATAACTCAGGAGGAAGGCTGTAAATCCTCCGGGTGGCGGAGCCATCTTCCATTAGGACGGCCACCTGGCCTCCTGGCAGTCCCTCTGGCCAGCTCCAAGAGTGAACGTCCAGGCAGCTGTGAGCTGAGGGGACGGGCCCAGGACAGGGAGCCAGGAGATGCGGTCACTCAGAAGCTCCAGCCTGGAAAGGGCCCGTGCGGTCCCCTGGGCCTGCGCATTCCCTTTGCTGACAGGGAGCTCTGTGCCGGCCGCCAGGCCCTCTATGGGGAGCTTCTTCTGTCCATCAAGCTGGAATCCATCTTCCCAGAGTTTCCATTGTATTTCTTCTCCTTGGGGTCAAATAGAAGGATCCCAAAGATAGACTCATGGATCTGTTTAACTTCTCCGCTCTCCTCGAATCCCAGCTCCTTTAATCCCCGCCCCAGCAGACAAATCCCCTGTACCTGGAGAGACTCATTAAAGAGGCTCCCTGGAAGGCAGCCTGGGTGGGAGGCAGAGGCTCGGGCTCCTGCTCCATCCCCCTCCCGCTGGGCCCTTCCTGAGGAGCTGAGACCTGAGACTGCATGACGGGTTATGGGGTTGGGTGACTTCAGAGGTTTGCAGGGGTCGCTTTGGCTATACACAGTGTTTCCCTTGTGTGACTTTTGGATTTAACCTGAGAAGTAATTCAATGACATTTCTTTTTTCCCCATTTCTTTCCTTTTTTGAAAAAAAAATATTGCCTTTCCTCTTGAGGTATAACTCATAAGTAGCAAAGTGTACGATTCTTAAATATATAGCTCCATGAATTTTTACAAATGGGTTCAACGTAGGACCCGCACTCAGATCAAGATACATTTTTATTACCCTAGAAGGTGGCTCACGCCCTTTGCTGGTCAGTGCCTACTGCACACCCAGAGAACTCTCAGGTTTTGCATCTATCATTGTATATTACTTTCACCTGTTTCTTTTTCTTTTCCATACTGGGGATTGAAACCAGTATGTGCTAGGGCAAGTGTTCCATCGCTGAGCTACATTCTAGGCCTAATTCAGCCTGCTCTTGAGCCACATATAAATGGAGTCACACAGCAAACAGTCTTCTGAGTCTGGCTTCTTGCACTCAGCATCCTTTTACCATGCTGTACAGTATTCCTAAGCAATGCTGCACTATTTTGGAACCATTTTCAGGCATGCAGCTGAGCGGCAGCAAGCACCTCCCCACCATCCGGATGTTCTCTTTTAAAGTGTTGTCTGGTTGTCCCAGCCCCTCTTTGGTCTCAGCTGGAGCCTTGCTTCTCAGGGTGGCTGTCCTGACCCCTGTCTTGGCTTCCTCCCACATGTGGACTTATCACAGTGTTTCCATCTTTTCCATGTGGCGGTGGCCAGTCGTGAGTGGGTCACGCATGGGATCCGCTAAGTGGGTTTCAACTCACTTTAGATTGAAAAATAGAAAGCTTTAGTTGCCTCCTACCTAGTAAAGGTCAGTTGCCACAGAGGTTGGGAAGGAGGCTCTGTAGAGCTTTGCATCCTGTAAAATGTATGTATTTGTCCCCAGTGGGTCACGTGCAGCGACTTCTTACCGCGGTACTTGGCACAAGGTTCCAGGTGGCTGCAGTGTGATTGCAGGCAAATGGGTGCTGTGTTCCAACACCAGCTGTGACCGGCACAGGAGTGGCCCTAAGACAATGAATGTGTCCCTGGAGAGCTGGCTCCGGCCCCATCCCAGGGCTCCTCGCCTGGCCTTGCTCCCCAGGCGGACTCCGGCCTGCCCTATCCCTCTGACTGAGCTGTGGCCTGCAGCCGCAGCCCTGGGCCCTGCACCCTCCTCTCTTCAAGCCCACGCACTGGGCCCCGGGCGGAGGCTGCGGCTGGCTTTGCCCCTAGCGCTTGCTGGCCGGGCTCCTCCTGCAGGGCTCCTCCCCACGGCGTCCCTCCCCACCGGGCTGTGCTGTTGATGTGTCAGACCCAAAGCATAGCCCTGTCCATTTATCCCTGCCACCTCTTATCTTCGCCCTGTCAGCCAGCGGCTCGGCCTGTCAGGACCTTTTGAGATCTTCATCGGATCCTGTCGCACTGCATGTTCCTCAAGCATCTCCTGGGCCGGCCGGGCTGTTTCCAAGAGGGAGCGTCTCCCCTGGGCTGTGCCGTCCCATCGGCACTGGGGCCTGCCCACCCGTGCCCTGACCTGCAGGGCTCGGCCCTCCTCCTGGCTGCGGTAGCACCCGTCCTGCGAGCGCCATCAGAGCATTTCAAGTAGCGGCTTCTCTCAGTCTGGTCTTCCAGATCCCTCCTCCGGCTTCGTGCTGTCATGGCACCCATCGCCGCATGACACATCTGCCACTTATTTATTTTCTTGTTCGCCTCTTTGTCCCCACTAAGTGTATCTGGAACAGAAGTACCGTGTGTCCCCTCACTGACCAGAACAGAGCCTCACATAGACCAGGCACTCAACAGATGCTTGTTGAATGAATGAATGACTTTAGAAATAAGTCGGCCTGATCCACATGCATTTTGTCTCAGCATAGAATTTAGTTCTGAGCAAACAAAAGAAACCCACCAACTATTTAAACAGATGGGGATATTTATTTCTCACATAGTAAGATTTCTGGAGGTTGCATGATGCTGATGAAGTGGGTCCACAGTGTCATCAAGGACGTAGGCATGTTTTCTTGTGGTGGTGGTTGCCTCATGGTCCCAAGGTGGCTGCTGTGAACATGTATCACATTCGTGTTCTAAGCAGAAAGTGGTGAGAGAGGAAGGACTTTTCCTTAGTAGCCTTTGTCCTTTCATTAAGGAGATAACGCCTTCCCGTAGTGACTTCTCCCTACATTTCCTCACTAGATCAGGGACAAAGCCGACCTCACACCAATCACTACTCAAGGGAGATGAGATTACCAGGCTTAATTCATCCTTTGGGGCTGGTATGTCTCCTGAGGCAGCAGGGCTCCATCTATCATGTTGCCAATTGGAGTTCCATCAGCAAAGAGAAAGCGGGAGAGGGAACGGCTGCCACGAGGAATACTGAAGTCTTCCGGGGGTCTCTTGGGCTCTCTCTGCATTCTCCTGGCGTGGAAGAAGTGCTTCTGTCTGACTGGCCCCGTGCGCAGCGAGCCCGCGGCAGGGCCTGGGAGCTCTGCACCTGCCTCCAGCCTCCCTCCTCTAGCCCTCTCAGGATCCAGCCTGCTGGGAGGTCCTGGTGACCTTCCTGCTGGGCTCCACTACATCTCCCCAGCACCCGCATTTCCCAGAAGGCCCCAGGAGGGCACCATGACGCTGACACTGAGGCCCGGGCCCTGCCTGCGGGCCGGAGTAGGTGCCATCGTGACCCCTCTGGGCTCCTGAGCATGTCTGAGTCTTGCCCCACCCATCCTCCCAGGTGCCTCGAAGTCACTGAGTATTGGGGTCGTGGGGGGCCGTGGGCTGCCTTGTGTGGAGGGGTAGCCACTGCTATGGGCCAGGTCAGAGCCGAGTACCTGAGAGGACCCCCTCTGACTCCAGCCCCAGGCCTCACCCTGCAGAGGGGCCATTCATTCCCGGGGCCTTGGTCTTGCCCTGGGGCTCTTGGGCGCCGGCCTGGGGAGTGAGGGGGGATCCAGTGTTTCAGGATGGGCACAAGGACGCCAGCACCTCCCGACACCAGCCAGCGAGCACAAGACGGGACTCTGGTGTGGTGAGAGTCTCCCAGGGCCTGGTCCTTGCGGGCTGGGACCTCATGCTTTCCTGGCTCCCTGCTTTTTACCATGGTCTCCTGCTACCTGAGGGTGGGAGGGTGGAGCCAGCCCTGAAGGAGTGATTCCCTGTCACTGGAGAGGTTCAAGCAGAGACGCTGTGGCCACTGGGCTGGGCACCGCAGGGCGGGTTCTCATGCCTGGGCAGAGAGGCTCTTCATTGTACTAAGAGCACCAGGCCTTTGGTCCCGTGGTCTGAATTCTTCTCCTGAGGACTTGGAGAAAATCTCTCAAATCCTTTGAGTTTCACTTTTCTCCCCTGGAATGTGGAGGCGGCGACCATGTGAGAGGAATAAGGTTTGACACCAAAGGACAGCGTGGTCATGAAAAAATGTCATACAGCCGACAGAATCCAGGCCCACGGAAGGTCCTAAGGAGATCCAGGCTCAAAGCGAAACACCCTCCCCATTCAGGCCGAGGTGTAAACACCAGTGTAAGTGTTGTCCCTTGGAGAGCCACAGGAGGCCGGTCAGGGTGGCCTGAAAACCTGGAGTTGAGAAGCTACCCGTGGCAGACTCGGGGGTACTTAAGTCAAGCTTGGAGGCTGGTTGTCTGGCGGTTTTAAAATGTGGGTTTATGTGGGCGCTATGGAAACAGGCCAGGGTGGGGGGCTTTCAGATACACAAAGACAAAGGAAGTCGTTGAGGGTCAGTTATTTTTCTGCTAGGTCCCTTGTGAAAACCTGTGAGGCCTGTGCTTCCCAAGCCTGGCTCTGTGACAGGGTCCTGGAGAGATCTTCACACACCCCTGCTTCCTGGGCCCCTTCCCTGGAGAGTGCCCCGTCAGCAGGGCTGTGGGTGGGGGTGGGGGGCGGGATCCTACATCCCTCCCCCCAGGAACCCTGGGGGCTTCTGATGTGCAGCCAGGTTTGGGACCCAGATCCCAGGTGGGGTTCAAAGGGCTGCCTATGCCCAATGCAAGCAGCGGCTGCCAGAACCTGGCACCCCCAGCACTGGTCCCAGCCCGAGGCGCAGAGTGGGCAGGTTCTGTGCTGAGGCTGGGTCCAGATGGTCCCATCTGGCAGGAAGGAGGGCCGTGAGTCCGTGAATCCTGCCTTTAGAAAAGGAGAATTTTTAAATGGTTGACTCCTGTTCAACCAAACTGCTTTAGTGTTCCGCGCGAAGCTTCTGACTACTGATTGCACAGCACAGAGGGGAAAACCCGTGGGTGACTCCAACTCGAGACTCCCCTAACAGCTGTTCTAGTTAAGGAGATGAAGATGACACAGGGCTCAAAAGTGACATTTTTAATGTTTAGTACCTTTCCAGCAATGTACTTACCAAAAAGGGATTTTTTTTTTTTACTCAGGGGTGCTCAATCACTGAGCCACATCCCCAGCCCTTTTTTATACTTTGTTTTGAGACAGGATCTCACTGAATTGCTTAGGCTCTCACTACATTGCTGAGGCTGGCTTTGAACTCGTGATCCTCTTGCCCCAGCCTCCCGAGCCGCTGGTATTACAGGTGTGCGCCACCGTGCCTGGCTTCAAAAAGGGATCTTTGGAATCTGCAGCCATAATGTTTCCAGCCCATTTGCACTTGGTTCACGCAGCCACTGTTATCAGACAAACAGGTGTGTCCCACCTAAGGAACAGAACTTCAAGGGGCAACAGCAGGAGGCGCATCGGTGGATTAATTTAAAATAAATCCCTGTTCTCGTGTTCCGGTCACACCTCGGATGGGCGCATGTGGGCGACCTCATGCTCTTCTTTCATTTAAAATAAAAAAAAAAAAAATCAACCTTACACACACCACATTTTGCAGCAAAACTTTAACCTTCCCTTTAGAAATCAGCCCCAAAGGTCAGAGCTGTGCTCCTGTAGATTTCCTGGGCTCAGCTGGGAGCTGATTGAGGCAGCTGGCCCTGGTCGTCGGCTTTGTCACAGGCGACTCTATGCAGTCTTTGTTACTCGCTTCGCTGTGTATTATAAATATATTTATCTTCCTCCGTCAGGCGTCTGCAGGGCAGGTGCCAGGGTACTGGCAGTCCAGCTTAAGTGCCTCAAACAATGTCCTGTCTTGGTGACATTATTGCAGGAGATGGAGACAAAGATGGCAGGAGAGTCTGGGCCAGGTTGCTGCTGTGGGCAGCGGGCAGCCATGTTGTTAGGGCTAGAGAAGATGCCTGGTGCAAAGCCTGGCATGTACCAGTGCCCCCACTGCCACCTAGCAGTTGACTTCCTGTAGGACCAGTGACAGGGTTGGTGCCACCCAGTCCAAGTGGTGGGATCTTGTGGCTGCTGTGGCCTGGGGCGTGTGAGGTGACGTGACGGCTCAGGACAGTGCGCCTGCTCACCTACTCTAATGACACAGAGTTGATTTTTTTTTCTCATTAAAGTTTTAATGCCACGCTGCCAGCTATGACCAGGAGAGTGGCCGTGCTGGCCCCTGGTGGCAGGGAGGGAGGCTGGCCTCCTTCGCCCCTAGAGAGGCCGTGTATGACCCGGGGGCCATCGTCTGTGTGTGGAGTGTTCTGATCCAGGAGCTGTCAGTTTCCAGCATGTCCTTAGTCCCCGTCATTCCCCTCTAACCTGGGAGCCCAGCGTTGGCCTGTTTCTGTAGCTGGAGAGTCGTGAGGCTCCGGGTCCCCAGGGGTCGGGCCAGGCTGGGAGCACAGCCTGCCCAGGAGAGGCGGTGAAGAGGGACAGACCTGAGGCATGGGCCTCCTTCTGGACGTGTCTGATGAGTGGCTTCCAGGCCTCCTGGGAGGGGACGGAGCTGGGGCCTGAGGCTTTCTGAGGGAGCTGGCCAGACAAGCTGGGCCAGGGGTCCCTCGTCTTGGGCAGAGGTTATGGTGAGCTCACCAGTCTAGGGGACTTTAATTTCCCGTTTGAGTAAATATCTGGGTTAACAAAAACAGAGGGGACTGGAAGGGGACAGGGACAACAGGGTGCCCAGCCGTGGAAGCCAGAAGACTCCAAACAGGGACCTTGATGCAGGGAGGCCTCTTCTTGGGGGCTGGGCCCTGCCTTGGCCTGCCTTGGCCTGGCACAGCACAGGGCCACCATTGGACCCCCGCTGTGTCCGTCTCCAAGGGAAGGCCTGTTGTGTCCAGGTGAGGCTCCACAGAGGGGACACGGGGGCCAGTGATGCAACATGGTGCTTATGTGACCCCCCTCAGAGGCTATGCCCATGAGAAGGGACCGATGTTTAATTGTAGACATTCGGTGGAGCCCAGCAGGACTTCTGTGTGGCAGGCTGCTGGGGGACATGAGAACTGGCCAGGTGCGAGGGTCCCAGCAGCAGAGGGCTCTGAGCCCAGGCAGGGGCCGCCCCAGGACTGCTGTGACAGGACCCGTGTGCTGGGCAGGAAGTTGGCTCAGGGAACTCTGAGCTCCCTCCCCACATGGAGACTCCAGGAGTCCAGGCCACATACTCTGAGGGGACAGATGTGTGCACTGAAGACAGACCTGGCAGCTCCCCCACAGGGTCCCGTGTGGGAAGGACAGTCCCGGCCTGGGGGGGGGTCACACCACTCTGGGGCCTTGTCACCCTCGTCTTCCACATTTGCTCCCCACAGCTGAGTCACCTGAAGGGGGGCATAGAGCCAGGGATCAGGGTGGCATCAGAGAGACCTGTGAGGAGGCCATTGTAGTATCCAGGTGAGAGCCAGTGTGCTGGGGACAGGGTGGAGCCATCACCTTCAGCTCACAAGCCCCAGGGGTGGGAAGAGAGATGAGCTTCAGGGTGTGATCTCCAGAGAGGGCCAGCAGTGTGCTGAGGGGGGGTAAGGGGAGAGAGAGGGAGAGAGGGGGAAGGGGAGAGGGAGAGAGAGAGGGAGGGAGTGAGAGGGAGAGAGGGAGAGAGGGGGAAGGGGAGAGAGGGAGAGGGAGGGAGAGGGAGAGAGGGAGAGAAGGAGAGAGAGGGAGAGAGAAGGAGAGAGGGGGAGGGAGGGAGGGAGGGGGGAGAGAGGGAGAGAGGGAGGGGGAGGGAGAGGGAAGGAGAGAGGGAGAGAGGGAGAGGCAGAGAGAGAGGGAGAGAGAGAGGAAGAGGGAGGGGGAGGGAGAGAGGAGAGAGAGGGAGAGAAGGAGAGAGGGAGAGAGAGAGGGAGAGAGGGAGAGGGAGGGAGGGAGGGGGAGAGAGGGAGAGAGGGAGGGGGAAGGAGAGAGGGAGAAAGGGAGAGAGAGAGGAAGAGGGAGGGGGAGGGAGAGAGGAGAGAGAGGGGGAAGAGACAGAGAGAGATGGAGAGAGGAAGAGAAGGAGAGGGAGAGAGAGAGGGAGAGAGAGAGGGAGAGGGAGGGGGGAGAGAGAGAGGGAGAAGAGAGAGGGAGAGAGGATGAATCAAGGATCACTAAGAACTTGGCAGCCACTGAAGTGGGGAAGGTTGCAAGAGGGGCCAGCTTTGGGTGATCAGGTTTGGGGCATGTTAAATTTGAGGTTCCTGTTAGACATTCAAGTGGGAGGTGGAGGCAGAAGGTGGAAACCCAGTGGAGTTCATGGACAAAGCTCAGCCTGACTTCTGTATGGGAGTGGCCCTAAGATTGGAGGAAATCAGCCAGGAAGTGACCCTGACCCTTGACCCCTTAACCTCTGTCCACTTTGCAGGCTGAATTTGGGGGTTATTTTCTTCCCAAGCTCCCAAGCCTGGCATGTTAGAGTCTGCCCACCTGAGGCAGGCGTGGCAGAGTCTCCCACCTGGAGGCTGTCCCTCGTCCTGCCTCCCAGCTCTAACCCAGAAGAGGTGGCACCATTGTGTGTGCCTTCCCATCCAGCCGATAACCACACAGTGTGGCGACCTGAGACCCTGGCCCTGGTGACAGCCAGGGCAGTGGGCACTGACAGGGTAGTTGGAGTCTTACTCAGGCCCTGCCAAGTCCCAGGGTGAACTTGGGCAGCCTCGGTGTGGCCACGTCTGTCAACTGAAGACTTTGCCAAGATCACCTGGATGATCCCTCTAGCTCTGGTGTCCTGACTCTTGATTGTAGTTGGGCACTCGGTTTCTCCTGGAGGGGATCTTGTCAGCTGTCGGAGCTCAATGTTCCCCGGGGATCACGACAGGGAGTTCCCACTGGAGTGTGTGTGGGGTGTTGTGCTGGTGTGTGTGTGTGTGTGTGTGTGTGTGTGTGTTTGTGTGTGTGTGTGTGTAATATTTTTCCATTGGTTGGTACAGAGCTGCCTCTCTGCCACCCCAAGCCCTTTCCTGGGTCCCATCACCCTTGAGACCACACGGAGATTCATCCCTTGAGGGGCCACCTTCTGGGCCAGCAGAGGAGGCGTGGCCGGCTCCTCTGCCCCAGGAGTTGTTAGAGATTTTAACTGTTCTCCCCCCCCACGTGAGTGTCTTCCTTGGGCAGGTTCCAACACACATTTTGGAGGTGACTACGTCTGGCACATTCCTCTAGAACTTTGCGACGCATTCTAGGAAAATGAATACAAACCCGAGTAAATAAAAATTAATAAGGGCGTCTTTATGACAGGAAGTTGGAGGCAGCCTGACGTTGGAATGGCTGTTAAATCTCTGGATTATTTATAACCCAGATGTTGACAGATGCTGGGTCGGAGAGTGGGGCCTGTGGTTTTCCTTCCCTCTCTTCTCTTCAGCCAGTGTGGTAATTCTGCAGCCCCGGGGCTCTGGGGGCAAGCACCTTCGCCACCAATCCCGCAAGAAGTGGCTCACGATGGGGCAACATCAGCGCAGCCCGATGGGGGGAGAGGACAGGAGCGTGGCGGGAGGGGGAGTGCAGCTACAGTTCAGGTGTTAAACTACTGATGTGGAAAATTGCTCTGACAGTTATGATGTTGTTGTTGCGGGGAGCAAGGGTGACGCTGTCATTTACTCCAGCCACGCCTGCTGGCACTGCCTGTCTCATGCAAAGCCACTCATCGCTGGGTGTCGGGGCTGGGGTTTTGCCAGTCGTTGGAGACGCTGGTCTTTGGGAGCTGGTGGGGAGCTGGCCAGCAGCAGGTGGCCATCCTCAGGAGCTGTCAATACCCTCATCCAGGCTCTTAATGGAACTCGGAGGCAGCAAGTGCGATGATCAGGGCAGCTGGCACTTAGGGAGCATCCCCTATGGAGCAGGTGCTTCATATACAGGAGCCCACGATCCTCACCTGTCAGGTGAGGTGACTGAGGCCTACTGCAGAGTGCCCAGGGCGCGTAGGGGGCAAACTGAACCAGTGTTGGGTTCAGACTCTGCTTCTAAAGCCCGAGACCCAGCACCTCTCCGTGCTCCATGTGAGAAGTGGCTCCTCCCTGCTCAGGAGCACCTGGTGTCAGGTATGACGGCCAGGGGGCGGGAAGTGCTTCTCCAGATCACAACATGAGCCCCGGTTGCTTTCTTTCCTGGGTGTCAGGTGTGCCAAGGAGACCCTGACGGCAGTCACCTGTTGGCCCCAGTGAGTTGTTGGAGCTGGGGAGTGGGGGAGCCATGTGAACAGAGCCCTTTGAACTTTAGAGCCTCCGTGGGAAGCAGGAAGGAGCCAGGGTGAATGGAGAGTCTGGCGTGGCCCAGGTTCCCCTAGAGGACTAAGGAGCAGGAGAGGATGGGTGGGTGGGCAGGGCACCAGGAGGGCCGCCTGTGAGCAGCAGGGGAGCAGCCTTCTGCATCTCCCACTGGGGACCCACGCCCTGGAGCCTGGTTTCCACTGCCCGTCAGGCTCACCTGTGGACCTCTGAAAATCTCCCCTCCCTTGACAGGAGAAGGCAGATGGAGGGCACATCCCTGTCATGAGGGCAGCCACTGCTGCCCTCTCACTGTGCCCTTGTGGATACACACAACCCTTGGGACAGTCAGTGGTCACAAGACTGCCTGCCCAGTGCCAGGTGGCAGTGGGTGCCCAGATGCTCTCCAGGGAGCCAAGCTGCAGAGAATTTCTCTTTTCTCCTCCTTGGAAGATGATGCTGGGAGGTGACTTGCCCAGAAAAGTCCTGAATGAGGGGGAGGAGGACTGCCCAGCTCTTCATGGACTTGCTCTCACTTTTCCTCTTTGTTTCTGGAAAACGGGAGCCCTCTTCCTTCCCTCCCCACCCCTGACGGCACTGGGGCTGCCCCTGTGTGGGGGTGAGCCTTGACACCAAAGAGGGAGGCACAGGAACCTGTTCACCAAGACATCACCGCCCTCCTTGGTGACAGGCCTGTGTGTCCTGGGAACTTGGCAGTGCCCAGGCTGAGCTGGGCATAAGGGGAGCAGGTGAAGGGGTCATGCTGTGGAATTAGGACCCCCATATACCAATCCAGGAAGCAGGTGAGGGCCGTCCAGGCTGCAGGGAGAGGGGATTGCAGCAGCTTCTGGCACCCTCCTCACCCCACCCCGTGGCAAGCCGCTGTGCCTGTGGCTGCTGTTCTCTCTGAGCCAGGCACTGCTGGGCACCCAGTGGGGAAGTGACTGGCCTGGCTTCCCCTTCAGCCTGCCCCCAGAGCCTGCCCTCTGGCCTGCTGCGAAGGGAGCTGGAAGCTCCCTCCTGGTCTCCAAGGAGAAGTGGGAAGTGGGGCTCCCTGAGCTGGGAACGATTCACCCACAGCTACTGGAGTCTCTTGTCTATTGGAAATGGGTCCATCAGAGTGAGTGACCTGTTCTCCCTCAGACACGTGTTTGCTGTAGGAAGTGAGGACCTGGAGGAGCAGGAAGGGAAACTGAGGACCCCCAGAAGGCCAGGAGGCTGGGACTTCTCCCCTCACTGCAGAATTCAGGGGCATTGACTTGGAAGGAGAGGTGGTGACCTGCTGGGAACTCAGAAACCCAGTCCCGGGAGGGAGAGCGACTGTTCGTGAGAGAGCAGGCCCTGAAGCCAGTGTCCTGACCCCAGTCCAGGGCTCCCTGCCCCATAGTCCCATCTCCACTCTGTCCCACGCACAGGGAAGGCAGGCTTATCGCGATTCATGTCATCACTACTGAGGGGACTCCTTCACAGGCTCTGTGACTCCTCAAAGAATATTAATTATTCTCTAAGGAAGTCTTCCTTCCGAGTAGTTCCCTTTCTCTGGTAATTAACATGACATGTCATTAACAGTCAGGGAACATTGTATGATCAAAGACAGCATAATTCGTAGCAAGATTCTGAGAAATAGCACAATATTTGTTAATTATGTTATTGATTCTTAGGGTCTGGAATGCCCTAATTATTCCTGATCCCAGGTGGACTCCCCCATGCCTGCCAGGCTGGCTTTGAACTGCTGTCCTCCCTGGGGTGGCCCGGCCCCCTGCTCTGGGGCTGGTGGGACCAGAGCTTGCAAAGGGATCAGAGGAGCTTTGTCTCCCCGGAGCCACATGAAAGAGGGAGCCGCTGGGACGCGGGGGCTGCTTCTCCCAGGCTCCCCCACAGCTCCGGCTGAGTCAAGGAGTGCAGTGTAACATCTCGCTTTAATTAGCCAGATGCCGTTAATTGACTTCTCGGGGCTCTGCAGGCAGGCCTTCTAGGGAACGGCGGGAAGGGCCTTCCTTTAGGCCCAAGGCCACTCCTGCTTCTGAAGATTACAGTGCTGGGTGAGGCCTGCTGAGGCAGGGAAGTCTCACTGAGGCCACCAGTGAGGGTCTTGGGCCACCCTCCCCTGCCGGCTCCCAAACTGCTAAGTAGGACAGTGTGTTTCTATCAGTGGCTCCATTACAAAATGATGCTGGCTTCTTAATCGGTTGTGTTTAGGAGTGGGCTGGGTCCCTCGCTCTTATTGCATCCTGCCATTAACCTCTGTAATTGTGTGACAGCTTCCCACTCAGTAGGCTTGTCTGAGCCCCAGTGGGCTGCGTGTGGAGCGATGCTGATGGGGAGGGGAAGAGAGGGGTCTGTTCAGCTCAGGAGGTGGCTTGCGGAGGGGCAGGGGGGCAGGACAGGAAGGTAGGCTTCGCCTGAAGAGATCCATGGACACCAACCACGGTGATAATTAAGAATGACTCCTCCCCAGGCCGGGCTGATGGCAGACAGTGACTTGAGCCTCACAACCACCCCTTGAAGTAGGTTTCTGTAATATCCCCATCGTACAGTGGGGGAAGTGGAGGCTCAGAGAGATCAAGTGATTGTCAAGGTCATACAAGGCAGAGTCAGGAATCAAGCCCATCTGGTGTTATGACCACCAGGGTTTGGGAACATTTCCAGAAAAATGCTACTGCTGAGCCTGGTCAGTGGTGCTCTAGGGTGGCCATTGTAGGAAAGGAGGATGAGGCACCATCAAGGAGTGGGCAGGGAGCAGGAGGGGCTGCTCCCGTGGGCACAGACCCTGGGCTCCATCCCATGCTAGGCATCTGCTCTCCTTCTCTTCTCGGGTCTTCCCGGCATCTCCTTCCTGCTCAGGGTACTGAGGCCCTGAAGCAGGGGATGACTTGGCCAAGATCCTCTGGCTGGGCCATGGCAGAGCTGTGTCCCTGCATCAGCCATTATTCAAGTGTCACAGCGGGGGAGTGACACAGTCGGGGAGATGATGCTGGCCATGAGCAAACTGTGCTCCTATTGGGGATGGCAGCCCTGAGATCTCGGGCAGGGAGGGAAGGCGACCAGGAAGCTGGTGGCAGACCTGCCCATGGCCTCTCTGCCCTCAGTCCCCCCATCAACAGCTGGGGCAGAGCAGATGTGAAGACACTGGCCAGAGGGCTAGACAGTGGCTTGGATGGGCAGCAGTAAGGGACACAGTGATGAGAGGTGTGCCAGGCCCAGGGGAGTCAGCCCCTGGAGTGGACCTGGAGATTTGCCCCCATGGGATATGGCACCCTAGGCTCTCCTGCCCCACCCCTCCCCACCCCTTGTCTCTGTATCTCAGGAAGATTGCTACTTCCCTTGCTCCTAGTTTCCTTTTACATTCTGAGGCTGTTGCAAAGGAGTACCAGACAGAGGATGGGGCGGAAAAGCTGAGACCTGAAGGTTTCCATATAAATAGTTTCACATAGATGGGGTCATAGTGTACTTGATTTTTAGGTTGGTCTTTAAATTTTTTTTTTTCAGATGGACACAATAACTTTATTTTTATGAGATGCTGAGGCTCGAACCCAGGGCCTCACATGCTAGGCAAGCGCTCTGCCCCTGAGCCACAACTCCAGCCCCTAGGTCACTAGTTCCAAAGCTTTCCCCTAGCTTGCTTTCCTCCTGCTCCCCCCACATCATACCCTCCCTGCCCACTCGAGAATCCCTGCCAACATCCTTCCATATCACACAACTACAGCCGTGCAAGACTCTCCCTCACACACGTTTATAGGAAATTGTTTGCTTTATAAAAACAGGATTAACTCTAGAGTTGTCCCTTGGTTTCCAAGGGGGACTGATCCCATTGCTTCCTCAGGTGTCAGAGTCTGTGGTTGCTCAAGTCCTTTTATGCCATGACGGGGTATTTGCATGTAACCTGCGCAATCCTCTCTTACACCTTAAATCATCCCTGGGTTACCCAAACACCAATACGATGTGCATGTTATGAAAATAGTTGTCACACTGTATTGCTCGGGGAATCCTGACAAGCAAAAAATCTGCACATGGGTAGTACAGGCACAAATTTTCGCCAGTTCTTTTAATCCACCACATATTCCTTGAAAGCCTAGCATCAAAAAAAAAAAAAAAAAAAAATTCTAGCCGAGTGAGGTGGCACAAGCCTGTGATCCCAGCAGCTCAGGAGGCTGAGGCTGGAGGATCGTGAGTTCAAAGCCAGCCTCAGCAACAGTAGGAGCTAAGCAACTCAGTGAGACCCTGTCTCTAAATAAAGTACAAAATAGGGCTGGGGATGTGGCTCAGTGGCTGAGTGCCCCTGAGTTCAATCCCTGGCAACTTCCCCTCCCCCAAATTATTCTGTTAGTGAGCATTCTTCACTTTTATCCACTTAATTTTTTTTTAATTAGAAAATTATTTTTTGAAAACACAACTGAGTTCAAATAGGTCCCTTAGTTAGGACCATTCAATGGCTGTGCATTCCCCAGAGGACACAGTCCTTGCTCACGAAGCATTTAGCCTTCTGTCTGGGGCTGACCACTCTCTGCTTAGCGGGCACCATCGGGTGCCTCACACTCTGCGCTGGCCAGTGCGGGCCACTCTTACTCTCTCAAATGCACCTGCTCTTTCTCACCTCCAGGGCTTCTGCCCAGAGTGGTCCTGCCCTACCTGCCCAACGCTTCTGCCTCCCTCAGTCTCAGATACAGCTCCCTCCTCTAGCCAGTACCCTCCCTTGGCAATGGCCTTGCAGTCTGGTCTTCTCATGGACGCTGTGATTTCTTGGCCACGTGCTATTCTCTCTCCCACTGGAATGTGACCTGACACCTTATGTATGAGGCCTTGCCTTATCTGGCACCTAGCAGGTGCTCTGATGTGGAGTGCATTATTGGGTGAAGGCCATGGCCTCCAGTCCCTGGGAAGGGCACAGCAAGGACACAGGGCTGGGTCACCATCGAGGGTGCTAGTTGGAGAAGATTATTAGAATTCAGGAACAGAGAGAAGGACAGAAGCCATATTGATAAGGACTGGGTCTCCGTGGGTGGGCTTTAGAACATAGGAGATGTCTAAGGCTCATCTTTGGGTCTCAGTGAAAGCTGAAGGGACTCTAGGGACAATCCAGGACAGGTCAGGAAGAGTGTTCACATAATGCCTGCCCTGGAAAAAATGGCTGTAGGAGTGGAGCCGAGTGTTCAGAAAGGAGCTTCACTCAGCCTTGGAGGAGGTGGAAACAGGAAGTGGGCGGGGGGTGAGGGGTGGAATATGCCCCAGGGAGTGTTCCGACTTTGCACGTAGTACAGGGCCAGAGGCGGAGGATCCCTGTTTGTTCCTCGCTTCCCCTGTCTCCAGCTCCCTGGACTCACACCAACCCTGACAGCAGGGGCCACAGACAGATAAGCACCGAGATGGACAGCAAGCGTTGAAACTTGGTAACAGCCTCTCACTGATACCGTGTCTTCAGTGGACCCTCCCGTTGACCTGGGTGGAGACACTGTGTTAGCTCAAGTGGCAGACCCCAAGAAGCCATGCACAGTAGGACAGACAGCATATCAGCCCAGGTCGAAATGGAAATAAAAAAAACCAGGCTGTCGTAGACAATGAGTTCCTCCATCCAAATGGCGACTTCCATTTGTCTCCACCTCTCTTAGGGGCAGAGCAAGAAGAAGTAGGAATAGGAGGGACTGCAGTTAGACGTCAGGAGGAATTAAAACATGTTTGCTGACACTGTTGCCTGGGAGAAGTGTGGACACTTCTGCAAAGGCTTGCTGCAACCACAGCATCTAGAATAGCCTTCCTGCTAAAGGTGAATGAGGGTATTGTCTCACGTCATTCCAGATACATTCAAAGCACTTCACTTTCATTATTATTATTATTATTATTATTATTATTATTATTATTAGTAGTAGTAGTAGTAGTAGTAGTAGTAGTAGTACCATCCCCAGCCCTTTTTATGTTTTTTTAGAGACAGGGTCTCACTAAGTTGCTTAGGGCCTCGCTAAGTTGCTGAGGCTGGCTTTGAACTCTGGATCCTGTGAGCCCCTGGGATCACAGGCATGCGCCACCACCGCCTGGCTTGCATTATTTATTTTTTTTATCTTTATAACCACCCTAGAGGTAGATTGGAGTGAGAATTATCATCCTCACTTTGTAGAACAATCAGTTAAGAATCAGAGAAGTTATGTCAATTTCACCAAATTGCCCAGCAAGTTTAAAAAGGATGTAAGACAACACCCCAGGGTTTTCATCAGTGTATGGAGGGTGTGAAGGAGCCAGGGAGACAGCAGTCTAAACAGTAGCTACTGTTTTCTGTGTACCCAGTAAGTGACAGCAGCTATAGTTGGTTGGTAAGTACTTACAATGTTCCTGAGATAATGTGTAATTATCTCATTTGATTTTCACAATGGATACAATTGCCATCTCCATTTGCAGGTGAGGAAACAGAGGCTCTGTGAGATTAAGTCATTTGTGTGGAGTCACTCAGCTGGTAATGAGCACGCTGATTCAGACCAGCTCTGACTCCTGAGTGTTTTTCTTAACCACCAAACTGTAAGCCAGACATCTCCTGAAAGTGGCTCTCCCAGGACCCAGCATGGGACCTGTGCTTTTCCCTATCTCACAGATAGAAGCTGACGCTGGGTCACCTCAAAGGGACTTGTCCCAGAGCCAAGCACCTGGCTCCTGAGCTTTGCTGTTCTGGCACATTCTGCAGCTTCAGGCCCCCTAGGTGGATGGGGGTGGCTCAGCTTGCCTCTTCCCTCTCTCCACATAGTAGGGACTCAAAGTCAGGTATCCCCAGTTTGGTGCCTGGCAACTGCTAATTATGAACATCAGGGCAGCTGGCAGCTCCTTGTTATGTCATGGCACCGGGAAGATTTATGGCCACTTTGAAAGTGGCTTTGAAATGAGACAAAACTCAATATTGAATTTTTTTCGTCTCCTGTCCCTTTGGGATTTCAGGACCTATGAGATCAGCTTCCTCCCCATTAGCATATTTCTAATGAGCGCTTATTAGGGTGAATTTCATTGCTGTGCTCAGAGTTTTCATTAGAAGAGGGAGAGGGAGGGAGGCCCCGTGGGGGGACCTCGGGGCTCTGGGCTCCGTCCTCTGCTCAGTGAGCTGCACCCTCCCATCCACGCTGCTGTCTGCTGGGCCAGAGGAACAGGGGTCGTTATTCTGCAGGGCTCTCCATGCCAGAGGACCTGGACTTAGCTCAGTGCCTGCCCAGGGACGCAGGCCATCGTGCTTCCTTACCCCCTCCCCCAGTGATATCTGCAGCACCTCCTGAGCCATCAGCTCTGTCTACTGTTTGCTGTGACATCCTTGCCCAGGGCCCAGGGGCCTCGCGGAAGAGGCGGAGGGCTGGAGGTTTGCCAGGTACCCATGTATGGGTGGGTTTAAGTGGTGTTGATAGGAGCCCCCAGCACTTGTACGGTGTGTGTGTGGGTGCTCTGGGGAGGGGCCAAGAAGTCCTAGTAGAGTGACTTTGCTTCCCCTGTCACCTGGGCCTGGATGGCATCTTGGAGATGGCAGGTAACCTCACTAACAATTTAGCAGACCCCTGTTTCTGCCACACAGTGATACTTTTTTTTTGGGGGGGGGCGGGGGTGAACCAGGGATTGAACTCAGGGGCACTCGACCACTGAGCCACATCCCCAGCCCTTTTTTGTATTTTATTTAGAGACAGGGTCTCACTGAGTTGCTTAGCACCTTGCTTTTGCTGAGCCTGGCTTTGAACTCACGACCTTCTTGCCTCAGCCTCCGGAGCCCCTGGGATTACAGGCATGTGCCCCTGAGCCTGGCCCCAGTGGTACTTTGATGGAATGGGGAGCCCTGTGATTCCAGAGCTTAGCCAGAGTGTTGGCAGGGAGGGGAGAAAGGGGGGTGTCTGTTTTCTAGGGTGAGGAGGGAGAAAGCTCCCAGTGGGTTCTCATCTGGATGCTCCTAGTGGGTGGATCTCAGCCCTGACTACTCGTTGGAGTCACCTGAAGAGCTCTAAAAGAAAACAACAACAAAACTGATACTCCAGATCCTCCCAGGGAAACTTGGTTCTGGTAGGTCTGGATCGAGGTCATACCTCAGTAGTTCAAGATGTTCCTTTGGTAATTCTAACGTGCAGCCATGATAGGTACCATGGCTGTGTGCGCGCGTGCGTGCGTGCGTGCGTGCGTGTTGGGAGGGGGAGCTGGACATCCTGTCCAGGAGTGTCCTCCTTGGCCCCCACAGGGGGAGCCTCCACCCCTGACCAGAGCCCTCTGATGGAGCAGCCTTGAGTTTTGTCTTCGGAGCTCTTCAGGGCCAGAGCAGGTGCTGGAGGAAAAGCTGAGCTCCCTCTTGCCATTTCTGTGCCCTCTGGTCCCCATTCTGCTCCTCAAACTCCTACCCTCAAGGTCCCACCTCAGGGGCCTCATCTGTAGCAGGTTCTTTTAGGTGGGCTGTGCACGGGGTCAGAGGTCATCTCTGCAGAAGTGCCGCCGTCCTGGGGAGGGAGGGCTGGGAAGGTCCATCCAGAGGGTCTGAGAGCCAAGGGCAGAGTCCCAGGCTCCGACATTAGCTTCCGGAAGCTTGCCTGTGACACCTCTGCCTCAGGAGTTGGCTGCCTCCTCTGCCTCCTCTCATCAGAGGAGGAAAATAAGTACCTGCAGGAGAGACTGAGGAAGGTGGCAGGGAGAGAGCCTGGCTGGCCACTGGCAGCCCTTCTCCCTGCGCCTGAGGAGAGGAAGCGTCCATAGGGACAGCGTGTGCGGGTGGACTGCAGGGATGGGGGAGCCAGGGGCTGCTAGGTCAGAGGCGCCCAGACTCCAGCAGGCCCTCCCGCCCCCGGGCCTCACCATCCACCTGTCCCCGGGATGCCTCTGCCTTGCCCAGCCGCGGAGGCACTGCTGGAGGCCTCCCTGCCCTTCCTTGGTAGCATGGCGGAGTGGGGTGAGCTCTGGATTGGGGGTTCACAGACCTGGATTTGAGGTCAGCTCTCCCTGTTATCAGCGGTGTGAACTTGGGCCGATCTCCGTTGATCTCAGCTTCCATTTTCTGATGCAAAAACAGGGGACTTGTTCTTGAATCCGTTGATCCAGTCTTTGGTGGGTTATCAAGCATTTCTGGACGGTGGCATGGGGCCAGGCAAGAGAGCGCTGGGAGGGAACCCTTCTCCCCAGCGGCTCTTGCTGCCCTGAGTCACTGAGAACTCTGCGATGCTGTCAGGACCTTCACTAGGGTCCAAATTGGGCTCTTAAATGACAGGACTATCAGTCAACCTCTTTTTATAAATGGAGAAACTGAGGCCCAGAGAATCCATTAATTCTTCCCATGGTGCCATGACTGGTGGGTGTCACTGGAAAACTCAAACTCACGCCCTTTAAGTCCAAGTCCTCTCCTCAGATGAGACCAGGCACTTGAAAAGTGTTTGAAGCTGTTTATTAAGAAATCGGGGCTGGGGTTGTGGCTCAGCGGTAGAGCACTCTCCTACTATATGCGAGGCCCTGGGTTCGATCCTCAGCACCACATTAAAGTAAATAAATAAAATAAAGATATTGTGCCCAACTAGAGTATTTAAAAAAGAAAAAAAAAAAAAAAAGAAATCGATCAGAGGGGCTGGGGCTGTAGCTCAGTGGTAGAGCACTTGCCCAGCATGTGTGAGATGCTGGGTTCGATCTTCAGCACCACATAAAAATAAATAAAGGCATTTTGTCTATCTACAATGAAAAAAGTTAAAAGAAAAAAAGAAATAGACCAGAGAAGAACAGCGACTGAATTCGGGCCACACAGCTAATTTATTGGCAGACTTGAGCAAGAGACCTTGTTCTGGAGTCTCAGTCTTGGGGCTGTTTTTCCTGACCTTGGGTTGGGTGCTCCTCTCAGACCATCCTTGGAGGCCATGAATAGCCTTAATTGCAGATTCCGCCCCTTGCAGGCCTTCCCTGCAGCACCTGTGCCAGGCTGGCATTGCATCTGCTCCCTCCCTTCCCACATCACACACCGCGACACACACTCGCACAGGTCTACCATTTGGCTTTAGTGATTGCTCCACAGTGGGTGAAATTGGCTTGAAATAAATGTCTGCTCTGCCTTCCCCCCCCCCCGGGGCGATTTCATCCTCCTCTCCACTCTGTGGAGTGATGCAGAGGCTGGCGGGCGCCTGTTCTGTCTAGATATGTCCTTTCTGATGCAAAGATGTTGCCATGGCGGCTGCTCAGCCAGATGTTGCTGAGAGCCAAGCAGAGGTGGCTGCAGGATTCCACCATGGGCTGCCCCCTCCCAGCTGCCTGGGGTGCCTCCCAACATCTCAGGCTCACAGCAGGGCTTAAAGTTCAGGAGGGTAGAACTCTTGCTCTTTAGGATACTAGAGTATTTTCTGTATGGAGCCCAGCATGGCAGGGGCACTGCTCACTCCTGGGGTGCAAACCCTTGTTCTCTGTTGCAGGGGAACTGACCCCTGCTATCAGAAAATCTACACCCTTGATAGTAGGGGCCACTGGGGATCGTGTGCTTGATTATTGAACCCTGGGATTGTCTTTCCCATTTGGATCTCTTGCCAGTCATTGTGACCCCTGCCATTCACCCTAAGCAGGGGGAGCGAGGAGTGGATCCCCTCTGGAGGCCTGACCACACCTCTCCCTGATTCCTCATAGCACAACAGAGGCAAGCCTGGCGTACTGAAAGGAAGGTCACCGGGGCCAGAGAGGACATGAGGGAAATACAGAGGACATTGGGAAATAAGCTCATCTGGTCCCGGAGGTCTGGTGTCCTTGCCTAGGCCAGGGCTGTGCTCTGGAGTGGCACTCTGTGCAGTTCTGTCACAGGGTCTCGTGGCTTCTCTGCTCCTCTCACTTTGGTGACCATTGGGACTTTCTCAGCCAGGTTCAGGAGAGCGTGCAGCCCTCTGCCCTGCAACATCTGTATGTGTAGGGAAGTGACTCTTCTCCTGGGCTTGCAGAATGGTCACTGCACTGTCCTGGAGGGAATGGAGAAAATAGAGTTCAGTCACCTTCTGGGTGCGATGGCTCAGCTGAGGAGCCCTGGCTGACAGGACAGGGAGCACCAAGGAGGTCGCACAGGGCCCAGCTCAGCCTTCCTCACGATAGCAGAGCACCTTCCACACCTCTGCTCAAATTTTGTGAGCCTGCAGGAAACTCTGGTCTGTAGAGTTGACCCCCCCCCATCCCTACCCAGCCAAGCACCATGCATGCACGCACGCATACCTGAGTCCAAAGGGCAGGACATACATGGACCAGAGTGATGGACAAGCAGTCGTAAGTCCTGAGCTCACATCTAGGTCATGCTCTTCCAAATGTGAGCCTCCCATTTTGTCACCTGCCAACGGAGATCATTATAGCTACCTTGTAGAGGTACAGCGAGGACTCAGTGAGATGAACCCTGCATCAGCCCAGCACTTGGGAAGAATCCATTCACCCCTTCCTGGCTCCCGTTCTCAGTAAGATGCGCAGTGGCCCATGTGTGCGTGGAACACGACTCTGACTCTGTATCCAGTTCTGATCCAACAAGGGCTTTTCAGAGTATTCTTAGCGAATGCCCTCAAGGCACTAGATATGACGTCAGTCCCCAGTGCCCACTTGAATTCAAACTTTCAGCCCCAGTGTCACCGCAGGCTGCGCACACCCGGGCCCAGGCTGCTCTCCCACCCCACCCACCCCTTCCCTTCTCTTTTCCTTCTCCCCATCTTGGTGCAGCCAAGTGTGTGTGTCAGAGGCCAGCATTTAGCCAGCCTCTGGCCTGCCTCCCATCCTTCCCACCTCATTGAGTCCCTGTGTGTGTTCCAGCAAATTTAGAAATTTGTGGGCACACCACAGAATTAGAGCCCCGGGAAGCATGGTTTAGGCTTGGCACAAGCTCTCCCTTTTCTACCTATTGGTGATTCAACGTATTAAAAGTGTCAGCCTCTTGTGGGCCAGGTCAGCCTGGGGAAAGAGCAGAAAGCCAGGGAGAGAAGCTGGGGTCAGGCTTGGGGGGCCTGCCTCAGCCTCCATCTCGCCTTGAGGAGTGGAGCTGGCGGGTAAGCAGAAAAGGCCTTCTCTGTTCCAGGGCCTGTTACCAAAACCCCTTTTCCTTTCCTGCCTGGGTAAGTGGATTATGATGAATAGGATCAAATCTCTCTGCATTTATTGGGATTTTGCAAGATTTGAGGATCTTCAGTCCTAAAGGCCTTCTCCTTGTTCAGAAGTGGGTATGAGGGGAGGGGAACGAAGCTGAATAAATTATCAGAACAGAAGCCAGTTCTCGGAGCTGCTTCTCAGGAGAAGAAAAAAGTAAAACAAACAAACAAAACCTCTCTGGCTGCTTTGGCACCTTTCAGTTAATTGAAGCTTCCAGTTAATTGAGGTGGGGTTATACACTGCCGGCTGGTACCCAGAATGGCCTGTGCCCTGCAGGGCCTGACTAGGGACGTGTCTCCAATCCCCCCAGCGTCCTCCTCCTAACCTGCCATGCCTCTTGCAGGCCTAAATGGCTCTGTAGGCATCGTTCCATGGAACCCTCAGAAGGAAATACTCTGACATGTTAAGCTTTTTAATTTAGCACACACTGCGCGTAGATGCCCCCAGACAAAACAGAATTGATTTATAATTCTCTTAATGGAAGCACAGGCTTTAGTTGCTCCAGAAATAGATCGTTACCTCTGCCACCTTTTGTAATTTTTTTCCTCCAATTTTTTTTTTTTAACCCCACTGTGGTCTGAAAATATGACGTTTCGTTTCGGCCTTTTCTCATAATCCACTAAATGCCAGACGTTTCTTTTCAGACCTTTAATTTATAGCATGTTTGTTCGGTTTCACTTCATTAATTAATGTTCTTCCCAGGCCCCCGTGACAGGGGCTTTGTGTAATGCTCTCTTACAGTAAGCAGGTGCTTTCATCCTTAATGAACGATTTCCTGGAAAATACTGAAATAAACAACGAATAATCAGGCCAGGAACACAATGAATCCGGGGCTGTGTGCCATTTTGCAAATTAAACTCGGGGCGATGAGGGACAGATCCGTGATCTGCTATGGAGCTGTTTTTGAGGGTCCCTTCTTTGGGAGGGGTCGAGGTGTGCTGAAGTTCTCGAAGGTGAGTGAGCTGCTCCAGGAAACCAGCGCTCAGAGCAATGTTTGATCACAACTGCTTGCAGCCGGGGAGACGGTTACAGACACAGGCTAGGCCAGAAACACAGCCAAATTGGCCCCTGGTCCAGACTTGGAATCATCTCTGGCTTAGACTGTGGGTCAGCAGGGCCTGGGTTGGGCCAAATGACAAACTTATTGAAATTCATCTTTAGTCCCTTTCTCTCCCTTTGGGCAACCTTGCCCCATCTCAGGGAGGCAGTGCTGACTGGGTGCAGGACCCCAGGCAGCTCATTCTGTCTGAGTGCACCCCTTAGGAGTATTTGCACTGCACCACACCCTCCAAGCTCCATCAAGAGGGCAATGCTGGACCAGTAAGTGGGCAACTTCCCAGGGCCTTCTTGTTCACAGCCCCTTCCAGAAGTCCTGCTTCTCCAGCTTCTCGTGATTGTCCAAGTCAGGTTTTATTGTTCCTACTTTATAGATGGGTCTCCCAAAGGTGAAGTGACCTGCCCAATGTCACACAGTTGACAAGAGGCAGAGCTGGGATCAGGACCCCAGGAGAGTCCAGGGTTCCTGGTGCTTGTTGTCACCCTGATGTGAAAGCCAGGCCTGGGTGAGCCCTGGAGAGAGGTGAAGTGCCCGGCAGGGCCAACCCGCCCAGGCTGCAAGCCAGAATTCATCAGTGTCACGGACAAAGGCTGCAATAAATTTCTTTTAAAATCTGAATACCTGATTCATTTATTATACTGGATAGAACTGACAAAAATGTACATTATCCATCCATTTTTCTGTGTCGTAAGATCATTTTGGGTCTTTGAGATGGCATAATGTTCTTAATCACGGCATAGATACGATCGCGGCATGCATATATGCCGTCCGATTGCAATGGCAAGCTCCCCACTGCTGGGTGGCTTCAAGGGCTGCCTGGGAAGTGTCCCTAGTGGGGGTAGGCTCAGGGCTGAAGCCCTTGCTAAATCACGGGAAAATGCAATCTAGCGTTCTTGCTCCTTCTCTTTCCACTCGGACACGGACACAATGCCATATAAGTGTGGTCCTAATGCTCATGCTGTTTTTTAACCTGGGTTTCTCACATGATAATACATCAGGGTCATCTTTCCAAGTCAGTGAACTTATACATATTATATCAATGTATCTATGCCTTTCTGATTACAGAGATGATAGCACTTATTGTTGAAAAACACTAAGGTAACAAAAGTGTTCAACACAGAAAGCTCACACATATTGTTCCCTCCCCTCTGCTGTCATCGCTCTGGTGTATGAGTCACCATATTTTCCTATTTTTCAAGCTTGCATAGTATTCTGTTATATAGACATACTAGAATTTATGTATTAAGGAGCCTACTGATAGGCCTATACGTTACTTCAGGAAGGCACATATCTCCTTATTCAGAGCTGACACCACAAACAGTCTTCAACTGATCTTTGACTTTGGTCACATTCTTTCTCCCTCCCTCCCTCCCTCCCTCCCTCCCTCCCTCCCTCCCTCCCTTCCTTCCTTCCTTCCTTCCTTCCTTCCTCCCTTCCTCCCTTCCTTTTCTTTCTTTATTGTGGTGTCAGGGATTAAACTCAAGGGACTGTACCACTGAGCTATATCCCCAAGCTTTTTATTTTGAGGCTGGGTCTTTCTAAGTTGCTGTGGCCGACTTTGAAATTGTCATCCTCCTGCCTGAGCCTCCTGAGTTGCTGGGATTGCAGGCATGTGCATCAGTGAAATGGCAGAAAGCAATTCTGGATTAAAAAGACAAACATTGAAACACCTTGATCTGCATCGTCAAGCTGCCTTTCCAAGCACAACAGGCACATTTCTACTACCAGTAGACAAGCATAGGATACTTCAAGCTTTGGGATAGTGGTATCTGGCTTTAGAATTTCCTGGCCTAGACTGGAAAGTTCTTGAAGGAGATCTGGAGAGTTTACTCCTGTCGACGCCCATGTCAGTGAGTTGGCAGCCAGGCTGTCCTGTGCAGCTTCCAGCTGGGGAGAGGCGGCCTCAGAGGAGTGGTGCAGCAGGTCCTGCCCTAGTGTGGGCCATGGGTTGGAATGGAGCACAAGGCCAGAGGCCATCTTGAAGGGTGCCGAGAACTGGACAGAGGAGTGGGCAGGAACTAAGGGTTCCAGCCTTCACCATGATGCTGCCCTTCCCACTACTGGGTTGCAGCAGGCAGGCACCACTGCAATATCTGTTTAACTCCCACAAGAAACTATGGTTGCCTCCATCCTTCTCATTTCGTGAGAGAGGAAAGGAAGCTCAGAGCCAGAGGGCACCACTGGCCTGTGGGAAGCTGGCTTGGGACTCAGGAGGGAAGACCCAAGAGAGAAAGGAGTGTGGCTGTCTGAGCCCTGACAGAATGGACTGGGAGGCGGGGCCATCTGGTGACACAATCCCCTCCCTTCAGAGGATGCAGGGGATTCAGAGGGAACCGAGATTGGCATGTGCAGGCACCTGCGGGAATGTTCAGCATCGATCCCTGCAAAGGTCTCTGATTACCCATCACACTTGCCCGAGGCTTCCTGCCAGAGAAAGGCCTTGGTGCTTTGAATTAGCTATGTCCTGAGTCCCCTGCCCCCCCACGGCTGAGTTCACACATCCGCAGCTGATGTTTGGGGACCTGGGGAGGATCCCACTGAGTCATCTCAGTGTCACAGTGACCGACAAGTATTTGATAAATGTTTGCTGAACGGATGGATGAAGGCTGAGATCCTCCTTGATAACCCTGTGGTTAAGAATGACCGGGAGTCACCACGTAGCCACAGTCGAGCCCGCATCCTCCCACAGGGTTTTTTTTTCCCCATCATTATTTTTCCTTTTTTTCTCCCAGTTCCTTAGAAATCCTAGAAGTCGGAATTACAGAGATGGCAGGGTCGCTGAGGTGGGGGAAGTGGGTCAGGAAGAAACGGATATTTTATTGGGCACCTTCTGTGTGCCAGACCCTGGGCCAAGCACTTCACCTGCCATCTCATTTAACATCCCAACAGCCCGAGGAAGTTGGTCTCACCTGACATGAAGGATGGGAGACCCGTGGCTCCTGAGCAGGCCCCCGGTTTTATCTGGCTCATGTAGACAGGAAGGCTGAGTCAGGTTTCAAACCCAGGTCAGGCTGAGTCCTTGGTTCCTTTCACTTGAGCTGAGCAGCCAACTTGTCATGTGACCTTAAGGAAGTTACCTCCCTTCTGGTGCCATTTGCCTGTCCTGGGGGACCAGATGTTGGGTAGTTGATGCTGCTGGATTTGCCTTTGTACGGGTTCTGACACCATGTGGCTTCCTATCCAGCCTGTCACCCTCCCAGCTCCGCGCTGGGGAGACTTGGCCTCCCAGGACCCCATTCTTCAGCACCCTCTCCCCACCATGGGTTGCATCTTGTGATTTGAGAAATGTTTTTTTCCAAGTGGGCAGGAGTGGGGACGAACCCCCATAGAACCGTGTGGTCCTGGGTGGCTGCATTGCCTTTGGAGATTTTGTGGATGGAGCGGTGATTTACTGGCAGAGGACTCCACAGTTCTTAGAACCCCGCAGCCCTGGGAGGTGGGGGGAGGGGAGCAGGCCTGCAGTGGGCAGGTGGGGTGGGAGGGGCAGAGCAAGCCTCTGGGTTGGCCAGGCCAGCAGACTGTGCCCTGATTTGCAAAGAAATGGAAAGATGGAGATAATTGCTTTGTGAGAAATGGAATGGCCTAGGAACACAGATAAGTGTCCTCCTTCCATCTTCAGGGGGACTGGAGGCGGGGTGCAGGCGCTGGGAATTGGGGGAGGCAGAGGCCTGGGACCCAGAGGCTGCACATAATGGCAGGAGGCCGGTGCTTTATTAGTTTGGCAATGTCTCCCCCTCCCCCCAGGGCATGCTATGATTTCTCGCAGCCTGTCAGGGCTACTTGCTCTCTGCGGGGCGTGAGGTGCAGGGGGCAGGACAATCTTTGTGACCCTGATTAATGGTGGCTGCAGGCCTCCGTGGTGCCATTTTTGGGATTTGCAGCCTGAGGCTTCCTGGGCAAAGAGAAAGCAGAATTTATCAAGGTAGCGGGACCCAGACTCAGAGGAAGACATTTAACATGTCTCAGGAGGTGACTCCAATCCCTTCTGATTTATCCCAGTGGGGCAGGCAGCTGGCAGGGCCTCCGCATTGGCACTGCAAGCTTCTGCTGCCCTCCTGCCGTCGGGGGATCACTCTTTTGGAGATTAAGAGCTGTGGATTTATTTCTTTAAGTTTTTTTTTTTTTCTTTTTTTTAAGCACGGGGAGATTAGTAAATTCAGCATAAACCCAGCCCCTGGTGGGATTGCTGGAGGGCAGGAGGCTCCATCAAGGCAAAAGACGAAGCCTCTTAATTATGGGGCAATCTTGGCTCCTGTTTTCATCTCGCACTAATCAAACCCCGGCAAGGCCAGTAAACAGAGCGGGGCTTGGGACTGGGAGCCAGCTGAGAGCAGTGGGCAAATGAAGGCCGGGAAGATTGGCTGGACTCCATGATAACCTTGGCATGGCCCCATTGTGTGCAAACTTGGCTTTTCTGTTTTATTCAGAAAAAAAAAAATAGGAGTGTGTGTGTGTGTGTGTGTGTGTGTGTGTCTTCCTTCTATAAATAGAAGATAGAAATCTCTCTCTCTCCACCCACACGCTGGGAGGGATGTGAGGCGCTTTCGTGATCAGCCCCTGTTTGGGGTTTGCTTCTGCTGCTTCCTGTGCCTGAAAGTGCCTTTTCATGAGCCGCTTGGAACACCAGTCAGTCCCCGCTGGCAGCCTGAGCTATTGACTGGGCTTCAATGCCGGCCTTGTACAGGTTCCTGGAGCAGACAGGCCCTGGTGCTGACGGGGTGGCCCAGGCGGGGGTCTCTGAATGGCTTTCAGGATATCATGGGTGCCCACTGTATTTGCTGCCAACAGATGGGTGTCCTTGTGGTGCAGTGGTAACTCGGTCCCCAAGGCCCTGTGCAGTGTGACTTGCAGTTGGGATGGGTCTTTGGCGTCCTCTGTCAAGTGTGACACAAGCAATGTGGCTGATCCTAAAGCTTGGAATGAATGGGAGACTGGAGGAGGAAGTTGGTGGCAGAGTCGATAATCAGTGGACAAAGATGTGCTGGGCCCCCTCTAAAGTACAGGCGATGCTCTGGTGCTGGGTTCACAGCCGTGAGTGCAGTAGACTCCCTGCCTCATCAAGTAAGTGTTCTAGTGGCGTGTGCAAGGGGAAGGAAGAGAAAGGCCGAAGCCACATCTAAGAGGTCACTGTAAGAGAGGGGCAGTTTCCAAAGGAGTAACACCCAGAAGGACTGCAAGGGCATGGGCCTGGGCTGACTCCCTCCCACGCAGAGCCCAGGGCGGGCAGGCGTTGCCGCTCATCCTGGCACACCTCCCCTTGTTTCTCAGTGTGAATTCTAAGCAGCTGCTATAGTAGATCCTCATTCTCGTGGGAAGGGAAGCCTCCCAGGGCCTGCAAAATAGTGTCTGACCTCCCCCACCCTTGCTGTAAATTCATTGAGAAGGATGGGTTCCCTGGAGAAGACAGGGATGGGCAGAGAGCAGGTTCCAGGTATGTGGACCAGGTTTTGGTGCCCAAGATTTTAGCATCGTCAAAGGACCAGGCAGGTTGGAAAAGTGAAGCAGGTGGAGAAGGGATTCTTGCACAGATGGACCATCAGGTCATATCAACTGATCTCAGGGCAGAGGCCATCTGTTCGTCTGCCCCTGCCTCAGTTTATGCATGATGGCTGATGTGAGCAACTAGTTCCTGGCCAGGTGAGTGGTGCCACTGGGGAGACAGGCTGGACTCCACAGGTGCTGATGCTGGGGATGGTGGGCCCCTGGCAGAAGGCTGGGGCCTGCCGAGGATGGCTCAGCCTGCAGAGTCAACCCAGGTCAGAGCACAATCCTGGGCTGGGAGTTGGGATCCTATGATGTTAGTCTCTTAAGATGCCCAGTGGGCAGGTACAGAAGGCCCTTAAACGTAAACCAGGGCTGTGCTGTAGCTTAGTGGTAAAGTGCTTGCCTCACATGTGTGAGGCGCTGGGTTCAATCCTCAGGACCATATAAAAATAAATAAAATAAAGGCGTTGTGTACAACTACAACTGAAAAATAAATATTTTTTAAAAAAAATGTAAACCAGTGAATACAACTGCAGGGACACAGATTGACCTGGACCAGGCCTTTCCTCAAACTTGACCCTGATGGAGAAGAGCAGAGTTTCTAATCCAGGTATTATGAAGAACTCTGCTCATTAAGCTGTGTCACTAAATACAGTTCCATGGGAACAACGAGGTAAAACAAAGGAAAACAGGTCTCTCTAAGTTTTCTCAGAGCCTCAGGTCTGCTAAGATGCGCGGTGAATATTTAAGTCGAGGACATAGTATGCAGCATTTTCAGAGTCTATTCACTTGTGGAAACCTTATCTGAGAGATTTCTGTCAATATCCCTGGGGATTTGTGTTCCATAGATGCCAGCTTTGCAGACTGCCCTCCCGCGTTCCCCATGTTGGGCACGGCCGCTCTGCAGTGCCAGCCTCTGCTTCCCTGTGCCTCTAGCCTCCCCTGCACATCCTGCCTCCATACTTTGCTTACGCAGTCCCCGCCTTTGCCAAGCCCAAGTCTTTTGAAGCCCCCTCCCCCGCCCCCATGGGTGTTTTAATCCCTCGGCTGCTTGGGGTCAGCAGACTGTAGCTGAGGACTGCTTTCTTTGTGCCCTCCACAGCACCGCCCTGTGCTTCCGTGATCCCTTCAGGCTGTGGCAGGTGCGCCCTGAGGATGATTCCTTGTAGGCAGGTGTGGGAGAGGAGCCTCCTGGCCTCCCTCTCCCTTCCACCCCACTGTCCAGTCAATGGTGTAAAGCACCCATGCCCCTGTCAGGAAGGACATTTCTCCACCTCTAGAACCTTGCTCCCTTCCTGTGCTCCTTAATAGACAGGACAAGAGCGGGGGCGACCAGCTGATTTATTTACATGTTCTCTTCCTCTGCAATGAATCCAGGGGCATTTTTCTATTTAATTATTAATGCTCTGAATCAGATGGTGCCCGATACATTAACCTCTGTCACTCCAAATGGAGCGGGCCTAATAACCACCGCGGCAGGATTGACTTTCCCTCAGTCATCTCACAAGCATGTGTCTCTGGGATCTGTCCTCCCAGAGCCCGGGGAAGTCACATTTCAAGTGAATGGAGATGAGTTGCCCCCACACAGTGACAGCTCCTTTATGGCCGCTCTTCTCTCCTCCTGAGTGAAAGATCTGAGACAAGTTGAAATGCTTTTTCTGAAATCAGTTTCTGAAAGGGCAGCCCAGGACTCGACCCACCTTCGGGGTGCTTAGGATTGCATCAGAAAGATAAGTGAACGTGCCTGGAAGATGTCAGTGCAGATGGGAAGCGATCTGCCTATGTCCTGTGGCCCCAGCTGTGAGCTACCTGCTGGGCTGCCTGGGACACAGTGGGGGCTCCATCTCCGTGAGGGCCTTTGCCAAGCCCTGCAGCAGGCAGGGTGAGGGGGAGGATACCTGGATGGACAGAGCTGGGGACAGAGAGCAGTCGGAGCAGCCAGGCTGGAGGGGAGAAGGAGAGAAGTCCAGACAGGGTAGGGTGGGGATAAGAATGATTGATTGATTGACTGATTCTTTGCAGTGCTGGGGAGCAAACTCAGGGATTTGTGTGTGCTAGGTAAATGCTCCACCCCTGAACCACACCCCAGCTCAGGATGCACCTTTTAGATAGGGCCAGATTCCAAGAAAAAATGTTTTTGAGTGTGAAAGACCCCAGCCCAACAACGTCAGGCCTAGTTGCAAAACCACCGAGGCATGTCACAAACCTACGCAGGAACCAGAGGTGTTTTTCAGATAATTAGTTAGGTGTAACCGGTTGGGAAAGGACAAAGGACCAGGTCCCAAGGCATGCCTGAATGAGCAGGGACAGGAGGAACAGAGTGCAAATATGTAGCTTTTATGTGGTTCTTTTTCAGTAACATACAGTGAAAAACAACTTTGCCCTTTAGGTAATCTATATGCTGGGTTTAAAATTAACTAATAAGAAACCTATTGTTTACCGCTCGCGAAAACTGCCCCTTTACCCTATAAAAATGTCTGTATCCCCAAGCCCGGTGTGCCAGCTCACCAAAGCTCCGGCTGAGGTTCTGCTGGGCACCCGCAGGCGCCTGTGTCCCAATAAACAAACCTCTTGCGCTTTTGCAGCCAGTGTTTCGTGTGATTCTCCTTGGACAGGGAAACGGGGGTCTTTCAAGTGCTGAGGGTGTCCAGGAGGAGTCATCTCTTCTACCCTCAAGCTGGACATCTTTCTCTCCCTACTCCCCTACCACAGAGGTGGATTTGGCCTCAGATAGTCAACATGCTGTTCAAGACTGGGGTGTGAATCCTGGGGAGCCCCCAGCTCTGCAAATCCTGCCATAGTCATGCTAATGAACTGAGGAGTGTGGAAGCCAGACCTCAAATTGTGTCTAAATGCCACCCCCTTGGCTGTGTCTTGTGCTCCCCCCTCCATCTTGCTCCCCTTTTTGAGTGCTCATCCAAACATCCATCACTCTCTCTGTTCCCTGGTCTCTAGGGATCTCCCTGTCTTGGAAAGCAGTTGAACTGTCCTGTCTAGACCTGACTTAGAAAGGTTTCTATTTTTGGTACTGGGGATTGCACCCAGGGACACTTTACCACTGAGCCACATCCCCAGCCCTTTTTATTTTTATTTTGAGACAGGGCCTTGCAAAGTTTCTGAGGCTGGCCTGCAACTTCTCATCCTCCTGCTTCAGCCTCCCAGGTTGCTGGGATTACAGGCATGGGCCACTGCGTCGGAGAAAGGTTTTCATCAGGATTTAGAAAGATCTAGCAAATTATAGCAAAGATTTAAGTTACCTCCCTCTCCCATCATCATGGGTCAAAAGGAGCTGAGGATCCATCTTCTCTTCTGCAGGTAGCTTAGAGAGTCTGTCAGTGCCACCTGGGGGGTCCTCTGGGGAGAATGCTGGCCATAACAGGAACTGCCCAAGTAATGAGTCAGGGCCACCAAGGGATTCTCCACTGTTGGCATTCCGAATTCCTGCCTTCCACAGGACTGTGTCACTCCTTTGTTCATTTGATGCCCGATCAGCCTGAATCTCCCCTGGAAGAAGATGCATGTGCCCCTCCTACCCCTCCCCAGCCCTGGACACCCTGTCCTGGTCAGATATCTTATGTCTAGTTGAATCTGAAGGAGAGGGGAGTGACATGATCCTTGGGATCCTCAGCAGCCCTGTGCTTTGTGAACTTGAGACTGTGTGGGGCAGCTTCTGAGGTGCAGAGCGCGTCTGTCAAGCCAGGTTGAGTGGCGAGTGAGTGGGGGGGATGACCGGGAGCGTCTGGGGGTTCCTGGACTCTGCAATGGAGCAGGAGCATGAGCCTCACTCTTCTCTCTCCTAGAGGATGTGCAGAAGGCATTTGAATCTGGCTAATCTGCATTTAGCTACTTGACTTCCAGATCTCAAATAGAAAGTAAAACCTCATTAATCATTAATTTGGACCCCTATGGTTATACAGAATTTGTGACAATTTATTTATCTTTGAAGGAGCTACTGAGAAAGGGTTTAACAAGGAAATTATTGGGGTAGGAGGAGCGTGTTGAACCTTTCAGAAGGAAGGAGCTCCATGGAGCTGTGCTCTGGGGACAAATGGGGGTGTATACAAAATACAGGCCTCTCCTATCTTCCCCCAGGGAGGATGTGTTCCTCATGTGGAAACTCAGGACCAGGGGGCTAGATCCCCAACCATTTCAAGCCTGGGGACCCCTGTTCAACATCAAAATATTTTCTAGAACACCCCCATCCCCCTGTTATTAGAAGTTGCATTTTGAATGTGTCCCTGGTTGAGAAGAAAAGCTACTCTGAATGCAGTAAAGCGTTTAAATAAATCACACTCACATCAGTGTACACATGAAAAATAGTGCTATCTTTATGAGTCATGGTGTTCATTCAGTTTTCAGATGACATTGGGATTCACGAATTCCAGCTCCCCTGGACGTGACCCCCCTGTCCCCACCCCTAAAGTCCGCCACCCACCAGATGGGAGCCCTGGGACTGGCATCTGTTCTCTGTGGCTGCAGAATTGTGGAGTCCTGAAGTCCTCTCAGCCACTCCCATTCAAATTATTCTCTGTCTTCTTCAAGGAGCCTGTGTTGGGGACATCTCTCATTTAGGAAACAAGGGGTTGAAATCTGAGTGTGCACACTAAACACTGGCCACATGCTGTCCCTTTAGGAGTCTAAAGCAAATGCTAGAGGCCACTCCCTTACAGCTCATTATGGGGGTGTCTCAGTCCTCGTCCACAGTGGGAATGACACCTTTGCCTCGTGTGAGGTGTGGGTGGCCGATATCTGTAGGGTGCACTCTTGCAGCCAGTGACCAGGGCCATCCAGAAGGACTTTCTTGGCTCTGCCCCTGTGGGCCACACCTGCCCCCTTTCTTCTCTTCTGATACAGCAGGAGGGAGGAGGGAGAGGGAGTGGATGGGCAAGGCTGGTCAAAAATGGGGGAGAGGGACCGGGGAGGCTGCTGCCTCTCAAGTAGGCCAGATCCCAGAGTTCTTGGGTCCAGGCCTCAGGGGCCTCAGGACATCCTGAAACTATAGCCAAATTAGTGTGTGGGCATTTTTCTGGGGGAGAAGGGTTTTAACTTTTGTTAGGTCTATAACTTTCATCTTGGAGCAGTCCCTGAGCCAAAAACCACTCGGAGCCCCTGGCTGGGAATATGGGCTTTTCTCTGAGTCAGGCTTCCCACTCTCCACTTACTCAGAACTGGAGGACTGTTACGGTGTTAGTCAAGCCCACAAGCGTAAAATATCAAATGCTCACTACCCCACGCGATGGAAGCGTGTGTGCGGCAGGCCTGTTCTGCGGGCTCCTGTGGGAAGTCTTGGTGCCAGACAGATGCCAGGCCACACGGTCTGAGTAACGAGCTGCCTCCTTTGTTCTCCACTCAGGGCCCCGATGGCGCTCTTCGTGGCGGGCCTGGCTGCCTCCTTCCTCCTGCAAGCCACCCTCGCTCTGAACCCCGAGGACCCCAACGTGTGCAGCCACTGGGAGAGGTAAGAAGCAGACGCTGAGCTGGCGCTCCCAGGGGCTCTCCCTGGGCTTGGCATCGTGGGGGCCAGAGCAGCATCAGGAGAGGCTGCCGCTGTCCACAGAGGGCCTGCTGTCCAGCTGGGGGCTCAGCTCAGGTGCAGGAGGACAGGGCTGAGCAGTGTAGATTCCTTCTGAGCTCAGCACTGTGGGAGGTCAGAGTGGAGGCGTCTTGGATGAACTACAGTGGACAATGCAGGGGACAGTCCAGTCCTGGCCTTCCTTGTGATCACACATCACATCCCACTCAATTTACATTCAGGGACTTAGAGGCCCAGAGGAATGTAGTCCCCGTCCACAGCCAGGTGGGGTATAGTAAATGACAGGACGTGGACCAGGATCTCACCTGTCTTGCTCTCTGATATGCTGGGGGTGCCTGATCTGGTCTCCAGGGACTGGCAGCAATATGGCAGCTTGGTTGGGTGGCCAGCCGCCTGCCCTGAGGGGCAGAGGGGCCCTGCTGCTTCTGTTCTTATGGGGGCGGAGTGGGGGGGTGGCCGCCAGAGGAAGGGTGCCCAAGGGCACAGCAGGAGAGCAGGCTGCCTTCTGCCTTAGCCCTGGGGGAACGGGCTGGTTCCCTGCAGATGGTCTGACTTTGAAGCACAAGGTTAAAGTATTGATTTTGGTGAGCAGAAAGACAGTGACCAGAGACCCAATCAGGAAAAACCGAATTAAACCCTGGAATTGATTGGCTGTGCTGACCAGGACGACTCTGCCACTTAGATGCTAATAAATCAAATGAATAAAATTAAGATGAAGGCCTGATGTGGGGTGGGGGAAGCAGATGATAGAGGAGGGAGGCGACTTGGGCAGTGCCCGCTCCCTGCCTGTGAGGGTGAATGGCCAGCTCTGTGTCCTGGACACCTGTGGGCCAGGAGGGACTGGGTGGGAGGCAGGGGGACAGTGCCTCACTAGTTTGACCTGCTGTGACAGGATGCTCTAGTGGCAGCCTGATAGAGGGGAGACTGGAGCAAAAGGCAGTGGTCTGGCAACCCAGGAAGCATAGGAGAGGGGTGGTGGGAAGACCGCAGTGCATCCCAATCTGGATTTTTCTACCCTTAGCTCTATGATGTTGGGAAAGTCTCTGAACCACTCTGAGTCCACATGCAGCTCTGACAGTGGGGAGAGAAGTTATTCTTGCCCCCACAGCCTCATTGGAGGATCAAGGCCACCAGTGTCATTAAAGTGCTCTGAGGACCCGTAAAGCTCCGTTTTTGTCTTTTCCTGACAACTCTGGCTGCAGGAACTGGTATCACAGACCTACGCACACTAGACTCACTGTGGGGGAGGGGTGTGAAAACAGTCTGGGGGCCTAGCCCCAGGGATTCTGAGCCAATATCACATTTTTCATAATCTTTCCATGAGTTTCCAAGGTCTACTCAGGCCCCTTGCCCCTTCTGGTTTCGATGAATTTAAGCCTTTATTTCCCAGTGGGTCTGGAAGGTAGCAGGTAGAGCCTCCCATTAGTCTTTTGGCCTCCAGCCTCAGCTCAGCACTTCCATCATGTGGCCCGGTAGAGGACCAGTGCTTCCTGTATGACAGCCAGGCCCTAGGACACCCCCTTTCCATCTGCCCACTTCTGTGTGTGGCCAGGGGTCCTCTTTTCCAGGGAGCCTTTCCTAATGGCAGGGCCCACACTGACTTCCTCTTCTCATAGTCCCATTTCTACCAGTGGATCTGTTCAAACATAAACCAGATTCTTCATTTCCTAAACCTTGGCACCATGAATGCATTTGGAATGTGAAACTATTGGGCTGGGCCTTGGGCTGGGCGAGTAAGACCATCAGCTGAAGCTGCAGCCTGAGCGAGCAGACAGGAGTGTAGCTAAGGCTGGGGACCTCTGGGCTCCTCCTGCTGCAGGGGGGAGGCCTTGCCTGCTGACACCAGGGTGCCTCCTTCTCGACGTTTCCAACGGAGCTCGACTAGCCAGTTATACATGCACAGATCTAGCCTGCGTCATTCCAGAAATACACCCGGTCCTCAGAGACTGCTTAGGGAGAATTTCCCAGCTGGATTAGTGCTTCTGGCGGGCTCCTCATTAATTATGCCCCTCCACCATAAAACCCAGTGTGGAGACCTCCCCTGGCTAGTAAAGCCTGGCTCTACAAGATTGATCTGGCCCCTCATTAGCATGTTGGCAAATGAGGAGTGTTAAACCACCCAGCCATGAAGCCGGGACACACACTTCAGGTCAGAGACTTGGAGTCTGTACAAGGTCTCATTGCCAGACTCAGTCAGCCCAGGGCACCCTGCAGAGCTGGGTCCATCTCTGCCTGACACCCCATCTCTCTCTCTGTTGGGCTAGTGCCTTTCTTCTGAGCAGCACTGTTCCTTTCAGTGCTGGAACCCCCAAGTGCTTAACAAAGGTGGGGAGTCGCTCGGAGTGCAGGTCTTGCTTCCTCTGTCCTCGGCTCTGGTCAAGGAGGAAGTCTCCTTCTGTGACGACACAGGAAGTAAGTCGTTGCCTGTCATCATGATGATGGCCAACATCTGTTGAACACTTACTGTGTTCCTGGCAAGCATTTTATACGTATTATCTTGTTTTATCTTCCCATCATGCTGAGGGATAGATAGATATCATTATTGCTCTCCTTTAGTCCTTACAATAATCCCATGAAGTCTCTGATAATACAGGAGTTGAGACACAGGTGCAAGGATGTGCTGCTAACAAGCGACAAACTTCACACGTGGCCCCATGAGTTTGGGCTCCAGAGCCTGGCACTTTGCTACGGGCATTCTCCCGCCTCTCAGTGAGGCACGTGGGAGATGTGACACAGTGCCATGGATTTTCATAGTGGGAGAGGCCTTGGGGAGGCCTAGATGGGTGTTGAGCTGCCTCAGTTTCCCTAAGCCTGGAGATGAGCAGAGGCTTGTGTCTGAATAGATTTGTGCCTCTGGCGCCTCTCCGGCGTGCCGGCTGGCGGGGATGTATCAAGAGCTCTTCTTACGTCCTTAGCGCATCCAGTAGAATTTCCCACCACCCAGGTCCCTGAGCATTGCCTCCTGCTGGATTCCAGACCTTTGACCTTTGAGGCATTTGAGAATCCACTGTGTACCCACACAAGCCCAGCACTCATGCAAACGATCCAACACAGTGTCCTCAGGCAAAGCAGACAGGCCTGGACCTGGCCATCTGGCCCAGGTCAGGCGCCTTCTGGGGGAAACACTGAATAAGACCAACCCACTTCAAATGAATTCCTGAGCCCTCAGCCGTGTGTGCTACAGCCTGCATAGGAGGTGCCATTTCACACCACCCCACCGGCAGGACAGGAGGAAGGCTTACTTTGGTTAAGCTGAGATCTGTTTCCCTGTGCCTTCTACCCACAGGTCCACATTTACAGCTAAAAGGTAGATGGACAGAATACCTCTCCGATCAGGAGGTTTGAGGGCATGTCCTTGATGTGTCCCCAAATGCACCAGAGGTAGAATAGGCTAGAGAGTCGCTGGGGGAATCTGGGGAAGTCGCTGAGGCCCAGTTTCATTGTCTATTACAGTGAGAACAATAATTCCATTTATTTCATAAGGTTGTCTGAGAATTAAAAGGGATTAAAACATTTAACACAGGGCACTTAATAAATATTAGCAGTTGATACCAGCTGAGTGACCTGGGCAAGCTGCCTTTCTGAGCCTCAGTTTCTTCATCTATAAAATGGGGCAACTTACTTCAAAGGGTTACTACCAAGATCAGCTTCCATACATGTTTTTTGAAAATGACAAAAATCTGAAAAAACATTTAACATATGTATCTGCATATTTATTTATATACGTATATAATTTTGTCTTAGAAGTGGGTCTTAACTATGTTGCCCAGGTTGGCCTTGGACTCCTGGGCTCAAGTGATCCTCCTGCCTCAGCCTCCCAGATACAAGGACTACAGGCATGCACCACTGTGCCCGGCTTACATAAAATATTTCTTAAAAATTTGTCAACTCTGCCTTCCAGAACCATACAATATAAAACTAAACCTTCATTTGCTCATTCTCAGACAAATGAAAAAATGAGCTAGAATTTTAGAAAATTAGCTGGGCCAGAGGTCAATAAGGGATGTGATGTGTCCGGGGGCCAGCCTAGGGTTAGGGAGGTTTGCATACTGGGGGCATCCATGGTAGCTGGGGAGATTGGGGAGTGGCCTCAGGGCTGTGGGTGAGCCTGGGGAGGGAGGCAGCATCCTGACTTCAGGTCAGTCATCCTGTCCAATGCTGACCATGGCTTCTATGCCCTGTCTGGTTCCCAGCTACGCCGTGACTGTCCAGGAGTCGTATGCACACCCCTTCGATCAGATCTATTACACGCGATGCACAGATATCCTCAACTGGTTCAAGTGCACCCGGCACCGGTGAGTACCTCTCTCAGATGATGGGGCGGGAAGGGTGCAGGTCCTCATGGCTTGCCTTGGTGCAAATTAGTAAAAAATCCCGGAGCACATGTCACCACTCACCTCCGGAGCCCCCTTGCCACTCTCTGCACACTGAATGCCTGAGATGCACGGCTGGCCACTGCTTTCTGGCCAGAGGAGCCTGGGCAGGGCAGGGCAGCCAGAAAAGCTAGAGAGTTAATGGCCTTGGGGGCATCTTCAGCCAGGGACAGATGGGGAGCTGGTAGATGAACACCCTAGCTACCCCACCCTGATGGTGGAGGGCACAGCCATGAAGCACATCTATGCCACATCCCATGGTCCCCTGAGGTTGGAACCCTAGTCGTCCATAGTAAGACTGCGAGTTTTCTGTTTGAATTTTAGTCACTGGGAGTATTATTGAGCTATTGTTTCTGCCTGGGGCCATTCCCTTCTCGCCTAGCATTCATGAGGCCATAGGTACAATCCCCACATTAGCACATTAAAAAAAAAAAAAAAAAGTGTCCACTCCCGTCTGCTTTTATTCTCTCTCTAATGTCTCCAAGGAGTTGCTTTTTATGTTTTCCTCCAGATTTCAGAGTTGTTAGTTGCAAAAAGTTTGATCTAACAGGAGCTACTCAGCCATGCCCTCATCCCCCTCCTCTAGCCTTTGAACCTGAGATGTGAAGATGGGGCCAACTATTCCCTCTAACCTCCCCCAGGTTTACCAGAGTTGGTTGCTTGTGGCCCTGGTCAAAGGCAGAGATGGGAGTCCTGCTCCTCCCCTGCTCCGTGGCATCCCTGTGCCAGAGCCAGGTTTGCTCTGAGTGTGGCTCTTTTGGATACTTGGAGGCCACGGCTGCCGTCCATCACCCCTAGGCATGGGTGAGGGAGTGGCTGCTTACTAAAACAGGTTATATTCCCAGAACATGAATTATTTTGTTAAATTATTGAGTCGACTTGCAACTCTCCCAATGACCCGGAGTGTGCATGCTGAAAGCGGCACCATCCGTCTGCTTAGGTGTGGAATAGCTTGTTGTCATTCAGGGTCCTTCTCCTGAAAGCAGCCTGCCCATGGCCCTGCCCTGTCCTGCTTCCCACAGGGGGAGCAAACCAGGAGGGGGAGCCAGAGACAAGGGGTGGCCTCTCTCTCCTCACAGGCATTCATGTTATCGATGCCAAGCCCACCTCCCCTTTTGGGAGGGCTCAGGGTACTCCAACTTGGTGGGGACAATGGACCGAATGATGACCTCTCAGTCACACTCCTCTGAGTCATTTTCTTTCCGGTGCCGGGATGGAGTCATTCATTCTTTATCTGCAAGGCTCACACAGCCCCCGATAGTGCCTCCTGTGCGGAGGAAGCTGCTTCCCTGGGAGGCTGACTTACCTTCCATTATGGGCTTTTGACGAAGTAGAATGACCTTAGCTCACGACATTCCAAAATATCACAGATTTCCCTGAGGCCTGCACTGTCATTTGTCATGAAGTGAGGGCTTTAGGACTGGGAGGTTGTCTGGGCCTGTGCTGGGGGACTCCCTTCCCCACCTGGCCCACCCTCTACAGGAGGCAGGCTGTGGGCACCTCCACCCCTGCTGCTCTGCTGCTCTGCTGCTGTGGAGGGGTCCATAGGGCAGGGCCCGTGAGTGCTGAGGGGGACAGAAAGAGCCTTGACTCTAAGGCCTGGGGACCTGGGGCTGGTCCTATGTGAACTCCACGGCCTTGAGCAAGTTACTTCCCCTCTCTGGTCTCTGATGGCCCCATCAAATCTCCACTTTAACTTTACTTGTGACAAAGGGGCTTTTGATTCCCTCCTCAGGGTTCTGTCCTTATATATCCCTATTTCCCTTGCCTTACTCCTTCACCATGACCCACTGCAGGGCCCGAGAGCCACTCTGAGAGGACTGGCATAGAGCAGCCAGTGGGCCCTTGTGGCTTTGAAATTAGGGTGACCTGGGTTTGAATCCCAAATCTGACGCTTTTTAGCTGTGTGACCACAAGCAAGTCATTAACCTCTCTGAATCTCAGTTTTTCTCATCCATAAAACAAAAGGTGGGAGTTTTGGGTGAATGTAAAATAAAAACTCTAAACAAGCAATAAAAGAGAGCACATAAATAGGGCATCATAATGGTAGCTGCCTCAGGAGCTATTGGGACAGGACCAAGTGTTAACACTTGTGCCCAGGGACTAGCACCCAGGTCCCTGGGTCCCAGGCCGGAGTGTCTCCTGCCCTGTGGGCCCAGCTCCTTCCTCTGCAGTGTGAGGTTTAGAGATTCCCAGGGAGAGCACGTGAGGCTCTCCAGGAGCTGTTACTTTGGGAGTGAGGGAGATTTATGAGGGACAGAGTAGGACTCAGTGGGTCCTTTTGCTTCAGTTCGCTGAGTGGGCAGCCCAGACCCCAGGCCCAGGAGTAGGGCGGGGTGGGCCCAGCAACTCCCAGGGTCTCACTCCTGCCCAGCCTCCATGGGCTCCTCCAGCCCGGCATCTGGAAGTGTCACGGAACCAAGGTGAAGCCCACGGCTGCCCCCCACCGTGTCAAGCCAGACTGTGTCCACCTTGGTCTTTCTGCGTAGAAAAGATCTGGAAGCCACGGGTTAGCCACTGGCCCTGCCCGCTGTGCGCTCGGCCCCACAGCGGCACAGACCCCGCCATCGATTTTTCTTTGTTGTGTTCCTTCATATCGAAAGCCGCTGTGCATTTTAGAGTAATTATTGAATGGCATCCTCCATATAGCTTAACACAAACATCACCCTAAACGGGAGCCATTGATTTTCAATGCCCTCACGTGGCTTTCTCCCTCGTGCCTTAGGATCAGTTATAAGACGGCCTATCGGCGCGGCCTCCGCACCATGTACCGGCGGAGGTCCCAGTGCTGCCCTGGCTACTACGAGAACGGAGACTTCTGCATACGTACGTAGGGGCTGCTGCTCCTCTGGCCTCAGTGCCGGTGGGCGGGGTGGGAGGGGAAGGGGAGAGAGACAGGGCTGTTGTCCAGGGTCCCTGGGCAGCGGGCCCCAGCTGACCCCAGAGCACCAGAAGTCTCTGTCTGCTGCGTGTGTGACAGGGTGGTGGGTTTAGTGCAAACATGTTACTTAGCAAGGGTTTGGCCTTCAGATCCACCTCCTCCTGGGGTGGATGGGAGCAGGGCAGTTCAGGCCCCGATGGGGACAGGGGAGAGGTGGCGCCCTCTAGAGCAGGCCGTCTAGGGGACAGAGGGGAGGCAGCGCTGAGCGCCTGGTACTGGGCCTAGGCTGTCGCGGGCGCCCAAGCAGGCTTTGTTGGAGGCAGGAGAGGGAGGGAGGAAGCCTGTCACATCTGATGGCAAAACCACAGTCCCCAAGAAGAGGATGGCAGGGATAAGGCAGACCAGAGGGAGCAGAGCCAGGAGGATTTTCCAGAAAGAACTGGAGGACACTGGGTAAAGACAGTGCATGGAAGACATGCGTCACCTCTTACCCTGTGTCAGCTCAGAGAACAGAAGCCTTCGTGTCCCCCAGGAAGAGAAGAGCTGACCTGCTGGCAGCTGCAGGCCCTCTGGGTGAGGCAGTGGGACTCTGGTCCCTGTGTGCCAGCCACGTGGGCTTGGGCCAGTCACTTCACCTCCCTGGGACAACAACTGTGGTCCTGCCAGAGTCTAAGGGACTTTTCCCACTCACTGCCCAGTGGATGGGACCTGGGGACTGTCCAGTGGCATGTAAGTGTGCCCTTGATTGTCTGAGCAGCTGAGAGGCTTGTAATTAGTGCCTGAGAGGCAACCCCATCCCAAAGCCTCTGCCTCTCAGGTGGAGAGCCTCCTCCTTGCCATCCAGGTGGGCAGAGGGGGCTGGGCAGAGGGGATTCAGGCAGGGTGAGCGTGTTTTTCTAGGGAATGAAATGACAGTTCCCCCTCCTGTTGTCACATCACCCCTGATGCTGGAGAAGCTCGATTCTAATAGCATTGCAGGAATGAATGAAAAATGCTTCTGCAAGTGGGTTCAATAGTGATGGTTTTTGTAGGAAAAATGCAAAGAAATTCACTCAAAGCAAGTCCCAAAGGTTGTTTCTCAGGAGCAGGCAGAGAACTGAGCGAGGACTAGTCCCTGGCTGTGCCTCACCTGGGATGAGGGACTCTGGGGACGTGGGGGCAGAAGCGAGGTCAGCACGGAGCTCTGCAGCAGCTCTGCCCACGCGGAGTGAAGCAGGTCAGGCAGTTCATGAGCTCATAAAGCCCGAGCAGGGTGGACGTGTGGGGCCTGCCCAAGGCCAGGGCACGGCGATGGCCTCGGGAAGTTATAAAGGAGCCTGGGTGTCAACCCAGGGCTCCGGGATGGACGAGCGCATGTCCTGCCCAATTCCCACGAGTGGATGCTGGGAAAACGCTTGGAAAATGCAGGCTGGGCTGGCGTGCCAAGTGTCCTGATTGCAGGGCCCCATCTTGCTGACTGGGAAGGGACTTCTTAGCCTCCTGACCTACTCCTTACGTAAGCTCCAGCCGCAAGTGGCCACGGCAGATCCACCAGGAAGCTGAGCTTGGAAAGCCACTTTCAGGACTGAGCTTGGAAAGCCACTTTCCCAGGAGAGGACGGCAGGGTTGCTGCAGCAAGGCCCGGACAGCGGATGTGCGGGGAGGATGAGATGTGGCTCCTGCCCTGAGCGGTCTGCGTCCTCAGGGCAAGGTGGGATGAACTCTCTGCAAAGCTACCCCCAACAGCCAGAGCCTGGGTGTGAGAAAGACAGACAGACAAACAGCCGGGCTCAGGCAGAAGAGAGTGATGTGACCTGCACTCACTTCATGGGACGTTGGGCTGGATCATGAGGGATGGGCTGACTTGACATCTCGGGGTGGGGAGGAGAAGGAATCTCTTCAGTACCAGCTGAGGTGGGGCGTGGGCTGGAAGGGGACAGGCAGGCTGGCTGGGTTAGGCGCAGGCGGGAGCATTAAATTCCCAGGCAGCTTTACCAAGAGCCACAGGCTGGCAGCTAAGACAGTAGTTCATGGGCTCACAGTTCGGGAGGTCAGTCAGTGGGCAGGGCTGGCTGCCAAGGGAAGATCTGTCCCAGGCCTCTCTCCTGGCTTCTGGCAGCCTCTTGCTTTGCGACAGGGTAACCCCAATCTCCATATGGCATGTGTGTGTGCGTGTGTCTCCAAATGTCTTCTTTTTATAATAACATGGTCGTGTTGGATTAGGAGCCTCCTTGATGACCTCATTTTGACCTGACTACCTCTGTAAGACCCAGTCTCCAAGGAAGGTCGTGGTCTGAGGTGCCGGGGTGAAGCCTTCAGCAGGTGGGCAGTGGAGGGTTACAGTGCAGCCCGTAGCACGTGGACGTCAGCTGTCATCAGCACCCACCTGCTTCTTGGGATGGGAGGAAAGGGCTGGGAGCCGCCAAGCTCGCTCAGATGTCAACACTTGTCCACCAGAGAGACCGGCCCAGGCTTGGGAGCGTGTGAGAGGGAAAGTGATAGTGAGATGGTCAAGACTGCTCAGGGCCTGGGTACCAGGTTGAAAAGCTTGAAAACCTGGGCCCCCTGCCCCTGAATTTCTCCTTCCTCCTCCCAGGGGACAGAGAACCTCCAGCTTCTTAAGAACTGATACTAAAAGTCCCAAGGAGAACCCTGCACGAGAACAACTCCTGAGTTCTGGGCAGGGGCAGGGGGAGCATCACCCTTTCTCCAAATCATCTTCCTGGAAACATGTTTCTAACAGGCAGTAGAAGGATAGTGTCCCTGGAGGGAAAGCCTTGGGTAACTCTGTCAGTCACTTGCTGTGCAATCTTGTGCAAGTCCCTTGGCCTCTCTGGACCACCTGGGATAGGATGGACCATCCTGGGCATGGAATGAGGAAGAGAAGAAATAGTGAGAGTGTCCTGGAAAACACAGAGCTCAACACAGATCCAGAGTGGCACTGTGTTGGTTTCCTTAGTAGCATTTCCTCCTCCTCAGAACAGCTGTCCTCATCAGGGATGTGGAGATCACATCAGACCTGCCCCTTGCCTCCTCCCCACTACACACCTTTCCCCTCCCATTATCTGCAGAAGTGGCTGGCTCCTGGCCCCACCTTGGTCACCAGGCATCAAAGGTTTCCTGAAGACCACTGGGCATAAGTGTCTTTCTTCTTTCATTTGAGACAGTGCTGTGAGTATCTTTGTCTTTGCATAGCTTTTATGTCTTGGCAAAACAGACTGTCACTTAGGCGATGGGGTTCAAGGCACTTTGGGAAGATGTGCTCTTTGAAAATAGCAGCCTAGTAACAGACTGGATAGGCTGAGTTATGCTGCAGTAACAAACAATACCCAAATCCTAGTGGCTTAAAAGAGCATTTTTTTTTCCCTTGTTCATATCTTCTGCCTGTTGTGGGCGAGCTGAGGTCAGTTCCCTGCCAACTTTAGCCCAGGGCCTCAGCTGATGGAGCAGCCGCTCTCTGGAATGCACTAAGGTGCTGGTGGAGGGAGAAGAGGCCTGCAGCTAGTCTTAAAAGCAGGGAACCAGAAACATTTAGCAAGCAGTATTAAAGCTTATCACAAGTCCCACCTGAATGCTCCAACACTTACAGTTCATTCAGATGAACCTAAATAACTTAATTGGGCTGTGTGTGCTCTTCCCAGGAGGTTCACAGACTTGATCATGCCCAATCAGAGTCAACCTGGAGGACTTGTTACCTAGCAGGCTGCATTTCTAACAAGTTCCCCAGCTGGACCAGGAACCTGGCTTTGAGAACCCCCTGATATGTTGTGTAAGGGGAAGTTTCTGTGCTGCCCACAGCTTCTGAGTAAATTTCAAAGAGGCCCGACGGGTTGCCCATAGATGCATCCCCAGGTGCTCAGGGCTCCTCCTGATGGGCAGCAGAGAGACGGCAAGGAGGGGGGCCATCTGCTGAATCCCTCTGTCTCCTGTCTGTCTCCTGTGTGCTCTGGGTCACATTTTCCCCAAAGGGACTTAGTGCTCTAGACTTTCAGATGTTGTTTTCTGGCCCTTCCAGTGGTCACTTGAAATGCCAGAGCCCAGAATTAACCAGAAACTCCAGGTACATGTGACTGATGGCCCATTTGGGCTGTGGCCCTGGGGAGGTTCTGCATGCTCAGTCAGTCTGGCCCCAGAGGGGTGGGCTGTGCCAGCTCCGGAGAACCTGAGAGGTGGGGGGTGCAGAGGGAATGGGGGGCTCATAGGAGTTAAATCCAGTGAAATCCTTGCACCAGTGCGTGACTTAGGTGCCTGTTTTACTACTGCTGTTATTTTGAACACCCAAGTGCTGCTTAAATTTGAATTTGACTCGTGTGTTCACTACTTTGCTTACCCTCTCTCTTTTTGCATTGCACTCTGGGCTCAGCTTCCTTCTTGAAGGATCTCCAGTCGTTCCTTCGTGGAGGGCCCATAGTGCTCACCTCTCTTGGGCTTTATTTGTCTGGAAAGGTCGTGAGTTTGCCCTTGCTCTCACCTGGTGGTGGTCTGTGCTGAGCTTTTCTTGCAGCAGAGGGAGGACGTGGTTCCTTTGTGTTTCTGGACTTCACTGTGGCGTAGCTCTGCAGGTTCTTGGGGATGTGTGTCGGGGCGAGGAGTTATTTTTATTTATACCATTTGCTTCTCAGAGGTACACATTTTCTGCAAAGCTCAAGATTCATGTCCTCCAGCAATTCGGGAAAATTCTCAACTGTATCTCTTCAAAAATCTCCTCCATTCTCTTGAGCCTCTCAGGTTGGAACTCCAGTCACCAGGCCCTCCCATCCCATGCTCTTCCCTAAATTCCCATTTTTCATCTCTCATCTCTCTGTGCAGCGTCTTGAGCAAGCTCCCCAGATCCGTTGTTCAGGTCCCACAGCAGATTAACCTGTCCGTGGAGGTCTTCATTTCAGTGACAACAAGCTTAATTCCTAGGAGTTTGGGAGGTTCCTTTTCAGATATGCATGTTCTTTTTCTATCCCGTTCATTCTTTCATTATGAATTCTACAGCTTTTATTATTTTAAACATATTTCCTTTATCGTCTCTATCAGGTACTTGTGTCTTGAGTTGTTAGTTCTCTTTGCTCAGGTCCTGGAGGATGGACTCTCCTATACATGATGACTGCTGAGACCCACTATTTTTTATTGGTGCGTTATATGCATTTATGCACAAGGATGGATTTGTTACATGACTATACACGACATAATATAATGTTATAATTTGGCCACTATCGCTCCTCTGTACTTCCCCATTCCCCTTGGTCCCTCCCACCCCTTGGTCCCTCCTCTACTGATCTCCCTTGTATTCCCATGAGACGGGTCGGGAAGGGGGGGGGCAGCATTTCCTAATTTCCCCTGCATGGAGCTGGCAGCTCCCAAGGCCAAGGCTGAGGCCAAGTTTGCCTTTGCTCTTTGTGTGGGTGTTAAGTCCCCGGCTCCTGGCTCCTGGGGGTGGCTGGGCTGGGGGAGGGCAATGGCCAGGTCTGATGTTGGCCAGGTCCAACAGCTTGTCTTAATCTCTTTCTCTAAACTCACTCTTTTTATCACACTTTACAATTCACCTTGCTCTTCTTAGAGCTCAGCTAGTTTAAAACTACTTCACTGTATTTTGGGGACACTTGTAACATGAGAAGGCTACATTTGCCCTTTCTGCCTCATTGCTAGAACTGCTTTATAGTGAGCAGGGGATTGGGAGCTTTAGAACTAGACTTTTGTGTGTGTGTGTGTGTGTGTGTGTGTGTGTGTGTGTGTGTGTGCTAGGGATTGACCCAGGGGCACTTGATCGCTGAGCCACCTCCTCAGGCCTATTTTGTCTTTTATTTAGAGACAAGGTCTCACTGAGTTGCTTAGCCCCTCACTGTTGTTGACCTTTTTTGACATTTAATTCAGTGCTTTCTTGGACTGAGTGCTAACTTCTAGCACTAATGAGGACAACAGTGGCGTCATGTCATGGCTTGTCCATGTAGTATGTCCACTCTCACAGACTGGAGAAGCCAGCCAGACTCACTCTTGCCCTTTTACAGAACACAAAAGTGAAGCTCAGAGAGGCTGGGTGACTTTTCCACTTGGCCAGCTAGGAGTTCAGATGGGTGCAATGTCAAATCCTGTATTTCCTCCTCCTTCAGAGGGTTTTCTTTTGGCAAACCTGTGAGCAGGAATCAATCAAGAAGGCAGGTGAACAAGTTGTAAGAGAGGAGGGGACTAAAAACCCACCTGTTTGATTTCAAAATTCTGCGAAGGTGGGCTCTGGTCCAGGATCAAGGAGTGCGGGTGGGGCTGGTAGAGGGCAGGTGTGAGCAGAGCCTGGGGCCAGCTGCAGCTCGGCTTCTCCAGAGCTCCCTGCGGGCCCTCTAGCAGGCTCCTGGGGAATCGCACCTGCTGCTGTCATGGAGACAGTGCTGATGACACTCCCTTGGGTCACCAACACTTGGTGCTGAGCTTTGCTTCCTTTGTCATCCCTCCTTCCCTCTGTCCTTCCATCTATCCGTCCATATTTATTAGCTGCCCAGCCTTGCGGGCACTGCTGAGTCCTGGAGATAAGGCTTGACTAAAAAGCACGTGGGCTAGTACAGGAGATGCCAGCATGATGGGCACTGTTTAAATGCTCAGGCAAGGATGTCACCAGTCTGGTGGTAGAGACGGAAGGGCTGCCTGGCTGCCCTGGCAGGTCCCTGCTGGTGCAGCCACCATGATCTGGCCCTCAGTCTGTGCACTTAGAACATGGGTTTCGGATGCTCAGAGCGGCTAAGCTCCAGGTGATTCACGCTGACCAAACTCATAAATACTGATGCTTAACCCCGAAGCCAATTAATGCCTACGCAATGCGAATGTAACTACCAAAGATCTGTTCTTGCCCACTTGTTAGGGCTTGCCAGGCCCTGATAAATTGCCGAAAGAGTGAATTCGTGGCCTGGGCATCCACAGTACCTAGCAGTGGCTTTATGGATTCTCCTATCTCAGATTCCTCTTGTGCCCCTCTGGATGCCATCTGTCTGGGAGTCAAATGACCCTTGGTTGCATGTGATCCTCACCCATCCTGTCCCTCTCCTGGCCCCACAACTCCTAGGCTCCCTGTGTCATGCCTGTCCCTGCGGTTCTGCTGCTGCTGCTTGCCTGTCCATCCCACTCAGAAGAAGAGGGATCAAGTCTACCTTGTGCTCAGTGCCTGGCACTTGAGTGGGAAGCAACTAACTCCACCCATGGATGGAAGGACAGGAGCATGCAGGGAGACCCTTGGAGGGGTTAGTTTTGAGCTGAGTCTAAAGATGAGTAGGAACTCAGTAGAGCTGGACCGTGGTGGAGACAGAGTTTTAAAGGTGGCTGGCCGGGAGCAAACCCCACTCACTTCCTCTATGACTCATGTGACCCTCTCTGTGCCTTGGTTTTCTCATCTGTAAATAGGGCTGCATTAAATACCTATCCCTTTGGGCCATTGTGAGGATGACATGAGTTTCTACAAATGAAGGGCTTAGAAGAGAGTCTGGTTGTAAGAGCTCAGTCAATGCCAGTGATGGTTCCTTATTTATTTTGATGTAGGAGGACGTTCCAGGCAGAGGGGCAGCATGAGCAAAGATAAGAGGTGGGAGAGAGCAAGACAAGGTCAGGACACTTCCTGGACAATCTTGTGATATCATGGAACAGCAAGGGACACCATATGGTGTCTGGGGATGGCTGCTGTGAGGGCAGCAGCGTGGAGGAGAGTCAGACTGTTGAAGGGGTGAGAGAGACAGGTCACAGGGTGTGTGCAGGCCGGGGTGAGCCATGGATGGCCGTGCACTGGCACTGTGCTCAAGAGGGCATAGGTCACCTGGGGCCTGGCCTCTGGGTTTTGCTGGCCAGCCCTTTCCCCACCCTCAGCACGTGCCGGCAGAGTTCCTGTGCTGTCACAGCCGTGGAAGGATCAAGGATCTACTTCTTAATTACCAGCTGCAGCCAACATTAAGCCTCTGCAGTCTGACTGGGCATCCTCTGGGGGGAGCTGGGTTAGTGTCAGAAGCAATCAGGCTTGTCTACAAATCCCCTTCCTGGGAGTCCCCGCCAGCTAAAGCCTGGGAGGGAGCTAACCTGTCCCGAGGGCAATTTTTCCCCTGTGGAAACTTCCTGAAGGTCTGGCTTGCCAACTTCTGCTTCTTCCACACCTGATTCCTCCTGGGATGCTCCCACTGGTTTCGGGTCCTCCTTGGCATCTGCCACTCGCCTGACCTCGCTATGTGGCAAGCCCCACAAGTCCCAGCCCCAGCTAACGACGGGACCGCCTCCTCCCACTCTGTGCCTCTCCACGGGGTTCCTTGCTCCTTCTGCACCGGGAAGCGTTGACCTCCCTGTGGTCTTGCCTAGATGCTCTTCCCCAGAAAGCCGAGTGCACCACGTGGCCACTTGCTACCTCACTCAGTCCTGTGTCACCTGGCAGAGAGGCCTTCCTCTCTGACAAGGTAGCCTCCTCCTCCCTTACCCTCTTAGCCTCCATTTGTTTCTCGGCCTGGCATAAGTAGATGTTCAACAAATGTCAAATGAATGAACGAAGGAGCTATAAGCTCCTGCAGGCAGAAGCATCTTTTTTATAGTTGTAGATGGGTGGCCTGCTCCTGGGGGCTGTGCCCAGGGTCCTCCACACTGAGGCTTCTCATTCTGAGTCTTGCTTCCCCAGGGTCGCATTGTCCGACTGCTGATCCCTGACAACCCACCCACGTACCTCAACGCCCCACTTTCCCTCCCTGGGGCTTTGTGCAGGCTGCCCCCAGGACCCTGCTGGACTCTCCCAGCTTCTGCTTAGCTGCCTGTGAAAACTCAGCGCAAGGAGGCACATTCTCAGAACCTACCCGGACACCTCCCTTTTTCCAGCCTGTCCTGATCTCAGCCCCTTCACCCCATGTTCCCGTGTATTTATGGTTCCCTTGCTGGGCAGGGAGCTCCTCAAGGCTGTGGCACCCTCTGTATGCCGGGTGCCCCACAAGCGGCCCATGGTTTGGGCAGGCCTGTTGACTTTGGGCTGGATTCTCTCTGGGGCCCTCACGGCCTACTCAGGGGAGGAGTCTCTGGGCAGGGCCTTGAGATCCTGAATGGAGGGTGGTCAGCCTCCATCCCCACTCTCCCCCGTTCCCAGAACCCCTCAGGTTCCCAAAGCCCTCCCAGAGTCCTGGTGTCTGCACCCATGTCACCTGTGTGTGAAGACTCCCAGGACCCGACAGCAGGGACTGAGCCCACTGTCCCAGAACCCAGGAGGCAGCCCTTTGGGTTGAGCTGAGCTTCCAGGCCTTGAAGAGGCAGCAGAGAGAGGGAAGCTGGTGGAAGGACCCACCGCTCATGCCCTGCCTCCTGGTCTCGAGCACCTCCTTCCCTCCTGACTCCTGGCCTTTGTAGCAGAGAGGTTTCAGAAGAGTGGCCATTAACAGTGTTTTCGAGTTGATGGACACATCAGTCCCTAAATCTCCTCTAATGCTTGCTCTTTGATTAAGGGATGCTGAGTGGCTTCAGTGAGGGTGACAATGACAGTTCAGAGCCTCTCTCTGCCTCCCAGTGGCCACTTCAGTGTCTCTGAAGACTTGCTTCAGAAGAGCCTTGATCAGCTGCCCATTGAGTGGGGGCAGGGGACTGGCTGCACAACATTTGACCAGGCCTTGGCCACCACCCACGAAGAGCCTGGAGCCAGGTCCCTTATTGCAGGTACATGTCCCACTGTCCCTACTGTGTCTACATCTGGGGGTAAGTGTAACTTTAGGGTTTGTGTTCTCACCCCTAAGTTAGAAGGAACCAGGGACCCCTAAGTTAACCCTCCAGTGGCTGGATTATGGGAAGGGAAGTTGGGAACAGGCTAGGGATGGCACCCACTTACCAACAGGAACAGGGGAATTTTAACATTTTGCCATTCAGAATCCTTCTCCCCAGTCCGAGTCTTAGCCTGAACCAGAGTCACTGGTTCTCATTTTCCCTTGAGATGTGCTACATCTGGACCTCACAGGAAGGGGCAGCCCCGCACCAGTGCCTGGCTGAGGGCACATATGGAGTGGGGACCCTGCCTGTGTGGAGGCTGCCCCAAACCCTGGTGCTAGGTGTCAGTGTGGGTGGGTCCCAGCAGGCAATGTAAAAGTTAGAATAGACCCTAGAACCAGATGGCCGCCACTACCTATGTAACTTTGGGCAAATGACTAACTTCTCTGTGCCTCAATTTACTCAACTGTAAAATGGGGTAGCAACAGTACCGTCCTCGTGGTGGTGTTGTAAGGATTCAATAAGAGAATCATGTAAAGAGCTCAGAACACGCTGGGCACAGTGCAAATGCTATGCAGCTGTGGGCTTTCATTATCACACACTTTTGTCTATGAGTATTGGGGTCCACAGTGTGCGAGGATCTTCCCCTCTTACAGAAGTATGCACGTGCATACTCCCGTGCGTTGCTTGCTGTGTATGTGTATTACATGTCTGTCCATGAAAAAGCCCCTGTGACCCACGTGCCTTGAATGTACCTGCCTGTTTGCATATTTAGAGCATCTTGGCATTCACTCCTCCCCAGGCTCTTCTGAGTGTCACCTTCCCCATCATTGTTTCCCATTTTCCTTTCTCCTTCCCCTTTTCAAGCAGCCAATGGCACTGAATTGTCACCAAGGGAGCTAGAACAGAGCCTTTGCTCCTGCTGGGGTGGGAAGGGGGAGCTCAATGATACCATCAATCTCATTCCCCTGGTTGAAGGCGGGCCTGGAACCAAGGGTGAAGCCAGGGAGACCTCCTTGTCCCCGGGCCACCTTCATGCTGGGCCCATCTAGGAAGAAAGGGAAGCTCCCAAGTGTGAGAACAGGGTGGCCCCAACTTACAGGCAGCCACCATCCTTTTGGTGTGGCCAGGTGGAGGGACCTTGGCCTGTTTCTCCAGCCACCAAACAAACTGCAGAGGCCTGATAGTAAATCAGCAGCGAGTGAGCGTGATTTAGAGGACTCTGTTTGTTTGCTCAGCTAAGCTTTTGGCAAGGTAAATGCATAAGCTGCAGAAAATCTCTTTGAAACAGCCGCAGGGCTCAAACGCCCTTCAGTCCTCCATAAAGGATCCTCAAAATTATATGGACTAGATTAGTATCTCTATTACATAAAACCATTTCAATGCCTGCTGGGGCTTTGAGAATAAAGTCACCGGATGGACCTTTTGTTGCTGTGCCCCATCAGCCTCATGGTAATTGAAGATTTCCCTTTAAAAGTGTGTCAGGTGGAAAGAGCTCCTAATTTTCTAAGTGGAGGGGCCTTTGTTAGGGAGCTGGTTCTTTGTTCTGCCCGTCCCTTTTAATCTTGTTTTTGCACAATGGACTCACAGAAAGCACTACCAGCTGATTGATGCTGGGGAGGGAACGAACAAGGGCAGGGCTGCCTGGCAGGAGGGGCCCACGAGGTCCCCGCCCTCTTCCTTCTGCCTTCTCTTCTGCCTTCCCGCTCTCTGGACTCCAGAACCAGTGGGCAGGTGCAAGCCCTGGGGCCAGCTCTGTGTCTTCTTAGGAGTGGCCCCCCTTGTTTTTTCCAATCAGGGAGCAGCTTCTCCTTTCTAAATGGAGTCCGCGCATGGCAACCCCAAAGGCAAGACCCAGGTTGGGGGCTGTATTCTCTGCTGGTTGTCCGATTTGAATCTAGCTGAGGTCTTCAGCCCCAAAGTCAAATGCCATCTGGTGCCTGATGGGACAGTTTTGTTTGGAGGGGCTGCCACGGTCCTGGGGCACTTAGGAACATTTGTTGTCTGAGAGCTGTCCCCAGGCTGGCTTTGGCTCCTAGTTGGAGGAGGTCCCTAAGCCCCGGTGGAGAGGATTGGTGTTTGGCTGCAGGATTCTACCTCTCTGGGCCTTAACTTCTTGACTGCAAAATAAAATGACCCATCAGCTTTGAAGTTCTGTGACAGACGAGTTCCAATGGTGGTGACTGTGGACCGAGGTTTTGTCGTGTTGAAGTGAATGGGCCAAGTTCCCTCGAGACCCAAGGTTAATGGAATGGTCCAGAATGGAAACTTGCAATTGCAGTTCTTAATAAAATGAAGATCAGGAGGAGCCCAAGAGAGGCCAAGCAACTGAGAAAGAATCAAGACACCGAGAGACACAGAGCTCCTTGGAGATGCCACTCGGAGTGTTCCAAGATGGCAGCTGTACATCTCCTTAGGTTCATCTTGACAGGCCTCCTGTGGGTGAGGGGCTTGTGAGCTTCCCCAGGGCAGGGCTGCTGCTTCCTGAACGGCACCCCCAATGGGCTGCCACAGGCCCTGGTGGCTTCTGAAGACTTCAGTCCTTAGCCAGGTGGGGAGAGGGGAGGAGGAGCCAGTGGTGACACCTGAGCCTGGTAACTCCTCGCCAGGCAGAGGGGCTTGTTCAGGCTGATCAGCGTCATTTGGAACAGACCCAGGCGACTACCTTTGCCGGCCCTTTGCCTTCTCAGAGAGCAGGAGCGAGAGAGGGCCCTGCATGTGTGTGGCTTCAGTTTTGTCATCTGTAATCCTCCAGATGACTTTGCAGTAACCTGTTTCTCTCTCTCCTGTGTGAACCTGGGACTAGGAGGCAGATGACTTGCCCAAGGGCTCCAGCCAGGGGGTGGTGGAGCTGGATTTCCTGTGCTCCAGTGTGGAAAAGCTGGGCCTGCAAAGCCCACAGGACCTTAAGATGAAAGCATGGGGCCCCCGCCTTGGCTGGAGTCTCCTTGCAGCTGGCGTGTCATGTGGCAGGGCCACCAGTTCTGGCTCAGGCTTGGCCGTGGGGCACAGCCCTGCCTCCACTCTAATCAGCTGAGTGACTTAGACCCACCATCCCCTGAGCTTCTCTTTCCTCATCTGCAAAATAGAAGCAGCATCTCATGCTGCAGCAAAGCCATGGGCATTGTGATCACTGTCCCTGCTGACCCCTGCCTTGCCCTGTCCTCTCTTCCTCCCGCTTTGCTTTTCTCTCATCCTCCTCTTCCTTTTCCTCCTCCTTACATACCGGATACATAGTGTGAGCTTATATGCCAGGCCTCATTTCTGTCTTAATTTATTTAATCCTCAAGACAACCCTATGTAGTAGGTACTATTGACATCCTCATTTTGTTTTATTTTTACCACTTTACCACCAGGCTACAACCCCAATCCTTTTTATTTTTGTGACAGGGTCTTGCTAAGTTGCTGGAGCACATCCTCATTTTACATGAAATAGAGGTACAGAGAGGTTATAAAACTTACCCAACGTCACACAGGAGTAAAGCAGTAGAATATGCCTGGGAATTCAAATCCAGGCATATGGTATCATTTTCATTCTTTTGGAGCCAGTGGCCACCAGCTTGATGCTCCAGAGCTGCTTTCTGAGCTTCTGTGTCTGGGGTGTATTGAGGGTGACGGTGGGCAGCTTTAGCTGGTAGGATCTGGGGTGTGGCTGCTGGACTGCCCCTGCTGTATGTGACTGCACCATCACCCAGCCCAACACTGTCCTGCTCAGTTCCCGTTCCCATTGGGATGAAGCCAGAGGAATCCTGCTGTTTATCCTCTCAGTGCCTCAGTTTCCTCATCTGTGCAATGGGGATGATAACAATACTTTCAAGTTTGGGAAGGAATTAGGTGGACAAATGTACATAAATTGCTTGGAACTGTGACTGGCACACAGCAAGTGTGTTAGTCACCCTTCCATGTCCATCCAGTATGGCAGGATAATGCAGAGAGTCTCACTGCGAGGCCAAGGGCAAAAGGACCACAGTCTTCAGATCTGAGAGGGATCCCTATCTAAACATAGGATCAGGCTGGGGCTCACAGGCTCCCTCCCTGACTTCCTAAAGAAACTACTTGAAACCGCCAGAAAGAATAGCAAATAAATATCAGGCTCATGGTCTTGTCAGAGAAGTTGACCAGGAGCCGGGCTTTGTAAGTGGAGAAGCCCGGGAACTGGCTCTGCTCTAGGACGTGCCCGGATCACCACTTGTCCACTCAGCAAAGGCAGAACATCTGGACCCGTGTCATCAGGATCCTTGGGTTCAGCCTGCAGGGGTCCCTGAGAGACAGGAGGACTCTGAACTCCAGAAAGGGGTCCGAGGTCCCTGCCTATCTGTGACAGGAAGATCTGCCAGCCAGGGCTCTTGATTTTGCCCCAAGGAACTCAGGGTGGCCTTAGAGCATAAGCTACTCTTAATGGCACTGGTATAGCTTTTACAGCTCAAATGACAAAAAATGTAAGATCGTCTGTCTTTCTGTCTGAGATGAAACAACCTCTGTCATAGGACAGGTTGACCCCTCAAGGTCTCTTCCAGCCCAGAATTCTGGGGTGTGTCTGGGCAGGGTGAAGGCCCTGCACAGGGAAGTGGCATGCTAGCTCTGAGCCACTCCTTCTTGGCCCCTGGGACTTGGTTGCTCTCCTTTAAAGAAGGCAAAGGCAGTGTGCCTGGCCTTCCAGCCCCCTGAGTGGACCCGGATAGAGCTTTAAAACTCAGCTTCTGACATGTGGACAAACCACGGGGCCACAATGTGGATGCCTCTGCTGGAGATCTTAATTACCTGCTAAGAGCAAGAGACAGTTTTAAGATCTGCAAAGTTGCTTGTGGGAAGTGGTTTATTTCCCAGAGCAGGGTGCAGAGCAAGGGGAGCCATATGGCCCAGTGGTTGAACAGCTGTCTCTCGAGAAGGAGCAATCCGGGGGCCCCCACCATCTGGGTGAATTATGAGACTTGCAATTTTCACGCATATGTGACAGCATCTCACGACACAGCAGTCCAGGGGGTGGGGTGGAGAGAGATGGAATGTCCCGCTCCGTGCCCTGGTCTAGTGCACAGCCATCCATCTCCAGACGCCTTGACTCAGGGCCACCTCCTGAGCCTGTCTGCCCTGGCCAGACCTTGTCTCTGAGGTCGTATGGACTGATACCCTACCAGCTCCCTGGGGTCCCCCACTGCCTCTGCCCAGCAGGTAGTCCATCCCTTTCTGCAGAAAATATCCATGTCATTTCTATAACTGCAGCCTCTTTGGCAGGGTGGGAGAATCTAGTTGAAGAGTGCTTAGTGGTTTGGGGCTGTTATATTTTCTCTGCTCTATGATCCGTGTTAGGTTAAAAGGGCCAGAGCTGCTTCTCCTTCCCACGGAAGATAATTCAACCTGGACAGGCTCCCTGTGGGAGAATTACCGGTGATGAGGGACTTCTGGTTGGCTGGAACCGTTAATATCCTTCCCCCAAAGGGGTCCTCTCCTTCCCCACCTCCCCAGCTGGCTGGATTGATGAATATATTCCAGTGTGTTCCGACTCCAAATGATCACTCTTTTCCTTTGGTGGTCGGTGGCTGTGCAGAGCAAGTATCCCTGGGTGGGTCCCCTGGAGTGCCAGGCCCTGGGGTGGGTGTCCCTCCACTCCTGGCTTCTGTGACTCCCCCTGGCTTCTGTGACTCCCCCTTCCTAGATGAGGAGGCAAAGCACAAAGGCCAGAGGTCAGGTTACTAGCGAAGGTTCTTGTGCTGAGATTTGGTAGAGAGGATTCAGATCGAGGTTTCCAGAGCCTTTTTCAAGAAGCTTGTCCTGCCCAGTTGCAGGCAGTTCTTGGAAGGTGCCATCAGCAGAGGGTGTTCATTTTAGGAAAGAGTTGTCACATAAATTGCTGTGTCTCCGCCTTTCAATGACTCTCCCACTGACAAGCCAGGAATTTGCACATTAGATTCCACCGTGGCTTCCTGGTCTGCAGAAGGTTCCCGGCCCGACATGACCACTACCTGAGAGGGCCATGTGTGTCCCTCCCTGCCCCTAGGACGGATAGAGAGTATCACAGCAGAGGACGCTGGTGCTCTCCCACCTCGAAAACTTGATCTAAAGTCGGCCCTGGCCCAGTCCAGATGTTCCAGCCACACCCCACCTGGGTCTCCACAATCCATATGTCACAACAAGCCCAAGCTGGCTGGCATTCTGTTGATCATCCGGGTCCATTGTCAGGGAGGAGTGCCATGTCCCTCTCTCCCTGGCTTGCAGGAATGGGACACAGCCTAAAGGCCTCGGAATCCCCAGCCCCAGAAGCTGCTCTCTCCAGAGGCCTGGAGTGGACTCTGGGTGTCTTGTCCCTTTACCTGCTGTGCTGTGTGGCATTGTGTCACTGTCACCTTGGTCCCTGGAGGAAGTTGCCTTGAAGGTCCCCAAGGCAAGGTTTGGATCTGAATGTCTCCTTGTTTCGGTGGAGTAATAACTTAGTGATGTCTGCCGGGGAGTGACTGGGAAAATCAAGATGGCCCTGTCCCAAGAAAGGTAGGGGACCCTGCTCATTCATCTCTGGCAGCAGAGAGGCCAACCTGGTCTCTAGGAGGGGCTCTCCTTGGGTTCCCTGTCCCCAGATGACCCTGAACTTGGTGTGCCACTCCAAGCCCTGTGAGCATCTTGAGCTGGTGGTGGGACGCAACCACTGAGGACGCACTTTCTTCTTCATGGGTTCCACTTTCCTGGGATGGAGGCCATTGGGAGCTCTCTTGTTCTACCCTGTGAGAGGGGACGATGGTGAGGAAGCTGCGTCAAGGGACCTTCAGAGGCAGTGGGGCTGCCCCAGTTCCTCAAGGGGGCCGCCTCCCTCTTCCCCTTTGTCTGGATCCAGGTGGGGTCTCCTTCCCACCACACCCTGCACAAGGGGTTCTGGTGTGGGGTTGGGGGGGAGCACCTGGGAGGTGACTCCCAGGGAGGTGGCTGCCCTGCACCCCAGGCTGTCCTCCTAGGGTTGTGTGTGAGATCGTGTCCAGGGGCAAGGAGAGGGAGGATCCCTGTGGACCTCAGGGAACCCAAACGATGGGTAGAGGTGTGGCTTTTGACCTCCAGCAAGTCCTATGGGGAGAGCAAGGACCCAAAGCCACTGGAGTAGCTGGGCTGAGAGCCGAGTGGTGCGACCTCTGTCCAGAACACCAGGCCTCATGTCCAAGGAGCTGGGCTGGGAATCAGGAGACACACGGGTGGACCCCGATCCTTCCCTGTGACCAGACCAGAGCCCACATTCTCAGGGTCAGGTGGGCACAGCTGTCAGGATGCTGATGTCCACCAGGGTACTGCAGCCACCATTGGCAAGCTTGATATGTGAGCAGTGACCGACAGAGCTGTGCATCGTGGGGTCTTGATGCTGTCACAGCCACAGAGAAGGTGGCTCTCTTCTAAGGGAGGCCATGTGGTTTTGAACTGCTCTCAACAGGATCCCAGAATGAGTCCCTGCCTTCCACATAATGGCTTTCCAGACAGTTAAAGAACGGCCTCCCTTCTTTCTACATCTCCCTGAATGGTGGTTTCTTTCCTGGTCTAAATATCACTTATGACTACGCAATTGATTTTCAAGTACTTCTTACGTACCAGGCTCTGGGTGAGGTGCTAGAGAGACAGGAATTGTTAAAATAGACATGCTCCTTCACCCAGGGAGTTCAAATCCAGCATGGCCTCATTCCCAGACACCCCTCCCCTTGAATATAGGAAGTCTGCAAGTCTGGCTTGATCAGGGCATTTGCTTTCCATGTTTCTATCAATGTCTGTGTGAAGCTGGACAAATCACTTAACCTCTCTGGGATTCATCCTGAGGATAACCCGTGCCTGCTTCCCTCTCAAGGTGAACATCTGGGATTTGACATAAATTGGATTTTTACTTTGTTACACCAAATACAAGGTGTTGTTTACCTCCAATTCCTTGGAAACAGAGGAGCAGGAAGGGAAAGTTGTTTATTTTGGTGATGTTCTTATGACAGTAATTAATGTATCTTTTTTAGACAAGCGGATCATCCATTCAACAAATGGACTAGAGTGGTTAACACTGTGATCACTGACTTTTTATTCGGACAACGTATATTGAGTGCTTGCTGTGTTCTGGGCTCAGTGCCAGGGCTGGGGTAGACATTATGGGTGAACAAAAGAGAGGGGTACCCCATGAAGCTGACAACCTATTCAGAGATAGGCTTTCCATAGCTGTCCCCAGATAAATTGGAAGGACATTCTTGGTGGGTGCCATAGAGGAAAAGAATGCAGGTGATGAGAGCCAATATCAGGGAGATGTCCTTCAGAAAGGAGGATGGAGGGTCAGCTGCGGGCTGGGAGCTGAGCCCTGCAGAGTTCATGGGCGAGGCCTAGGGCTGGGAGGGAGCTCCTGGCAGGGGGAATTGAATGGGCGAAGGCCCTGCGGTGGGAGGGGAGTTTATGCTCTAAGAAACTAGCAGACAGTGGTAGGCAGAGGGCTGGGAGGAGGTGTCAGGATGGGGCGGAAGAGGTTCATGGGGCCAGGTCCAGTGTGGCTCCCAGCAGAACAGAACAGGCCTTGGCATCTCTGGCTGGACCCGAGTGAAGGCAGGCAAGATCCTGAGGCTGCGGGATGCAGAGGCCTCAGTGCTGTTGGAGGTTATCTGTGGCAGCCCTGAGGCTGCTAGGCACTGTGTGGTGGAAGCCACTGCCCTGTGCACTCCCCTGGTCCTCCCCTCTACCCTTTGTGGGAACAGGACTCATGCTGACCTCTGACTTCCTCCCTGGACATGACTTTCCAGGGTACCTCCTGTGGCCAGCACAGTGCCCAGCCCCAGCTGGCTAGGTAGGATGGGTTCTGGCTGTGACGCTGCCATGAACTTGGTGTGTGACCTTGGCAATTCCCCTTCCTCCCCTGAGCTGCTTGGGATTCACACCTTCTGTGTCTAATAGATGATCCTGACTCTGCACACTATGCGGAGGGAGGGGGCAGAAATGAGACCGGAAGTCAGGGGGGATGGTGAGAAAGAAGGGTCAGGAAGACAAGTTGCTCTGACAACCCAAACCTGCCCTCAGGTCATCTTCCACCTCTTCCCTTCTCCTCCCTTTGCCAAGGTGCCCATGAGGCACCCGCCAGCTCTCCTTACACTTGTGAGGAAACAGGGTGTCCACAGCAAGGGAGTTGCCCTGGTAGCTAGCTCGTCTCCAAACAGAAGTGGTGGAATTGCAGTTTGAACACAGGAACCCCAGCTCCTGAGCTCACGATCTCACTGCTCTACCTCCTGACCTTGTCATGAGCCCTTGCCCATCTGTTGGGCTGTTTGTGGGTCTGTGGCAGGGCATCGCCGTTCTCATTTTACAGATGAGAAAGTGAAGTTCACCCAAGGTCATCAGCCGGGCCTCTGGCTCTGGGCAGGTGATCTTGCCTGGCTGGGGTCCTGGAAGCATGTGGAGTGGGAATCCCGGGAACTGGGTTAACACAGGAGTGGGGGGGCACAGATGCTGGCCAACTGCAACTCCGACTGCTGGCTTCTGAGGACAAGGCAGACTCCAGGGCAACCTGTGGGCTGTCACTCTGGGTCTGATATTGTTTCTGTTGCTTTGATACAATATTCTGTTGAGTGCTTGCCCTTGGTGCGTTTGGGGCAGAATCAGCATTTTCTGTGTTTAAAGGGCTGAATTACTTCTCACCTTTCCTCTGCTATTTTGCCCCTAGGGGAAAATAAAAGCCCTGCTTTTCAGGATTTCTGGTTTCTGGAAGCACCTGTTGCCAGCACCAGGGTCCAGTTGCTTTGTAGGTGCCTCCCCACGGGCAGCATGTGTCCCTGCCCCTTCTGGCACAGATGTCTGTCCTTGTGCCTTGCAGGGTGTTGTGGTCCTCAGCAGCCAGCTAGTGCCAGGCTCTGGATGGGAGGGAACAGTGGACAGGGATCTCTGTCCTTCTGCGGCTGATGGCCCAGGCTGCCAGATGAGCCCCCAGCATGCCAGGTGATGATTTATCACGCGAGCTGCTCTAGGTGACAAGCTGAGAGAATGCTGCAGGGAATGAGAGGCTGTGCCAAGTGTCACAGCAGGGAACCTAGAGGTCAGGGCTCTTAGCCAGCTGGAGTGTGGGGGACCCCCCACAGGTGCCTTCAGGTCGTTGAGCCTCGGGATTCCCATCTGCGAAGTGGGTAATTAACAGACCTATCTTGCCTACTTAGGGGAATTGGGAAAGGAAAGGAAACGACAGACAAATGTGCTTTAGGAACCACACAGTGCCAGTGAATCCGTCGGAATCAGCCCTCTGGGCTCTGAAAACAGAGGCAGAAGTTTGCTTTGTCTTTCTTCAGTTATCCCCGGCGCCTCTTCTTCCTTCCCACTCTGTTTTTCTTTTTTCCTTTCTGCAAATACCTACTGGATTTCCTCCTGATGTAAATAGCAAGCTTTGTCACACACAGGTCAGGGTCTGGGGAGAGAGCAGGGAACAAAGAATGCCCCATCCCACCCTTTAAGAATCTGAGACTAGTTCAGAGCCAGATGTCACCACAACTGGGGTAGAGAGTCGAATGTGGCACTCCTCTGCCCCCTGGAGTTCCGGGCAGGATGCATCAGGGGCTGAACCTTAAATAAAAGGTGGAAAGGAGGATGGGCAGCAGGAGGGCAGGGAGGGCCCAGCATCCCAGAGGGATCCACCCTTGGGTGGCAAGAGGAAGGGATACAGGGACCCAAAGAGGACGCCCACTGTGGGGCTGCTCTCTTGGCTGGAAGGTGATGTCCTCTCAGGCACTGGTGCTGGACCAATCTCGGGGACCATCAGCCTCCTCCCTGTGGCCCTCAGACTCCCACAGCCCCTGTGCAGCTCCGATATGAGATGTCAGGCTGGGGGCACACCCACCCTCCCTCTTTTTTCCCTCCTTTGCCCCCACCCCAAACAGCCAGAATGACTGGGTAGATGAGGGACTTTCGTGGGGGAGGAGGGAGGAAGAGGGCAGTGGGTCGGGGAGGTCGAGGCTCCTGGGCTCTGCCCAGGGAAGATGCTTCAGGTGGGGCTTTGGATCAATGAATGAAAAGGGGAAGTAGAAAAAAGGAACGTGAGGAAGTAAGTGAGAGGGTGGGACAGAAGACAGGAACGCACAGGGAGAGGGCGGGAGGAAGGCCCTGCACAGGATTAGGCTGCCCAGGCTGGGAGGCGGAGAGCAAGGCTCTTATCTGAACAAATCAATACACGTTCAGTGTGACACAGGCCTGAACACCATCTGGGGAAATCCGTGCGATTGTGTTATTGGGTCTCTCCATGTTGTTCAGGGTCCCCTGGGACATTGGTGCTGTGTCCCCTCCCTGTGCTGCTGGCCTCCCACACGGGGCAGTGATACCGTGGGGAACCTGCTCTTGGCTGTGCTGGGCTGGCTGTGACAGAGCCCAGGTCATTGCCAGGGAAGTGACTTCTCAGGCCCCAGCTCAGCCCCAGAACTGACCTTCAGGCACTGGCCGGAAGTGAACCTTCTTCCGAATCTGCTGGGAGCCCCGAGTCCCCAGGATTCTCTGTGGTAGCAATTGCTCTTGGACTAATCAGGGTGGGGACACTGATGCCCTCCTCTCCCCAAGGCCTTCTCCAGAGGGCCTGGCCTTTTATGAATGCAAAATGTATTTATCTTCGGCACAGCTAAAAATTCTCCTGGTTTAAAATTTATTAGTTACAAAAAGGGGTGCAGATGAACCCCATCTCTGGTCCCCCCCTTCCTGGAAGAGACTGGCAATATCAGTTTTTTGCATCTTTCCAGATGTTCTATGTGTCTATGAGGAAAGACATATTCAAATTCTTTCCCTATACTTTTAAATGTTTCCACAAAATGTTGAGTAATTTGAACTCTGCTCTGCTTTGGCCTTTTTTCCTCTTTAGCTTAGTCCTGTGTCCTTTGTGGAGCAGGAAGAGCCTGGGGTTCCTTGTTGTGACTGCATAGTATTCCACAGGGTGGCTGTGCTGTCTCTTCTGTAGCCTTCTCTTGTGGGTACCAGGTTATTTTCAGGCCTTTGCTGTTGTTGCCAGTGCTGCAGTAAAGGACCCAGCACACTTACCATGTCCTCAGGTTCAAGTGTATTGAGATGGTGCTTTCCCCTCGGAGACATAGACAGGCCTGTGGATAAAATGGGTGGGAAAGAACGAGATCCCTGATCTTCTCCTCCCCTCCCCATGGTCCTCCACGCAGCTGTGGGGCTGCTCCAGGGCAGGCCAGGGTGAAGGCAGGGGCATCCTGCAGGTTGAGCCCAGGAGGGACAGGATGGAATGTCGTTCCCCGCTCCCCAGGTCATCAGGGCTGGCAGGATGGCCCATTCTTAGCCCAGGTGACCCTCCTCTGACCACTGGAGTTCAGAGGAGAAAGCTGGTCCAATTCTGCTTCCAGGACTCCTGTGAGCCCAGCGTGGTGTTTCTTCATGTCACCTGCAAGGTTCCCCTCCTCTGCCAGAAAGGCTCCTGGCTCCCGCAGCCCACGGGCCAGCATCACCCTTTATCTGGCTGCCCTACAGGCTTAGGTCTGCTGGGGGGCACACGGGGCCGCTCTAGTTCTCTGCCGTCTCATCTCTGGGTTTGATTCTGGCTGTGCCAATTAGACTGTGTGACAGGTGTCAGTGATTTTTTAAAAGTTTATTCAAAAATAATGCTAAAGCATTAAATGTTCTAATGTTATCTGAAACATAAGGCAGTAACTGTGGGCTTCCCTCTGGGTCAGGGATAGTCTGGACCAAGGAAGAGGACGGGGTCGGGGTGGGGTGGAAATCCAGTTCCAGAAGCTCTAGTCAGGGCAGCCCTGAACATCCCCAGCTCATAGAATGTCAGGCTGCAAGGGCTCTGGGAATCTGTCCTGCCACCTTGTCATTGTTCAGGGGAGCGTGACCATCCACCTGGCTCATTAACCACGGAGCTGGGCACAGGCAGAGGCCTCTCCGTTTGCAGGCCAGGGGTGGTAAAGGGTCATTTCAAAGATGAGAAGTACAAGCTAATTTCCTGGGAAGGCAGGAAATCCCTAAACACAGCTCGGCGAGAAACAAACGCAGCCTACACGGAGAAAAGAGTGATTTTTGCTGAGGACTAAATCATAAAATCACAGACTTCCAGAGAGGGGAAGGGAATTTAGGCTTCCCCAGGCTGCCAAAGGTGCTGGAGAGAAGGCAGGGTGGGGGCGGGAGAAACAAAAGACAGTGACCTTCACAGAGGACTCTCCCATCCAATTTGCATTATTTTTATTAAAGCCCTAAATCAGTGGTGCTAAGTAGCTCCTGATTTGGCTTCTCATACAAGTGAGATTTAAAACCGGTGGGACCACGGGCTGCTTGCCACTGGGGATGCAGCTGTGACAGATCTCATATGCCTTGGGGTGGCCTTCATCATGCCAGATAGTGGCAGCAGCCTTGATGCAGACCTGGGACAAAGACTTTGAAGGAAGGACCCTTCTCCATGGGTGGGCACCTTCTGTCCAAGCCACACCCTACCCAAAGCCGTGGGTTCCTGTCACTCTGTCTAATGGCCTGCTTCAGATCTTTATAGGAAAAAGTCTCCAGAAACTTGTCGTGTGGAATCAAAAGGAAATATGGGCTGAGAGCAGGGAAGGGCAGACTCAGCACCACCGCGTGCAAGTTCCAAGAAGGCAGAGGCTTCAGCTCAGTGAAGCAAAGAGCTTTCTAGTGATCAGAACTGTTCCTAAGTGCAAGGGACTGTGTTGATTCATTTGCTCATACATTCAGCAAAGGTTTATTAAGCTTCTTTGTGTCAGTACCATGCTGGGCTTGAGGGCACAAGGGTGAGAGAGAGAGAGAGAAAGAAAGAGATAGAGAAAAACAGTGTCCTCCTTTCAGAGGCTCCTCGTCCAATGTTGAAGATGGTTGAAGAGCCAGTGACATGTGACTTGTTCCAGTATGGGGTAGGACAGGTGCTAGAAAACACATATCAGGAAATCTAACCTATTAAGGGTGGCCGTGGATGGCTTTCTAAAACAGGCAATATTTGAAATGAAAGATGAGTCAGCCAGGTGAGGAGGAGGCAGTAGGGGAGACCAGCACATACAAAGGCCCAGGGGTCGGAGAGAACCATTCTTACTTGAGGACATGAATGCAATTAGGTGAGGCCAGAGCTCGGCAGAGAGTTGGTATGAGACATGGAGAGGGGCTGCAAACACTGGATGGGTGGCAGCAATGGGGACAATATTATTACTTGGCACCTTCTGCCCCTAGATGCTATGGGTGTCAGCTAAATTCCCTGAGTTCAGCATGTTTGAGGGTTAAGGATGGGCTGCCTTCTCCTAGACCAATGATGTCTCTTAGCTGGGATTTCTGGGACCCTTGGTGGAAGTCCCCTCTGCCAAACACCTTATAGGCATCATCCCATTTATTCTCCATGACCTTTGATTCAGATGATGCTATTAGTCCACGTTTACAGATGGGGCACACGGGGCTTCCCAAGAGTGGGTCATTTTAACTGACACACAGCTCACTAGGTAGAAGCATCTGGACCCCAACCCAGGCCTGCCAAACCTGAAGTCCACGTGCTGAGCCACTCCTGTGTGCTCGGGGCCTCCCTGCTGGAGAGCGGGCAGTGGGCCCCCATCTGCCTCTCCTTTTTCCCACCACTGCCTCCTTGGGGGTCTCACAGGTGCTGCTAGAACAGACTTGGGGAAGGCAAGTTGCAAGGCAGAAGCAGGGGATGAGTTTTTAAATCAGAGCACTAAAAAAATGCTTGACAAGCCTCATGTTTTGCTTTCCTCGTAGGTGGTAAGGATCAATTTCCCAAAGAAAAAAAAAATCAATCAGTTGGAATGTGTCTTTCTGGAAAAAGTCTGGCATCTGTCAAATGGGAAAAAAAAGACCCAGAAAAAGATTTTCTTGGGTCGTGTGCTAGAGGTTGCTGACTCAGGCCGTATGTTCCAACATCATTAACAAGTTGAAAGCTGTTGCTCCTTGCAGGAATACGGTATTGGTGGTTTGAACAGCTCAGCTGGGAGAATCCTCTACAAAGCGAAGAAGGCTGGGGGTGCCGGGAGCAGGCCGGCAGCAGACCCGGGGCCTGTGCATCTATTAAGGGAATTGCCAGCCATGCTGGGCTTTTAATCAGGCCCAGTGGCAGGAAGAACTGCTGTATGCAGGAACTTGATAGGAATGTTCCGGCAAGTTGAAAACTTTAATTGGTAAACAATTATTAACAGTTAAGCCATAATGAGGCAAGTCAGGTAGTATCTTAGGGTGATTGGTAGAGGTACAAGGAAAGTCCCAGGGGAGTCTGTCATCTAACGTTGACATTTGATGATAGGTGGCCCCGGGGCTCCAGACTGGGAGACCCCAGGCTGTCGTCCTTCCTGTTTGTCTTTTCTGGGACATTTCTTTCTATTAGCTGAAGTCACTGGACTTTTTCTGAAGAGCATTTTGCTGTCCCACCATGGGGGGATTGGGGCCTTGGTATAGCCTTGGTCTCTCATCCTGGTGTGGGCCACCTGGGAGACAGGTGGGATCCTGATGAGGGGAGGGGAGGACCTGTGCAGATTCAGACATTCATTCAACATAGGCTTATCGAGCACTGTCGTGTGCCAGACACTGTGCTAGTTGCTGGGGCATAGAGGGAATGGAGAGGCCCATGCCTTGCCTTGGTGGAGTTGATGGGAGATGGACGGGCAGAACCGCTGTGCCATGGGGCAGGGAGCAGGGAGGGTCCCTAACCCCACCTGGGGCCAGGGGTGGGCAGAACAGGCAGGGGGAGTGGTATTCAAGTTAATGTGAAAGCTAAACACAGGTGAGTGGTGGGAAAGGGGGTGTAACTGGAATTCGGGGCTGTATGAAGTCCCTATGTGTGTGTGTGTGTATAGGGGGATTCTTCACATTGGAAGACCCTTCAGTGGCACTGAGGACAGCCAGGTGTGCAAACTGGAGAAGTCAAAGGACAGATGAAGGGAGACTTTCTGCACAGAACCCTGAAAGGCAAAATTTCCCTGGTCTATAGCCAAGCACGGTGGCACACACTTGTAATCCCAGCGGCTCGGGAGGCTGAGGCAGGAGGATCATGAGTTCAAAGCCAGCCTCAGCAACTTATCAAGGCCCTAAGCAACTCAGTGAGACACTATCTCTAAATAAAATATAAAAGGGCTGGGGGGCTGGGGTTATGGCTCAGTGGTAGAATGCTTGCCTAGCACACTAAGCAAGGTACTGGGTTTGATTCTCAGCACTGCATAAAAATAAACAAATAAAGGTATTGTGTCCACCTACAACTAAAGGTAAAATGGGGAGGGGCTGGGGATGTGGCTCAGTGGTTAAGCATCCCTGAGTTCAATCTCCAATACCAAAAGAAAAAGGTTTCCCTGGTCTTTTGTGGGGTGGAGGAGGCTGGTTCTGTGCCTGGCAAACACATGGGTGGGTGCCCAGGAAATGCATTATGAGCATCCAATTAAGTGTCACCTTCCCATGCCCTCCCCTGTCCCCCCACATGTGGAAGCATTGCCCGCTCCTTGATGGGACCCATCCTGCACCCTGAACTGGCTGTCATTTTAGCACCAATGACATTTTAGTGCCTTGCTTACTGGCTCACTCAACTGAGCCATAAAAGCAGGAACTGTGGCGTATTTGCTTACGGTGCCCTCAGCATCTAGCACAGTGTCTGGCATATAAGTGCTTAATAAGTGCTTTCAAAGTGAGTGAGAGCTCAGAGGCAGGGAAATGGGTTAGAAGAACTTGGAAAAATGACCCAGCTAGGTCCCCAGTGCCCGGCACTGTTCTAAGCAGTCTATGTGCATTAGTGATGTAATTTTGTAGCAAATTTAGGCCATATCGGGGCCATTCTTCCTATCTCATAGGTGAAAAAACTGTCTAGGAGAAGTTAAATAACTTGCCTGAGATCACACACCAGGAAGTGGCAGAACACAAACTTGAACCCAGCCCATCCCTTCCAAGTCTGTTCTCTGATTTCCTCACTGTCCTGGCTTGGGAATTCTGAGTGCAGACCTTGTCCCTCTGTGCACAGCTTGCTGCAGAGTATCTGAGGGTGGGACTGCTCCCCATGGCCCCCAGTCTCTGCTCTTTGGGGGAGGGATCAAGAGCAGGCAGGGGGAGGATTCACTGCTCAGGACGCTGAGGGCAGGGGAAGGCCTGCCCTTCTATATTCTGGCTCTCTCTCAGGAGGAGCTTGCTAAACACTGCACATGTGTGTGGGTATTTGCACGAATGAGCAGAGGTTGCATGGGAGCAGGGAGGACTCTGGGTGTAGGTCCCCCAACCTGACCCAAGTTGACATTTCCCCCCAAAACACACAGGAGGAAGGGTCTGGCAGCCAGAACCGTGGCCAAATTTGGTTCCATGCTTCTCCTCCGTGAGAACCAGAAAAGGAAAGGGGGATATGCACAGTGCTCCCCGCGTATTATCATCCTCCCGCAGGCTGCCCCTGGCCTGCGTCTCTTCCTTCCCTGCCCCATCCCGGCACCTCTAGTCTACCCATCCCTGCCTCAGTCCTAATTCAGGCCATCCTATCATCCTCTGAGCTGGAGATGAAATGAGCCTAAGAATTCTCTGGGCTATGTTATCCCAGGTCCCCTGCCCAGTTGTGGGAAGAATATAGTAACCACACACACACACACACACACACACACACACACACACACACGCACGCACACACTAGTTGGGGGGAGGCAACACTTACAACTAGCCTCTGAATCCAGGTACTTTGCATGATTTTCACTGGCTACTCACAGCGATGCTGAAGTCAGTGGCTATTTTATGAATGTGGAAACTGAGAGCCAGAGAAGTTGCCTGAGGATACATGGTAAATCAGTGGCCGAGCCAGGGCCCTGGCTTTTAAGTAGTGCTGTGCTGCTGCCAGAGAGTAATAACCAACCAGGGTACCTCCAAAGTGAAGACGAGTGGCTCTGGGCCCACGCAGCAAGTTGGGTAGGGGGACACCTGCAGAGCCCTGGCCCCCAAACCAGGAGAGGGCTGGGTGCTTAGTGTCCTCTGCTGTATCAGCCCTGCAGGTGAAGTGCTGCTTTTCTAAAATTGTTCATGTCTTGGAGCCAGATGTGGCCATAGCAATTCAAAGCCAGTTCTGGACATGCTGAGAAGAAGGGCCAGCTTTTTGGACTCTTCAGACTGTGGAGGGGACCCGGCGTTGGTAGTTATAAAGGATGGAGTGATACACATCTTGTGAATTGTTTTAGAAATCCCCTTGGAGATTCCTCGAGTCCCCCTCTACACATACACCATGGGCCATGGGCCGTGTGACCTTGGGTATGGCAGAATCACTCATGCTAAGCATGTCACCTCAGAATTGGCACTTGGGCCCACTTGGATGTAGGTCATTTTGTTTCTAAGCTGAATCCAATGACAACCTGATCTGAGGCTCCTGCCAAGAATGCTAATGGTGGGCTGATCAATGTGCCTTGGGGCTCTGGGTCCAGGGGATGCTCCAGAAGCCACATGCCATAGAATTCTGGGAGGTTGATACCCTGTCCCTGACCCCTAGGCCTTCTGCCCTCACTAGGTATCCGGCTCAGTTGGCCAGGGAGCATGGAAGTTGTCTTTATTTATCTTGACCTTTCCATGTGAGTAATTTTTATCGTTCCATTAACTAGTGAGACCATTTGCAAACCGCCAAGCAAAATACATTACCTCCGACACCTCAGGGACTTGCGGGTCATCTCGGGTGGAATGCTAATAGAACTGAGAATTGATTCAGGCCCCCCACGTGCGAGGATCAACAGATCGGGCCACTTTGGGTCAGGGAAGGACCTGTGTTGTCTCACAGTTTGCAGAGGAGACCCCAAGTCTGGTTCATCTATCTTTGTCTGTGCCACATTCTGCATCCTGGATCCTGCAAGCTCACCTGCCCCAGGACTGATGTCCCAGTCCATGGATATGCACCACAGAGCACACTTGTCCCCATGCCAGCCGCCATAGGTGTCGGGACTCTTCTCAAATGTGGTTTGAATCATCAGAAAAGCCAGCAGCTGCTGCCATGGTGCCCTGACACCCCAGAGCTGGAGGGAACATCCAGATCCTGTCATTTTAGACAGAGAAACTGAGGCCCATTGGAGGGAGGGGCTTCAGTGACAGAGCTGGTGCTGGGACTTTCTTCTCTCAAACTGTGTCCAGGTGGCACTGGAGCCTGTGGGTAAGAGCAGGCCACTGTGAGTTCACACCTCAGGGTGGCCTCCGGTCAGTTAGGGCTGTGGCAAGAAACATTGGCACGTTGCGGAGCCACCAAGGAAAGCTGAGTGAGAAGGTGGTTATTTGTAAGCACATTAACAATGAGGAGGCACTACCATCCCCAATCCCAGGAAACCCTGCTGGGACCTTGAGCCAGAATGGAGAAGGACCATCCCATGGGCTGCCTCCTCACGGGTGAACTTGCCTTCTGCCACCCCCCACCCACTGCTGTTTTCCATCCAGAAACCGGAAGCCAAGGAAGCCCCTTAATGCCATCGATGCAGGTCACTTCCCAGCAAAGGAGGGTGGAGAAGGTGGGGCGTGGGTCTGGAGAGGCCAATGGAGGAGATCAAGCACATGCCTCCTCAAGGGGTAAAACTTGGTTCTCAGTCTGATTTTGTGGAAGGCGAGATGCATGGGGTACTAGTGGCATTTGAATTTCATGGGAAGGAAAAATTAAGAAAAAAATGTCTAAAAATCCTGCTGTGGAGGAGGGGGCAATAAGGAACAAAAAGTTTGGGAGCATGGATCTAGCACATTCTCTTGCTAACTGTGTGGATTTGCCCTTCTGCGTCTGTTTCCCAGCTGGATGTGGACAGCCAGCTGGACGGACCTCCCGGGTTACAGAGGGCCATGTGCACTCAATGCCTTCTCATGTGGTCCTTTTCCTCTTTCACTCAGCACAGCTTCTAGCTCACTAGAGATGCTCCTGGCACCCCTGGGTCCAGCCCCAGCATCCTGGATCAGTCTGTGCTCTTAACCACCCATGTCCTGCTTCTCACTAAAGACACTTGTAGCATGCCAGGATATTAGGTCAGGACAGGGGCAGGAGGATAGATGGGGCTGGGGGACTGAGAGCAGCAATTCACATTTCTCAATGGGGCTGAGAAAAGGGGAGTGCCACCTCCAGTCACATAGCTGGTCACATGGGAGCCTGCATTAGAGTCCCTGCCCTGAGAACCAATGGACACACAGCAGTGGGGAAGAGGGACTTGGCAAAAGCTCTGTGTAGAGATATAGGAGCCAGAGGAGGAGGCCAGAGAAGGAGGCCAGGGGGCACAGAACCCTAGTCCAGACCCTCCCAGTTGTCAGCCAGAGTGGGATTATGGCTCAGAAAGAACTTAGAGGACCCTCTACTCTAGGTCAGCTGTGTGTAAACCCTAGGCCTCTGTGGAGGGGCTGCCTACCACTCGCTTCCCTGGGGTCCTGGTTAGGAGGGGGCTGCCCCAGCCCCAGGGAAGGTAATGGAGCCCCGCCTTCATCACCCCCTAGGCACTCTCCCCACAGCACCCCAGCCCCTCCCCATTCGGTGTTCAAACACAAGTGGCTCAAACGTCAGACACGACGTCAGAGTCGCAGGAATTCACCTTCAATATTTCAGGCTTCAACACTGTCTGAACAACACCTATGAAATATGATGGGTTGAGGTTTTAACAAGCACAGAAATAATACCAGGACGATAAGAAGCAGAAGTGGGCAGTGAGATCTAGAGCGGGACACAGCCATATTCCTGGACGCAGGCCAAGGTTTGTGGGATGACTGCCCATGTGCAGGGTCACCAGGGCCTAGTGTGCTGGACACAGGTCCGAGTCAGGGCCCGTATCTGCAGTGTGGCAGGAGGTGCTTGGCAGACTGTCTCTCAGATCCCTGGAACTTCGGAGGGGACCGAGGAAAAGGCAGTGTAACGTGGAGCTTGCTCAGAGCATCCAAAGGCCATCCCCTGCCAGCGAGGGAGAACGTGCAGGAGCTAGGCCAGTGGTCCATTCTCTAGGGTCAGAGAGCAGAGAAGGTGACAGGGCACTAAGTGGCCCTCCTTCTCAGACTTCCCTTCCCCTTCCTCTGCAGATACCCAGTATGTCAAAGCAGCTCCTCTCCTGCCCTTGCTGGTCCTCCTGGGGACAGCTGCAGCACTCTATGCTGCCCACTCTGCTCTGGCTCTTCCAGCCCCCGAGCCGTGTGGTCCAGTGTGAGAGAGACCTGAAAGGCAAAGGTCCTGGTCTTGAATGTTTTGCCTCCTCCTCCTTCAGAGGCCTCTCTCTCCAGGAGCTTCATCCTTGAACTTCTTCCTTCCTGGCCGAGAGGCTGCACACTGTCCATGAGGTCACGGACACCCAGGCCTCAGGTTCTCTATGTATAAGGTCAAGGGCTGTACATGACTTTTTTCTCGAGGTCTCTCCCATCCATGACATTGGCAGGTTCATGATTCACTGCCTGCTGTCACCGCCTTGGCAGAGACCCGGGGGATCAAGGTGTTGCTCTCTGCAGTTGGAGGTGTCACTGAGCTAATCTGACAAGCTGTAATGCAAATGGGCCCAGCTGTGGCGTGTGCAGGGCCTTTGCCTGTGGGGTGGGGATGGGGGACAGGGAGCAGCTCCAAAGACTGGGAGCTGTCTGGGCCAAGGGGCTGGCATTGATGGGGAGCCAGGGGCTGGACACCTGGTGTCCAGTGTGTGCTGGGGACATTGACTCACTAAAACTTGTTTGGAAAGTCCAGTGGGGACTGGAGTGACTAGTTGGGGTCTCACTAGTGGCCAGGAGAGCAGCTCACTGTGGCTCTATAAGTGGAGCTGGCACCTGGGGCCAGGGTCTAGCCTGGCTCTTCAGTGAAAGCTGGGTTGGCCGTTCCTGGGGCTCTGGGGAAGCAGGGTCTGGCGCTGTGGATATCTTCAGCACAAACCAGTGCTCCCCCTGAAAGCCACTTGTACAGAGAAGCACTCTGGTGGCTGGCCTCTCCAGACATGTCACCTTCCAAGCTTGCTGTGGACAGACTGACTCCAGACCACTGAGTCCTGGGCATCTGAAATGGCTCTCTTGAGGCAACAGGTTCAAGGTCAGGCTGTATGCTTGGGATGGGCCAAAGGACACCATACCAATCACAAAAAGGATCTTCTTATCTAACCTAGGAGTTCCTTCTCGGTGGACATTGGACCAGGTGGAGGGTGTTGGCAGGTCAGTGGCAGTCCCTGACAACTCACCCAGGGGGCCACCCACTTTCCCTCCCAGGCCAAAATGGCAAAGAGAAGGTCTCTAGTTGCTTTCAGGAAAAAAGCCCTTCATGTAGATCCCACCTGGGACATTGACAGGGTCGATCGTAGCAACTGATTTCCTAAGCCTTCAAAATTGGTGGGGGAGGTAACGGGTGTTTTCTCTAATCCTTCACTGATGGATTAGATGGTGGGGCAGATCTCTCAGGAGCAAAGGATGACCTTGAGAAAATGTGGATTCTGTCAAAAGAAGAAAGAAATAATCTCCCCCTTCACCCTGCTGTCAATAAGCCTCCCTGGCGCTGGCGTGGACGGAACCTCTGCTTGCTGCTGCAGCCTCGCGGCTCAGGAGCATTTGACTGCATGATAAGAAATTGCCAGGCGCTTTCTAATTACAATTATCATCATCGTGGATGTCTCTCTTAATTACTTTCTTATAATTAGCTGTTGCTTTTTCCTCAGCATTTGTGTACTTTGCAGATTTGCTGACATTTGAGAGCCCCAAAATAGGGACAATTGGGGAGGGGGGCAGAAAGGTGGGGGAAAGGTGCCCGTTCTCTTCCGGCAGCCTGGTACATTTGGGCGCCTTTGCAGAAAGAAATTGAGGCCGGAAAAAGGAAAGGAACAGGTGACTGACAGAGCAGGTGGGGCGGGAGCGCAGGAGTGGGACTTGGGGACAGTGGTTTGCAGAGTACTCCAGAGGTTTAAGCGTATGGAGGGGCTAGTGTTGAAAAGCCACTGAGGCCCATTTCTTGGGCTTGGGTTTCATCTTAGGATGTGACACTGGACATCAGTTCATTTCAGAGCTAGGCCACTCGCACCGTGAGGGACTTGATTTTTTGTCCTGAGCATCTCTGGCACCGGGGAGCTGGGACAAGGTGGGTGTTGCTCCTCGCCCAGGGGTTGGTTTTCACTGTTCTGTTCTCTCTCCCTCTCTCCACGCCCCTCAGCCCTGTGTACGGAGGAGTGCGTGCACGGCCGCTGTGTCTCCCCGGATACCTGCCACTGTGAGCCTGGCTGGGGAGGGCCCGACTGTTCCAGCGGTGAGTCTGGTGTCTTTGAGGGTCAGGTGGCCCACTGGTTATGACTTGGGAGGGGGCTGGGGCAAGTGCATGCTTATCCTTGTGTTAGGATGGGGTGACTCAGGATGGGCTGCCTGAGATGGCATGGGCATCGGGGGACGCCGTTCATGTGTGAAGGTACTTGTGGGGGCAGCAGGCTCTAGGGGGTATGGGGTGGTGGTTTAGGGGGGTCTATGAGGGTCTGTGTGTTTAAACAAAAGGAATTGTGGGGCCATCTGTACTACTGTGACTTTGGATGGAGCACCTCTGGATGGTCTCTGCGAATTGAACTTGGGGTGCTGCCCAAGAGTGCAGGCGCTGGAGGTTACCGTGATCTAGTTTGTCCTTGGCTTTGCTGGTACAAAGGCTTAGTTTTCTGGGTGTCCACAGAGGCACACGGGGACTGATTTATGAGACTGGTGGACACTGAGATATCTCTGTGCCCCTAAAGGTAGGAGAAGGGGACACTCGCGGGAGCAGGTCATTGTGTTCCTTCATCCCTGTGCATAGATGGTTCACATTCTCCTGGGAAACTTCCTGGTGAACATGGAGTGAGGAGGGTGCTCTTGGGGCTAACCAGTGACCCACAATAGCATGGGGTGTCATCTTTATTATGGGGCTGGTCACCAAGAGGATGAGGTGCACCTGGCAGCTACCTGGGGAATACAGATCCTTCCCCTCTCCACTCATTTCCCCCAGTGACCCCTTTCCAAGGTCACACTCTGCAGTCAATCAGTGGTTGGTTAAATGTCACCGTCTTCTTTGATTTTCAAAAAGCCCTGACTAATGCTGAAGCCCAAGTTCCTTCCGGCTTTGTTCTGGGGTAGAGTGTTTTTTAATGGTGACTTGAGTAGACAACACAGCCAAGCTAATCCACTAGGGATCTAAGCCCATCCTGGGGAGCCACCTCCACGTTCCCTACCCCATACTAACTGTGACGGTCATGAAAACCCGGAGACAGCAAGTCATGAGAACCTAGGTCCACGTTGGTCTCCTGGGGTCTCTTGCCCTCTCTCACTCCCTCGGCTGGGGTAGAAGCTTCTACTTATGGTCCTTTTATTTTCTTTTTTTTTTTAATATTTTTTGAGTTATATAGGGACACAATATCTTCATTTTGTTTGCTTGTTTTCATGTGGTGCTGAGAATCGAACCCAGTGCCTCCCATGTGCGAGGCAAGTGCTCTGCCACTGAGCCACAACCCCAGTCCTTTTTCCAAAGGCCTCATGTGGAGCCCTTGTCCTCCCGGAGTCTGAGAACATGCTGGCCAAAGCAAGGCCACTGGGTGTGTGGCTTTGTGTCTTGGTGATTGTCTTGGCCTAGGGAACCCGGGATCCATTTGGGGTATCCAAGAAACCCTCTCTAAAGTGTGAAGACTCCCCAGTAGCCACGGTGGTCTCCTGCTTTCACCTGGTCCGGCACTTTGAGGTGGGCTGTCACTGAGAAGAGGGCCAGACAAGGAAAAGTGAACCCAAGCGAGGGACATGTGGGTTCAGGGCACGTTCAACCAGTTTTCTGTGGACTAGAACTACAGGAAACGCGTTGGGTGACATGTCTGAGGGCCCCCCCGTCGTCCATGCTTTGTTTCCCATAACGTGGCTTACAATGAATCTTTGATGAAGAGCCATCTAAGCTGGATGAGGAGAGCCCTCCTGGGATGGTCTGCTGCTGGCTCACTGCCGGGGGCAGCCTGTCGCAGACTGAACCGCAGCTCGCGTCTCAGGGGCCCCGGGCACATGTGCATCACCAATCAGTGCAAATGTGGTGAGTTCTCACACTGATGAACAGGACTCAGATAGGTCTTGCCCCCAGAGTGAGGATACCAGACACACAGGCAAGCAGCCCTGTTACTCACCAGCACAACTCTGCGCTGTCTAATCAACCCCCAGCGCTGTCATCAGACTCAGTGCCCAAAAACCCACAAGCTGTTTCCGCTCCATTAGATCCACCCGCATGGGCCGAAGGGCCACCACTCCTGGGTCCACTCAAAGGCATGTACTACTGAACCCACAGGAAGTCCTAAGAGATGGAGCCCGGCAGTACTGGCTACTATTCTCACTTGCAGTGTGTTCAGGCACGGAAGGTTAAATGCCCTCCTAAGAGCTCGCCAACCTCTGCCTGCGTCCCTCTAGTGGCAGGTTGCTCGATGCTGCTGGGAGGCACATTCTGACTGGGGGTCTATCCAGGGGGAGGTTTCCCTTCTGGGCAGTGCAGCTCCGCCTCTGGGTTTACTGGTAACTTCTCACTCATGCTAAAGGCCAGGCAGGGTGACGGGTCTCCAGGACCTTCCTTGCCATTCCAGTTTCTCTGCAGGAATTCACTGGACAAGGCTGCAAGCTCTGGGTACACAGTCATCTCAGAGCAGTTGACAGCCATTGCTGGGGAGGCATGGAGGACACCAGGGTCCCTTGCAGGTCAGCCCTTCAGGTGTTAGAAGACAGCCTGCACCTCCTCCCTTTGCTTTTCTTCTCTAACCTGCTTTGATTCTCTCATGACATCACCTGACCTGTCTTCCCGACTGGTTTCTTCCCAGTGCCTGTGGCCTTTATGCCATATATATGTTTGTTTGTTTGTTTTAGTTGTAGTTGGACACAATACCTTTATTTTATTTTTATGTGGTGCTGAGGATCGAATCCAGGGCCCCGAACATGCTAGTCGGGCGCTCTACCACTGAGCCACAACTCCAGCCCCTGCTCTTTATTCTTCTTAAAAATCATTCCTATACCTGACCCCACACCTGCAGCCTTGGTCTGAGCAGTGGAAAATTATAATGGAGACTGCTACCATGAACTGAATTTTACATGTATCAGGCCTTTGCCTATCTACTCATTTAATCTTCACAGCAAACCTACAATGTAGGAATTATTAGACCCATTTTATAAATGGAAAAATTAAAGCATAAAGAGGTTAAAGAATTTCCAAAAGAATTGGGTGCAGAGGCACACACCTGTAATCCCAGCTACTCAGGAGGATGAAGTGGGGGGATCTAAAGTTTGAGGCCGGCCTGGACAATTTGGTGACATCCTCTCAAAATAAAATTTAGGAAGTGTTGGGAATGTAGCCCAGTGGTAAAGCATCCCTGGATTCAATCCCCAGCCCCCCAAAAGAGAACTTCCAAAATACATAGCTAGTAAATGGTGTAACTGGGACTGTCTCTCAAGCAAAAACCTGGGTCCTGATTGGAACTCTTAATTATTACACTCGCCTTCCCTCTGTTGATATAGTCTAAGGTTGAAATAGATATTTGATGTGAAAACATGATTGCTCACAGGGGAAGGAGGGATCTACCTAAAAAGTATGGCCCTGAGGTATGGTTGTGGAGGCAAAGAAACCAGCCACAAAAAACTAATTGTTATCAGGTTTTCTTTGAGCCATTTGAGCTTGCGTGCTTGTTATTGTTCGGTTGGATGCCTGTGCTCCTCAGCATCTTAGGGTCTCTACAGGGCCATGTCCTCGGGGACAGGTGTCTCAGTCAATGCAGTGAGTATCTCTGGAGGCCTCTGAATGGGGACTGTACATATGACACCCTTGCAGAGGAGCCTAGGTTGTTTTTTCTCCCTGTCTCTTAAGCTATACCTTTAGTTTTTGTGTTAAAAGGAACGTCCTTGGAGGCTGAGGCAAGAGGATTGCAAGTTCAAGGTCAGCCTCAGCAACTGAGCGAGGCTAGGCAATTAAGTGAAATCCTATCTCAAAATAGAAAATAAAAAGGGCTGGGGAATGTGAATCAGTGATTAAGCACCCCTGAGTTCAATCCCTGGTGCAAAAAAAAAAGAAAAGAAGAAAGAAACAATGAAAGAAAAAGGAAAGAAAAAAAGAAACGTCAAATTGCATGGAAATGGCAGAAAAAAAAGGTGAAATCCACACACCCAGAGGTAACTACCACTGGGGCCTAGGTGCTTCGCCCACCATCCATGGTTTCTCTACACAATTGCACATAGAACCAGGTCTGGACCCCATGTATGTGCTAGTCTATCACTTGCTTTTAAAATTCACCTTTAAGTCATGTGCTCATTTCCTTCATCAACTTGTAAATTTTTAATGGCCTTATAAAGTTTCATCCCATGGATTTCTAAATATATTTAACCAGCCCCTTGTTGATGAACATGCAGGTCCCTTGTGATTCCCTACTCTTCTGTGCCCAGAATCTTTTCCCCAAGGCCCCTTGTGCCTGTTGGTCTCAGAATGAAGAACTCTCCACGGTTTAGAAAGTGTGTGGTGGCCCTGACATCTGTGGGCTACCCCCACAGGATCTGGGTAGCACCCTGGGTAAAACAGTAATATTTCTGAAGTGGCATACGACTGATCAGATCTAGTGACATAAAGATGATACATCACCTCAAATCAGTTCCCTGTAGATTTACCTCTATGTGAATTCTTGTGCAGAACTTCAAAAATATTTTTTGGACTTTTTAGGGAGTCTGGGTTTATTGGACATGTGAAGAAGGACCCGTGGCCCCGTGTGAAAGGCTGTAGCGATCCTTCTTATGCATAAAAGGCCCACAAGATCCAGGTTCTCCTTAGGATAACTTCCTGGATGAGGCAGGGAAGGGTATAAAAATACATCATCCTACTCCCTGCCCCTGCCCTGCCCTTTTGGCTGCCAAAGGATTTATGACTTTGACAGTCTTGAAGCAGGCAACTCTAGTGCCGAGGTGGGGTGGGGCTTTTCATTCTTTTACAGACTTATGACCCCATAGCCTAATTTCTTTAAGGCCTCAACTAATTTCTTTCTGCTCCATAAAAGAAGAAGGCAGATGCGTCAGCTTTGTGGATCGTTCCAGGCTGTTAGATGGACCCATACGGGGAAATGGAGTGGCCGCACGCTTGGTCATAAACTTTGATCCCATATAATAATGAAGAGTAAAAGGATGAAATGTCAGTTTATACTGAATAAAGACGACAGAGTGACTCTTATTAAATTGTGCTAATCTCACAAGTGGAGATAAAAAGAAAAGAAGTTTTCCTATATTGAATATCTAGCTTTTTAAAGTAATTAGGAATATTAAAGCACTGACAATGATTGAGATAGAAACATTATTCATAACTTTTATTTCCGTACTGGGCAATGATCCAGTATATTTCATTTATGAGGTTTGAGCTGTAAAGAGAAGGACGTGAGCCAATTCCTAAATTAAATATGCCCTGTTAACTTTTATAAATGATACCCAAGAATTAACTTGGAAATTTAAGCTTTCATTGTATTATTTAATTATTGTATTTCCTGGGTCCTGCTTCTCTGCTCCCATGGTGCTTTGCAGTTTGGGTTCTGGACTATGGACTGGGATTTTGGTTTTGGTCTCAGGGCTCCCAGAAGGGCTGGGTAGACAGAGGGAGAAGGCTGCCCGTCCATTTCCGCACTGTGTGCCATTTTCTTAGGCTCCCCCAGAGTGCCCCACTCATGTGCATAGGAGAAAGTGCAGGACAGGGAATGCTCAGCAGTGTCCTCCCATCAGGTGACCCCTCCCCACTCCCTAGTCACTGGGCCAAGCAGGACTGCAGCCAGCAACCACACTGGGCCACCAACAGTGGCTCCTGCCAAGTCCAATGTGTTCTCATTTTGAATGGCGTGGGGACCCCTGGCTGACTTGGCTCTCACCCATCTTTACAAATTAAAGCAAAACATTTACCAGCTAAGAAATATGCCCACACTCTTAGGCCAGCCTGGGACCTGTTACGTCAATGCTTCCCAGACTAAAATATGTGTTTGCTGCAGACTCTTTTTTTTTTAATTGCAATAAAATATCCATACTATAAAACTTCCCATTTTAACCAGTTCTGTGACATTAGTGCATTCACATTGTTGTGCGACCATTAATCACCATCCATCTGTAGAACTTTTCATCTTCCCCAACTCAAACTCTGTGCCCATTAAATGCTAACTGCCCATTCCTCTCTTCCCCAGCTCTGGCAGCCACCATTCTACTTCCTATCTCTGGGAATCTGGCTACTCTGTACTTTGTAGTGGAATCACACAGCATCTGTCCTTTTGTGACTGACACATTTCACTTAGCATAGTGTTTTCAAGGTTCATCCATGTTATAGCATGTCAGAATTTCCTCCTTTTTAAGGTTGAATAATACTTCCTTATAGAGATCCCATTTTGCTTATCCATTCAGATGACAATGGACATTTAGGAGGGACACTGGAGTTGCTTCTACCTTTTGGTCACTGTGAATAATGCTGCCGTAAACACAGGTATACAAATGTTGGTTTGAATTCCTGCTTCCATTTCTGTACAGAAGCAGAAGTTGAGTTTCTGGATCACATGGTAAGTCCATGTTTAATCATTCGAGGAATCACTATACAATTTTCCCCAGTGGCTGCACCACTTTACATTCTTACCTGCAGTGCATGAGGGTTCCAGTTTCTCCACATCTTCTCCAGCACTTGTTATTTTCTTTTTTAAAAAAATTTGTTCTTTTTAGATATGATACATGACAGTAGAGTATATTTTGACATATTACACATACATGGAGGATCTCATTCTTGTGGTTGTATGTGATGTGGAGTTACACTGGTTGTGTATTTTCATATGTGAACATAGGAAATTTATGTCCAATTCATTTTACTGTCTTTCCTATTCCCATTCCCCCTATTCTCTTAACTTCCCTTTGTCTAATCCACTGAACTTCTGTTCTTCCTTTCCCCAACTTATTTTGTGTTAGCATCTGTATATCAGAGAGAACACTCAGCTCTTGGTTTGGGGGGGATTGGCTTATTTCATTTAGCATGATAGTCTCCAGATCCATCCACTTACTAGCAAAAGTCATTCTTCTTTAAGGCTGAGTAATATTCCATTGGGTATATATACCACAGATTCTTTATCCATTCATCTATTGAAAGTCATCTAGGTAGGTTCCACAATTAAGCTATTATGAATTGAGCTGCTATAAACATTGATATGGTTGCATCACTGTAGTATGCTGTTTTTAAGTCCTTTGTATATAGACCAAGGAGTAGGATAGCTGGGTCAAAGGTGGTTCCATTCCAAGTTTTCTGGGAAGTGTCGATACTGCTTTCCAGAGTGGTTGTACCAATTTGCAGTCCCACCATCAATTTATGAGTGTACTTTTTTCCCCACGTCCTCACCGACATTTATTGTTACTTGTATTCTTGGTAATTGTCGATTTGACTAGAGTGAGAAGAAATCTCAGCAACCCTTGTTATTTTCTGATAGGGGTGTGAAAGTATTGCCCTGTGGCTTTGATCATTATTCCCCGGTGATTTTTGATGTGAGTTCTCTTGTCATGTACTTTGTGGCCATTTGTATCTTCTTTATATATCTTCTTTAGAGAAATGTCTATTCCAATCCCTTGCCCACTTTTAAATCAAGTTGTTTGTCTTTTGTTGAGTTACAGGAGTTCTTTACTTGTTTTGATATTAAGCCCTTGCCAGATACATGATTTGAAAATACTTTTTTCCTATTCTGTGGATTCCTTTTTCACTCTATTGATACAGTGTCATTTGATGCACGAAAGTTTTTTTTTAATGAAGTCCAATTTAACAATTTTTTCTTTTGCTGCCTGTGTGTTTAGTGTCATAAACTAATGACAAGAAATTATTACCAAATTCAATGTCATCAAGCTTTTTTCCAATGTTTTTTCTAAAAGTGTTCATAGCTTGGACTCTTATGTTTAGGTCTTTGATCCATTTTTGAGTTAATTTTAAAATATATTTTAAGGTAAAGATCTAATTTTCCTTTTCTTTATTTGTTTCTTTTTTCTCTCTTTTTTCTTTTTTGCACATAGTACCAGTTTTCCCAACACCATTTATTGCAGAAACATGAACTAGAGATTCTTAAAGCTACAAGGTTAAAGTTTTTCACCATGTATTTCATAATCAATCTTTGTTTCTTAGATTACAATAAAGCCAAATTTACTGTAGAATAAAATGTATAATCAGCATTTATTGAAAAAAAAAAACACCAATATGATCATTTGAGCTCTGCTCCCAGGCCTCCCCACGAGCAGCATTACTTTAGGGGTGAAAGTGGAGAAGCAGTGAAAACTGCAGGAAGACCATAATCAGAATCAGGCCTCCCAGGGCTGGTCACGGTTTGCAAAGATGGCTTAGAAACGTTCCAGGGCTTGACACTCTTTCTCCACCTGCACCCTGGGATTATCGTCCATCCACCAGGCCGGACTGTCTGCAGTGTCCCTGCCGTCTGTACCTGGATTCCTTGCCCCAGATTGCTGTGGGCTCTGGTCCAGCCCACACTACCTCATCTTGGGTGCTCCCAAGCCTCTGTGTCTTCCCACAATGCTCAGCACTGACCTAGAGATGCTGACCCAGAGCATCTCTGACCCCATGTTGCTGTGGCTCAGCGTTCTGCTTTCCTGCTGCTCCTTCCATGGACCTTCTCTACATCCACGTACTCCTGGTTTGGAGTGCTAGGAAGTGTGGTCTGAGATCCCAGAACTTAAGTTTCTGTTCATCAGGATCTCCCAATTTAAATAATCAAAACCACTGAATCAACAGCTGAGAGTAGCCCCAGAAATTATCTGGTGTACTCCCTCCATGCAAACTGGGGCCTAAAGAGAGGAAGAAACGTGCCTGATGTGACCAAGCCATGGAGCATCAGAGCCGTAACGTGCTCCTGGGTTCCCTCTTTCTGGTGCCTTTGGTCTTCCTCAGGATACTGTGGGAGTTCAAGGATGGATTTGCTTAGAGGCGATGGGTTTTGTCATAGCAAAGCAAACAGGCCAAGGTGTTCTATAGATTTTGCACAGATAACCTGAGGTTTGGACCCTCCTGGATCCTCTTCTACCCAGGCCTGGAGGCTACACCCATGGCTACTGGTCAGGCCATGGCACTGAGACTGGAGATTTCCAGGGAGGTCCATCGTGCCGTCTTCCTTGTGGTACATGAGGGAAGGGTCCCTGTGTCTGGGATGCTGGGCACATTCTTTCAAGTGAACATGACATCATAGCTCAGCAGTATAGGACACCAGAGGCAGAGCAAAGGCATGGGATGTGGGTCATGGTTCCAACCTCTGGTCCCGGAAGGTGAAGGGGCTGAAAAGGAGGTGGACATCCAGGGCTAGACTGGGTGGGAGTGGGTCTGCCACTTAGGTCGGGTGGATAGGGCCATTGTCAAAACTGTGGGGCTCCTTGCCACACAAGGAAGTGGGGAGGGCCGACACCGGCGGTGGGGGAGGGGAGGGAGCAAAGAAGCATGAGGGGCTGCTGAAGAAGGTGGCCCAGGGCCATGTTCTCAGTGCATGCAGACGCTTCACAGAAATCATCTCATAATGTGCCTGCAGCCTGGAGAGGTCACATGTGTCATTCCATTTCACAAATGAGGGGATCAACGCTCAGGGAAATGGAGTCGCTTCTGAGAGTCATCCAACCAACAGTGGCACGTCTGGGAAGCTGAACTTGTTTCTTCCCGCAGCTCCATCAGCCTCTGAGGACATGGAAGTTGTCTTAGTCACTTCAATTTGCTGTAACAAAAATGACAAACATTTTTCTGCACGGTTCTGGAGACTAGAAATCCAAGGTCGGGGTACTGGCTTATTCAGCTTCTGGTGAGGGCCTGATTCCTCGTTTGCAGATGGCCGCCTTCTTGTTGTGTCCTCATGTGGTGGAGAGGGACATCATCTCTTTCACCTCTCTTATAAGGGCACTAATCCCATCATGAGGGTCCCACCCAAAGGCCCCACCACCACAGGCCACCACACAGGGAATCAGGGCTTCAATATAGGGATTGGGGGGAAGCAAGCATTCAGCGCTCAGCAGAACCCACTGTCACTCACAGGAAAGCCATCTTCTAGTTGCACCTCTGCCTGGGCAGCCCTGGGTGAGTCTTTTCCTCTCTGTGGTTCTTGGTTTCCTTAACTGAGAAGGTTAGCATGGAGCTTCCAACTCAAAAATGCTGGGATGCTGTTTTGGGGAAGTCAAAATCCAGGACAAGCTTCCCTAAGCCAGGGCCCTGGCTACCTTCTTGCTGAGGGCTGGTGAATCTCCTCTCCTGTCCCCCTGACCCCCCATGTTCCTCCTGTGAGTCTCTCTCTTGGAAAGGAGCAGGAAGGTGGAGCAGCCATGGGGGGTGGCCTCACGACACATCCTCTCCTCCCCAGGCGGAGCTCCCGGGGAGCCCCTGATTACCCAGATAAGGCTGGTGCTCTCCTGGGAGTGGGTATGCAGAGGGCACCATGCCAACCTGAGGCCGTAGCTCTCTCCAGGGGAGTGTTTTTCACTACACTGAGCGGGCTGCCAAGGTTAAAGCAACTTCAGATGAATCACCACAAAGCAATTACACTTGCTATTCCTCGCGTGCGGCTCTGCCCAGCTCAGGGCCCCTTGCAGGCCTGCCTGAGCCGCCTTCTGCCGGCATCTGCTGTGCCCGTGGGCCTCCCCAGAATGGAGGCTCTGTGTCAGCCCCGCGTGCAGGGGTGCAGCCACTGTGACGGGGACAGAAGGGAGCTGCAGACGCGCGGCAAATGCTTTTTCAAGGTCTGTGAGCAAGAGGAGCTGCTCTTCCCCCCAGAATTCCAATGTTGAACAAAAAAGGGCTTCGGTAGCCAGGCCATTGGCCTCAGCAGCTCCATCCTTAAGTCTGTTTAATGCACAGCAATGAGCACTTTCCAGAGGCCAGTGATGCCAAGGGTTCAGGGCTGACGGCGGGCCTCAGGGGTGAGGAAGGAGGGCAGAGCCCCATTCTCAGAAAACTTGGAGCTGAGGCCAGAGCATCAGCACAGAGCCCCAGGAGAGGGAGGAGGAGGGCGAGGCGGAAGTGCTGACTTCTGAGCCAGAGGGACCTGGGTGGCCCCAGAGCTGTCAGGGGAAGTGGGGGAAGGAAGGAGCCAGGCACAGCTGTGATCCTCACGTTAGAAGCAGAAAGTGAGGCCCAGAGAGGGAGAGCTTGAGGTCCCAGCGTGGGTCTTTCTGGTGTTTTCCACAGGCTGTAGAGGACAGATGTGAGAACAAACGTAGTCAAGAGGAGCCCGTGGTGGAGACTGGAAGAGCCCATGAGGAGGGTGGAGAAGAGCACAGGCCCGACTCAGTGCTGAGACCTGGGGACTGGGGCTGCAAGGGACGGACAGCCAGAGAGCAGGTCCATCGGCCTCTCTGCCTGTCTGCTCTTAGCTATCGCAGTCCTGCGGGCCCGCCTCCCTCTTTTTGACACCACAGCCCTTGGCCATGCTGAGCCTGAGGAAAACTTTGGTTTGCCCCCCTCCATAGCCTCCTTTATGGGGAATGAGAAGGAGCAGATTCTGGGGCCTCATGTGGCCCAGCCCATTGTCAGGATGAGGATGAGGCTGGGTCGGGGTGGCCCATGGAGACTCAGGACACAGGACTGAGGGCAGCGGCCCTCCTCACCCCTTCTCTACCCTTGGGTTGGGTCATGTCCCTGCAATGATGCCCACCAGGGAAGGAAGGAGACCTTCCCAGATCCCTCAGTTGCCCCCTAGGGAGTTCAGGGCCTAGCTCTGTGCCTAGCCCCTGTCCTTCTCAGGTCCTGGGGAGGCAGCCCTGGGCAGAGGGCCAGAAGGAGCCGCTGCTCTATGCCTGGAGAGAGAGCAGCCCCGCAGTCTCACCTCCTCTCCCCTTGCCTCTCAGATCCAGGGAGGTACTGGAACAAGTAGCATCTGGGCCACAGCATGCGTGGCCTGAACGGAGAGTCAATTTTTGTAACCAAGAGAGCCAGAAACTGGATAGCCTGGGGTCTGTGGGAACTGCACGTTTGCAGGGGTGTTTTGGTGGAGGCGGGCCATACACTCTGCCCAACTCAAGTCCAGCCATCTGCTCCCTGAGAGAGAGGGAAATTAATAAATAAATGACACTCAGGGAGTCTCAAGACTGGTGAGGGGGAGGGGTGGGAGAGCCCACCTAGGATGTGACAGAAGTAGAACAGAGTGGCAGGAGGCAAGCTGGCACCGTCATGTGGGGCTGGCAGCCAGTGCAGGCACCTCTCCCTGGCCCCACGCAGGCACGAAAAGGCCGTTGCGCCTCCCCCTTCGCAAGAATACAGCCTGTGCCTGCAGGGGCGCACGAGCAGGGCTTCTTGGGAGACCTAATTCCGGGGGAGGGAATCACGAACTGGGACTCTGCCGGGGAGGAGAAGGAGCAGGTGCAGCCTCTCCTGGGATGGAAGGTGGCTCTGTGCCCAGGAGTGTGAGCCAGCCCCAGCCAGCCCTGGCCGTGCCGTGTGCTGCTAGAGGTGGACATACGATGGCCTGCGTCCATTCTCCCACAGCCTGTGAGTTGGGGCACTGGGACTCCTGCCCTGTGGGTGAGGCCTAGGCCCAAGCAGCTCAGTAAGTCTCCAAGCTCTTGGGGAGTTTTTCTACTAGAAGGCAGTACCGTGGAAGAGGCCAGCGGGAAGGTGGCCCTCAGGGCTTCACTACTCCTGCTTAGAGACCCTCTAACTCACACCTGGCACTCGCCCCCCACCTGTCCTATAGGAATGCACCATTGTTATCCCCATCATCCAGTCCAGGAAACTGAGGCCCGTGGGCACTCTGCAAGTGGCAGTGCCAGGATTTGAACTAAACATTCTGGTTCACCATTTTTTTTTTTGGTACTAGAGATTGAACCCTGGGGTGCTCTACCACTCAGCTGTACCCATCCCCAGTCCTTTTTATTTTTTATTTCAAAGGAGGGTCTCCCTGAATTGATGAGTCTGGCCTGGAACTTTCAATCCTCCTACCTCAGCCACATGCCTCTCCTCTCTGGGAGACCACATTGAAACTCGGCTGTCCCTCCCCCCAAACCTTCCCACAAAGCCCCCGGGCTGTGTCATCTTATCATTTCCCCACCAGCGGCTGCCTGCTTGCAGGGAAGGGCCCCGGCTCCTTGGCCAGGCCTTCAAGGCCCCTCTGCAGCTGCTGCTGGCCTAGTTTTCACCCCCGTCATTCCCACTCCACACTTCCTTCTCCCTCAGCCCTCCTTTCTCCATTGCCCTTGGTCTTCCAAGGCCAGCTCGGAAGCCACCTCTGCTGTGAAACCTTCCTGATTCCCGTGGCTGTGCACATGACCCCTGTGTTCCTTGCCACCCTGGATATTTGTGTTTGCTCCCTGTCACCTCCTGTCCCCTGAGACTTTTTCCAAGGCAGGACCCAGGTTTTACCTGTCTCTTGATCCAGAGCTCCTCCTGCTGCCAGGCATATGGTGGGCACCCCGCCTGGGTTAAGAAGGATCCAGGGGACTTGCTCTCCCATTTGATCACATCTTTCCTTCTTCCCGGATGATGCCCTAGTGGGGGGCTGGGGCTGGCGAAGAGGGTGGGGATCTGTTGGAGGCATGAGTGAAGTCAAAGCCATGCCGCTTGACCCTCTGGAGCTTTTTACCTCACATATGTGCCCGAAGGAATGGGAATGTGAGGCCAGGGTCCTTCATAGGAAGCAGGAATCACGTTCGGCTGGAGAGATGAGAAAGATGCCCGGAAGGTGGAGGAACCAGAGCCCCAGGAAGGATGCAGTTTGAGGTGTCAGAGGTCAGACGTGGAGGGAGAGGCATTCCCAGCAGGTGGACATGTAAGCAAAGGAGCAGAGCGGCAAGCCTGTCAGTGTGGACGGAGCAGAGGCTGCCAGAGACTGGGAGCCAGGCTGGACAGAGGGCCAAGCAGATGGTGTGGTGCCCTCACACCAAGACCGGCCGCCCAACGTAGCTCTGTAGGTCATGGCAGTCCCTGAGCCTGCCGTTTACATCAACAAAGTCTGCACTGCTTTCCAGTGGGGCAGCCTCTACTCTTCTCCCAAGTTACCTGCGGCCAGGTCTGGGTCTAGGGATGAGGAGAGAGGGGACACTGGAGCCCCTGCATCCCCAGCCTGTCCCTTCTGGACCAGCTAGGCCATGTTCCCTTGCCCCTGTTCCTGCCTGGAGGCTACTGAAGAACATAAGGCAGGCTCTGTTGGCATCGGGTGGGTAGCAGATTGGATGGAGGGAGCCCACTGTGATTAAGAGTTGGTGAATAGATCTGGGCAGGGGGTGACCCAGAGAGGCCAAGTGGGATGTGTCCTGGCCTGACACCCTCTGTTTCCCTGGCCAGACCAGGAAAGGCAGACCTGATTGTCAATGGGATGACCCAGGGTTGAGAAAGGCACTTGGGACAGTCCAACTTCCTGACACCTCTAACTTCCAGCCCTCCTTTTCAGGGGCAGCCCTGCCTTTCACCTCTAATCCTCAGACCTCTGAGGGTCCCCCAAACAGGCAGACACTGCCTAACAGTGCTACAGCAGCAGAGGCAGCGACAGAACGGGGATCTGTCACCCTCTAATAAGGGAAGCCCATTCTGGCAGGCTGGGTAATAGGCCTCAAATTGAATAATTAATAAAGTTATAAAAATATGTCTACTATATGGCCAGAATAATTCAGCCCAATTAGAAGCAATTATTTCTTGCAGTCATGCCACTCTATATTTTTTATGAATAGCTCTAGCAACAAGACAGGATTTCTAGGTTTGGCTGCCTGCTTGAGAAGTTCTGGGGCGATCAATCCTTCTCTATGTTTTTTCCCCATCAAGGAACATCCATCTTTCCACCCATTCCCTCATCCTGTCCATCAGTTTAGCCAGCCATCTCCCTGTCCAACTTGGTACCAACGTGTGCCTCCACCTGTCCATCATTCTGTTTAGCTATTCATCTTTCTATCCCTTCATCTGTTCCCGTGTCCATCTGTGCATCTGTTCATCCATCCATTCATTCACCAAACATTTCTGAGGCCCTCCATGTGCCAGACAATATTGGTGGTTCTGGACATGTGGCGGAGAGTAAGACCTGCCTCCGGCCCCTCTCCCAGCAGCTCCCAACCCAGTCAAGTGGACTTCAAGGCACAGAAGTGCTTATTTCTGTTCTTCTTGAGAGGTCCCTGTAAGTGTGACTTTTTGCCCTCCATCTCTCCTCTCTTCCAAGATATATCTGTAGATATTTAGACTTAAACCTGGTGTTGAATTAAAAATAGGCTCCTCTTCCCAAGGTGGTTCAGCATGTCCCCCTATACTCTAGAGTTTAGGGATCTGCTGTCTCTGAAAGCCCCACTGCTCTTGGGTCCCAACCTTTTATCAGGGAGTGACAGTGGACATAGGATCTGGCTTGACCTTGGCCCTTCCTTTCAATGTGACCTGGGATAAAACATTTACTTTTTCTTGGCCCATCTGTAAAATATGAAGACTCTGTGCCATGGTGAGCTCTCAGGAGTGGGAAGAGCCAAGAGGCTCAGGGCTACCTGTCAGAGCTCCATGTTTGCTTCCTAGAACACTGGACACCAGTCTGATTCTTCCATACCTTATAGACATCCTTCAGGAAGTCCTTTCCATAACACCTAAGTTCTTTTCACAATGAAAGCATTCTTCTGATCTCTCTGCCTGGACTTTGAATCTTTTCTTACAGTGCAACCAAACCACAATCAATTCATTAAGTCCCCATAGAGCCCTTGCCGGAAGCCTGGATCTGTGCTGGCCGGCTCTGATAGGATTTTTAAGTGAGTTGTTTGATGGTTACCAAATATTTACTAGAAGCCTGATATATGTAGATTAGTGAAAATACAGAAAGACGTAGGCCTTTACCCTGCCCCAGAAGGCCTCTCGAACATGAATTCCCTTTTTGCCTCTGTGCAAATCAGGGTGTTAGAGCTAGCAAAGGCCCTTGGAAACCTGCACAAAGCAAAAAGGCAAGCCACAGGCTGGGAGAAAGATATCTGCAACACATATAATCTTCAAGATTAACACCCAGAATACATTTTTAACAATCCTACAAATCAATAAGATCAACCCAATTCAAACACTGGCAAAGAATATTAACACACAGTTCCCAGAAAAAGGATATCTGATGGGCAATGAGCCTATGAAAATATGCTCACTCCCTGGCAATCAAGGACACCCTGATTTCACCCAAGAGTTGCCACCACGTCATCCCAACGGACGAGGACAATTGGTTTCTAATAATTCCAATAATTAATAAGGATACAGACAAATGGATATTTTCATATGATGCTGGTGAGCGTGTGAATTGGCAATATGATTTTAGGGAGGAATTTGGTAATTTTCCACAAAGCTGAAGATAATACCAACCTCATAATACCAGGCATTTCAAACCTTTTTCTACCACAATCTAGATTAACAGATACGTTGTCTCGGTGCATACAAATGCACCCACTGATATTTTAAAAATCTCTTCTACCTAATTCTCTAAAATGATAGTCATGACCTATCAGGTTGATTTCATGACTCTCCTCTGGCGAAAGCCTGCAGTTCCCTCCTCTCCAGCCCTGAATCATTGTTTGTAATGGGGGAAAGCTGCATGCAGCATAGAGGCCCCTCAAGAGGGTAATGGATAAATTGTAATATATTCATACAACAGAATCTCCACAGCAGTTAAAATGAATGAAGTCGCGCTTTACCTGTCTACCTGGGTGAATCTCAAATATATCATACTGAGGAAAAAAAAAAAAGCAAGTTTCAGAGCTGCATCCATATTATACAGCATCACTTATGTAAGTTTAAAAGTATACAAAATAATGAATATGGTATTTATGGGTATATTCATATGTAGTAAGTGTATGGTGCATGCCTGTAACCCAGCGACTCAGGAGGCTGAGGCAGGAGGATTGCAGGTTCAGAGCCAGCTTCAATGAGACTCTGTCTCAAAATTTAAAAATACAAAAAAGAGCTGTGGATGTGGCTCAGTTGTTAAGTGCCTCTGGGTTCAATCCCCAGAACATAACAAACACCGAGGGAGAGGATGAGGAGGGTTACACATTGCACTCTGTAATGTTTTGCATCTAAAATTAAAACATCTGTAACAAAAATAAAGAATATTCAGATTTGTTGGATTAATATACTGTTTCAATTTTCTCTAAACTTTGCAATATAGTTGAAATGTTCATAGGCAAAAAGGGGTGGGGGCTGTCACCATTTTCCACCTGATCAGCACCCAAAATTATGTAAGGGAAATATGTTAGTTTCTGAACCACTCAGTTGTTCATTTCATTTAGTTCAGCAAATACTGACTGAGAGCCCACTATGGGTCTCACAATGGCAGGCGTGAAGTACAAGGTGGGCAGGAAGTTGGGGGGTGGGGACATTACAAGCAAAAATTTGGAAGTCAGCAAGGACACAGGCTGCCTGCTCATCTCTGCCGTGACCAGCAAGTAAACATTCATGCTGCAAAGAGGAGCCCACAATTCAGAATCTGTGTCTCCCTGGGGAGTGAGGGAAGGTCCCCCCGGAGTGGGTGAGGATGCGGCGGGGCCTTGAAGAGTGACCAGAGATGGACTGGCTAGAGACTCCAGAAAAGAGAGGAGCCTGGAGCTCCATACAGCTCCTGGGAAAGAAGAGGGGGCCAGGCGCCTCGTCTCTAAACGGCAGCATGATATTGAGCTTGTTAAAGGGCCCAGAACAGCGATGCCCAGGAGGAGATGAGATAATGGAGCCGAGGGGTAGGTCTAATTAATCAGGAGTGCTTAGGTGAGCCAGGGTCCCAGAGGCTGCAGGAGCTTGGAGACAACCTGCCAGCCGAGGAAGGGCATAGCCCTTCAGGCACCGCCCTTCCCACCACCCATCCTTGGACAAGGGCTCCACAGAGAGGAAGGGAGGCAAAGTTCTACTCAAATCCCAGGCTGCAAATTTATATGACCAGCCCCCAATAAATTCCTCATGCCAGGGACCCTGCCATCCATCTCAGGGCAGCAGGGCAGAGGCGATGGTGGCGGGGGATAGCAGAGGAAGTGTCTGTCTTAGATTGCTCGGGGACAGGGCCACATGTCTTGCTAGGAGGCAAGCTCCTAAATCCTCCTCTGACTTGCTCCCCTCCTAGTAAATCTGAATAGTTTAAAATAACTCCTTCCGACCTTGAGGCTGGTGCCAACTTTCTGCCATCCATCAGCCCTGGCCGATTTCTTATTAAGGTTCTGCTGTTCCCTTGGAAGAGTTGCCACCTTAAATCAAGGGGCCGATAGGGCAAGGGAGAGACAGAGGACCTGGAGATAGTGGGGAGACAGCAAGTCAGGAAGATGAGGTTCCAGTGTACCGCTGGGCGGACCAGGCGGCCTTTGGGGCCCGTCTCTGCAGCCTGCACGAGGGCCCAGTCCTGGTGGCTGTTCAAGCCCTGCGGAGCTTGTAAAGGCTGCCTGGGGAGAGGGTCAGAGTGAGCACCTTTCTGGGTCGTCCACCACGCTGCAGGGAGAAGGTGGAGCGGACCTGGAGCACTGGCTGCTGTCATCACTCACTCTGGAATGCATGCCAATTGTTTAGTAAATTGGTGTCCTGTGCTTCTAGTGTGCTTGATCTAGGGATCCGGCAGGGAACAGGCTGCTGCGTGTTTTCATGGATAATCCCTTTTACTGAGGAAAACAGACAATAGAGAGAGGTGAGGGGCCTGGGGAAGGCCCCCAAGGGGAGGAAACACGTGAGTCAAGATGTCATGTTGATAGACAGCCATGCAAAATCAGAGATGGGATTGGAGTGTCCAGGTGTTGTATGTTGACCACCCTTAATTTCTTCCTTCCTTCCTTCTTTCCTTCCTTCCTTTCTTTCTTTCTTTCTGTACCAGGGTTTGAACCTGGGGGGTTCAACTGAGCCACATCCCCAACCCTTTTTATATTTTATTTAGAGACAAGTCTTGCTAAGTTGCTTAGGGCCTCACTAAGTTGCTGAGTCTGGCTTTGAACTTGCGATCCTCCTGCCCCAGCCTCTCGATCTGCTAGGATCACAGGCATAAGCCACTGTGCCTGTCTGAATCTTAATTCTTGATCTGTTTTTGATTCAGCAAAACAAAATTCATGTTATGCACAGGGGACTGTTGCTAACCCAGGCTCTGTGGGGATTTACAGATGAGTGTGCAAGTTCCTGATCACATTAGATCACATCCAGTAGCTGTGATCACACACGATGCAAGGAGCTATAGGGAAGGCTGCTTGGGGACCGAGGCATCCTGCTGAAAGTTCAGAGAAGGCATGGGTCCCTCTTAGCCGGGATGAGCAGGAAGGAGACCCCATGAGCAGAGCACCTGAAGGGAGTCATCTGACAGGAAGGAGCCATGGGCTCCGTGAACAGCACCTGGGCCCAGTGGTGCTCATTTATTTTGGCAGATGTTGGTCCTGGGTGGTCCGTGTGTCTATTAATTACTGAAGTGAACGGAGTTGTTTCTGGAAGTGAAGGGATGCAGATAACATGCATTGCCTCATCAGCAAAAGAATTACAGGCTGGGAGGAAGGCAGAGCAGGAGCCCGCCCTCTTTTAATAATCGGCAGCGGAGGGAGTGGGCTGCATTCTTTTCCCCTGGCTGTCACTGCTGCCAAAGGAGATCAGGGAGGTTCCCCGGCTCTTCTGCATTACATGTCTCTTGGCTCCGGGTCACACACAGCTCTGACTGGGAACCAGAGCCCTGGATGGTACAGATCATGGGGATGACAGGTCCCCGATGCAGCTTCAGGGCCTCTCCAGGGAGAGAGCACACCTGCCTCCCCAGCAGGCCTGCCATTGACAGAAGCAGCCCCCCGCCCTGAGACAATTTGCTTAGCAAATAAAGATTAGCAGGCTCTCAGCTCCAGAGGACAACCAAGGCAGGCAGCGGCTTGCCATATGGGTCAGAAGCTGCTGGGCTGCTGGGCTGCTCCTTCCCAGGCTGGCCTGCACCTACTGTGGGGACGATGGGCACTGGGGAGACAAGGACAGCCCTTTCCCTCAGGGAACATGGGGTCCTGGAGAGACACAGGCAAGCAAGCCGGAGCAGGCTGTGTGCTGGGCCAGGACGGGGGACAGGCCTCTGAGGGGGACCTAAGGGAGCGTTTTCATCTTCCCCCATCCCCAACAGTGCTCAGCACAGAATAGAGTAGAACATGGGGCAACATGGCCACTAAGTCAGACAGGAAGAGGGCACAGCTGAAGCCAGTAATTGCCATCTTGTCCTAGCTTCTGAAGGGTGGGGAGGATAAACGAATGCTTAGTTTTTTTCCTCAATTCTATTTTTCCTTTAAAAATTTTCCAATAAGCCTTGGTGTCTTCCGAGGTTTGACTGTACCAGGAAGAAACATGGAATATTACAGAGCACCGCGTATGTGGCGGGTTCTGGGCCTGGTGCTCTCGGACATTGATCTCAATCCTCCAACTGTCTCTAAAATTCTCCTCACTCCATGGATGAGGGAGCTGAGAGGTGAAGCTGCCCAAGCCTCATGGCTGCCCAGGGGAGCATCAGATTAATTTGCAGAGCATTCACATTAGCCCAGAACTATCCACCGAGCTCTGCAGGAATTTAATAAATGCTGTTCTACCAAGATCCCCGCTCTCAGTGCTGACCTCTGGAAGAACCCAAGGTGACAAACCTCTCGGCCAACCGTTGTTGAACACCATTTTTACTTGCTGGGTGATCATTCCATAACACCTTTCCTGATGAAGTGAGCCTGTTTGTCACGTCAGACACCCACCCACCCAGTCAGGGTGGGCTTGGGAGGCGTAGATTTAGTCTCAAATGTGGGAGAGTGTGCTTTGGAGATTTCCAGAACCTGACTCTCTGGCTGCTCACTGCAAGCTCTGATTGAAGGGGCAGCGGAACTGACTCGGGTCGCCCAGGGCCTAGTCTCCATTTCTATACCCCCAAAATTCTAGGGCTTTCTGTAATACTTGGCTTCCCATAACACTTGGCTTCCCATAACACTTGGCTTCCCAAGGCCTCCTGCTTACGGGGTAACCCAAGACTGAGCCTCTGGACCAGCCATCAGTGGGCCTCAGAGCCGACCCTGTCACTGTCACTCTAGTCTTTCCCTGAATGTCCCCAAATATCTAGGGCCATTTACCCTGGGCTGAGGGGAAGCCTAGGCACACTTCCTAATTATAGCAGTTCTCTTAGGATGAGGGTCTGCAAACTATGGCCCTGGGGCCCAGTCAGTTCCACTGATTCATTTTATAAATAAAAGTTTTATCAGAACACAGCCAGTCCATTTGTTTCTGGACTGTGGATGGCTGCTTTCTCTCTACAATGGTAGAATTAAGTAACAGTGACAGAGACTGTGTTGCCTGAAACACAGAAACAATTATGTGTCTTTCACTGAAACCTGCCAGTTTCTAAGAAGAGTAGCACTTTTTGCCCCAACATTCTTCTCCCTATGAAAAATATCAGATGTCTTAGAGGATCACTAACCCTTCCCCTCACCTAGGATAACATTATAATAACAATCACCACAGTAGTTGCAGCAGCAGGGCTGAACGTGGAGCCTCTGCAGGTTCAGAGCACAGGTCCTGGAATGACAGGCCTGGTTTCACCACTGTTCCAGCTGTGGGGCCTTGGTCAGAATGGATGACCTCTCTGTGCCTGCATTTCTTCTGTAAAATGGGGATCATAGCGGAACCTTCTTCAAGGTTGTTGTGTGGGTTGAATAAGACCCCCCTGAAACTGCTTGAAGGATGCTGTGACAAATTGTTTCATAAATTTGAACTGGTTCACTCCTTCCATCTTCATGTCAGGTCCCTTAGCCTTTACCTGCCCGTCCACACTAGCTAGACAAATTCCGAAAGTTAAGAGTCCTACATCAAGTCTTGGATGAGTCACTTACTATGACGACGTCCTCTCTGACTTCTTTGCGAACACAGGACCAAACAGATACGAATGGTGGGGACAGTTGTACTTGTAATTTTTCAGTAGCTGCCATTATCTTTCCCATTTTACAGACAGAAGGGCTGAGGTTGAGAGGGTTAGAAGCTGTGAGAAGCGGGTCTCGGTCCAGGCTGACCCTGGAGCACCAAGGATCACTGCCACTCATGGCCACTCTTGCCGGCTGAGCCTCTGGCTTGAGTGGATTCACGAGGGAGGGGCGCCCTACAAGCAGGTCAGTGCTGTTCCACACCTGAGGCTGGTCACAGAGGCCCATGCACTGTCACCAGGGCAGATAGGGACTGCACAGCTGGCTACCCGGGCTCCCTCATGACCAGCAGCCCCATTACAGGGCCTGACTGAGTGGACTGAAGAGTACATCAGCAGCAACTGGCCTCTTCTGTGTTGGAAACTTGATCATGATGATGGGAGGGGCTCTGCCAGTGAGCCACGAAACACAGGACACCTGGGCTTGGATCCTGGCTCTGCCACTAACTTGCTGCATGACTGTCCTCACTGAGCTTCAACTGCTTCCTCTTTCAAATGAGGATGTTAGATGTCGCTAGATCAGACTTTTTAAATGGGGAAGGGGGAGGGAGAGCCCTCCAGGAGACATTTGGCAACGTCTAGAAGCATGTCTGGTCGTCATTGCTTTGGGGAAGGCACTACTGGCATCTAGTGGGTAGAAGCCAGGGATACTGATAAATGCACAGGACAGTCCCTTCCACAAAGAACGGTCCCACCCGGAAGTCAATAGGGCCACCATCGAGGAGGCCTGCCATCTATAAAGACCCAGGCAGCCTTAAAACCCCTTTCTACATTTGTTCATCAAACACGTGTTTATCAGGTACCTACCATGTAGTAGGCAGGACAGCCCTGCCCTCTCAGGGCTCACAGTTCATAAGGACAATGATACAATCAGAGTTAACAGTGGCGAGATGCTAACTCTGACAGGTTCTTTCCATGGCCTGGCCTCAAAACTCTTAGACCCTGTTACCATTGCTCCCATTTTACAGAGAAGGAAACTGAGGCCCAGGGAAGTATCTTGCCTAAGGCCACACAGCTAGTAAGCAGTAAGTGGTGGCATCGGGCTTTTTACCAGTGAGCCTGTGCTCTTAGCCATGCCTACCTTCCATCGCCCCAGACACGTGTGTGCTGTGGAGCACTGTGACTGGCCAGCGTCACCACAACAGAGGCAGCCTGGATGCTCAAGCCCTGCGGACTCTTCATCATGCAAACCGTTTAGCGAACTGGAAAAGGGCCTCATGACTATAAACCAGCCGGTAATGACCTGACAGGCCAAGGGGGCTGGAGAAGTGTTAGGGGCCACGGAGACATTAATCTGCTTCCAGCCACTGCCGCTGGAAAGACATTTGTTAGAGCAGTTACGGGAGCCATAAAGGGCTCTTTGACGGTAGTCCTCCCCAGGCAGGACCAGTGGGCAGGAAGGAGCCGCTCGGGGCTCAGGTGTTTTGCTCCCCTGACCAGAGGCAAACGTTCCCACCTGCCTCAGGTGGGCTGCTGCTGGCTGAGGGGGAAGACCCTGGGTGGGTCTGCAGCAGGAGGGCTGGATGGATCCCTTCGGGACCTAAAACAGCCCCAGGGTCTCCAGCAAGTCCTACAATTGCTCTGGGCCTCGGTTTATCCATCTGCACAATGGAGACAGTAGCGTTTATTTCACAGCACAGAGTTGTTCAGCATGGTGACAGTTGGTGGCTGTGGTGGGAGTGATAGCTGTTGCAGCAGTGCACAGGGATGTCATCAACATTAGACCTCAGATGTAATCAAACATTAGAACTGAACAAAACTTTATGAATCTGTCTGGTTCGACTCCCCCATGGTATAGGTAATAGCATCTATTCATCGAATACTTAGTACACGTCAAACACTCTTCTGAGCACTGGATTTATATTCATTTAATCCTCACATCAAACCCGTAAGTCAGAGATGAATATTATCCTTATTTATAGATGAGGAGACTGAAGCCCAGAGAGATACCAAGTGGCCCAGCTGTTCACAGGCAGGCTGGCCCCACCTGTGACCCCCTGCCTCGTCCTCATGCACAGATGAGAACTGGGGTCAATTGCGAGGTGGCAGGCAAATAGCATCTCTCCCTCTGTGGGGTCTCCATGGTCCCCTGATTGCTGAAGGCACAGGCATCCTCTGACCTTGGCTTTGCTGCAGAGATGGTGCCTGATGGTTTGCTGTTGTGGGCTGTGACTTTGGAGGTGACTCCAAGCCTAAACTTGAGGTGCGGTGGGCTGATCTAGGGAGATGCTCTCAGGATTTGGGGCACCCAGAGGGGACATCCCAGCCTCACGGGGACCTAGACGTCTGGGAAGTTTCTGTCACTGGGGCTGGTGTGAAGACCAGCTTGTAGCAGGCTTGTCTGGTACTGGGACACAGGGGCAGAGGTACCACTGGGGAGCAGGCCAGTGGGGTAGCAGAGTAGGGCCCCACTGCAGAGAGGCTGAGGGCTGGACACCAGGCAGGCCGCTCCGTGCTCAGCTGTAATGAGGTCATCCAGGTTTTACACAAAGTGCTGGTATTTGTTGTTTTTGAAATTATCATTGAAATGGACACATAAAAATTTTAAAATCCATTAGATGGATGTAGGTTCTTCCTGGGTCTCCTGCCACACTGGAGAAACACTGCCTTCAATGAATTCCCACATGTGGATGCTGGAGGGGAGAGTCAGGGACCAAATGGGGGCTTAGGTGTTAGTGCGGGGAGCCTACAATCTGTGCTCCCAACACTGAGGCCCCTGGAGCTGCCTCCTCTCCCCAACTTTTTTTTCTGATCCCAGAGAACTATCCTCAGCCCCTTCCCTGATCTTTCTCCTGAGCACGGGATCCTGGAGGAGGGCTTGATTTGCAGGCTTTCTTCTTAGAATTTGAGGAGTTCTTAGTCTGACCCCACAGAGCCATCCGGGGCCTTCCCTTGGAGTTGACTCTCCATTTGGATTCCTGTGCAGAATGGGAGATGGGTGAAATGGCCTTTTCACCCCTCAGATCCTGTTAAGTTGGGGTGTTTCTTAAGATGCAAGGATGACCGGGTTTTCTACCCTAAGGTGGAGTCCTGATCCCCCGGCCCCAGCCTTTCTGCAACAGGCTATCTGGGTGGGGGGCTGCCCATGTTCCTTGGAAGATAATGAGGGAACCCCAACTGCTCCCCTACCCCACCATGCCCTCCTCAAGTACCCTCAGCAGTGCAAAGTCAAGGGAGACCTGGGTGTTTGCCTAGTGGAAAAGACGGGAAAATCAATAGGAGGGGAAAAAAAATCTCATTTTCAGGCTTCTAAGCAGGTATTGCAATCAATAATGCAAAGAGCAGCAGGAGGCCATTAAGCGACACTTGGCAGTGTCCTCTGGAGCTTGGGAAATGTTTGCAGAGAAGCAGGACCTCAAGGGTGCCTCAGCCCCCACCCCCACCTGCCCAGGACCCTGTGTGGGCCTCTCCTAGGGAGCCAGTTCCCACCCCTGGTATTGTCCCAGGGCAGTGGACCTGAGGAGATCAGAGGATGGCCAGGGTGGGGGAGGGGCATTGGGTGGCCTTTGTCATGGGGGTGTCCCCAGGAGACGGCACTTAAAGTGTCCCCTTAGCTTTCCTTTCCATCACAGAGACAAACTTGACTTTTTTCCACTATCATCGTAGAATAAATAGACTCAGAGTTTATGTTCCATCATTGCCTAGTTTATTTTGTACACTATGAAGGTTTATTTTCAGTGTTCTGACTATTGCCAAAAAATGTTAGGTGCTGTGGCGAGATGGAGGGGCACACCCTGCCTCACCCATAGTGACACTGACTTCCCCTCTTGCCTCTGTGGGCTGTGACTGTGCCTCTAAAACCCGCTAGGTCTCTGTGGACGTGAGGACCAGTGGGCAGGGAGGTGGAGGTGGGGCCCCATAGGTGAGCCTGAGCGTGGCTGGGGAGGAGGCTCAGCAGGAGGAGACCTCGTCCCTCCCAGTCTGACCCATAGAGCTCCCAGTCTGATGGAAGAGTCTAGACTCTGAGACAATGGAATAATAAATAGCACTTAAAATATGTATAAATATGTCATTTCACCAACTCTCACCCTCCCAGCAGACAGTCTTGTTCATCAATTGTCCTGGAATCCTGTTGTACCAGGTATCGCTGGAGAAAGTGGGTTGTTAGATGGGGTTCAGAGTTGCTTTAGACAGAGTTTTATTTTCTTGCAGTGGCTTCTCATCAAAGTGCTAGGAGGTGGGCGGGAGTCAGACTGGGTTCAAATCCCAGCTGATGGTTTCTGTACAATCTTGAACCTGACTTTTCTGAGTTTGTTTCCTCTTTGGAAAAGGGAATGGAGCCACTCACACCAACCTCAATTTCATGGTGCACTTCAGAAAAACCTGCTCCGTAGCTCCGTAGCCAGGCTGGAGGCACAAGCCTAGAATCCCAGCAACTCAGGAGGATGTGGCAGGAGGTTCACAAGACTGAGGCAACCTAGAGAGACCCTGTGTCAGAATAAAAATCAAAAGGGCTGAAGAGACGAGAGTTTAGAGCACCCTGGGTCCCACACAGTACCTGAAAAAGAACAAAGAAAGAATGAATGAAACCCAACTCTTCCAGGGCAGTGGCTGACCCAGTGGGTTCCCCCTTTATCCTTGTTCTAAATATATTCCTTTATCTGTGTTTTAATCAGCTTTTTTGCTGCTTTGTCTAAAGGATCTGATCAAAATAAATGCAAGGAGGAAAAGTTTATCTGAGGGCTCACGGTTTCAGAGGTCGAAGGCCAGCTCCATGTCTTAGGGCTGAACATCATGGTGGGAGAGAGTGGCAGGGGAGAAGGAAGCAGCTCACATCAGGAGGCAGAGAGACTCCACTCTCCAAATACAAACATACCCAAAGCCACACCTCAATTCCCACCCCCTCCAGCCTCTCATGACCACTTCAGTTAATCCCCTTGGGGAGTAGCTCACTGATTAGGCTGAGGCTATAACCCAATCATTTCCCCTCAAACTCTCTTGCATTGTCTCATGTGAGCTTTTAGGAGACATCCCACATCCAAACCATAACAATCTGATTGACGTCAATTTAATGGAGAATTTCCAAGCCCCCAGAGCTTGCAGGTTGAGGAATACTCTAAATTGAGGGGGGTACTAATCAAGAAAGGCTCCCCTAAAAACCTTGGTTTCACCTCTGAGCCTTACCTGAAGTCCTCGCACTGGGGCCAAAAGGCCAAAAAGGAGGAACTGTGACCCTGTGACCCTGCAACCCAGCACAGGCTGTGCCTGCTCCCCAGGTGCTCAAGGGTGGCCGAGGGCTGTGGTCTGGTGTGGGCTGAAGCCATGACCTGGAGTTTCGGCTGCCTGAGGATGAAGACCAGGCAGTGTCATTCCCCCAGCCTTTGCAGGTCACCCAAGTGTCCCCCCAGAGAGTGGGCCAGGGCTGGCTGGTGGGGTGAGACCGCTGATAAATTGTCTCATGGCTCACCAAGGCTATCCCAGCAGCTAGCCTGGACTCCAAAATGTGAGTCAGATCAGATTTCTCTTCTGCTCAGAGGTCTCCAGGGGCCACTTAGAAATGATATTTAAAGCCTCAAGCATGCCCTGGAGTGTTTCCAAATACAAATATCAATTTGTCTAGGCACAAAGTCATTTGTTTGAGATTATGCAACTTGCTAGCATTTACATAAATGTGAAAATTTGAGGCATGTTTAATTTGCCACTCTGACTATGGTTCAGGGTACATCTTAATGTCTGAATACATAGATCTTACCCAGTTGTTTCATGGGCTATATTTTATAAATTCACCTCTGAAAATGTTCTTTACAATAATTTAGAAAGATAATAAATAATAACTTAGATAGTTTAACAACAGCATCTATCTCAAAAACAAAAACAAGTCCCCTTTCTGTTACTTGGTCATGTCATTCAATCTCCTGTCCTTCAATTGCTCACTTTAGTATCTGCTCAAGCTATGCTGATCTCTTAAGGTTACTTTCTGCCTCAGGGCCTTTGCACTGGCTCCCCTAAAAATCTCCCCTAAAAACCTTCTGCCTGCAATTGACTTCTTCCAATTATCTGCACAGCTCACTCTCTCATCCTATTTTCTGTGGCTGCATAACAAATTACCACAAATGTGATGACATAAACCAACACACATTTATTATGTTGTAGTTTCTTTAGGCCAGGAATTTGGGCACAGCTTAACTGGGTCCTCTGCTCTGGGCCTCACAAGGTTGCAGGCCAAGTGTTGTGAAGGCAGGGGCGCCCCCCAGTCCACAGACTCTGTTGGGAACTGGTCTCAACTTCTAGAGGCTGTGATATGGCTTGTGGCTGTCTCCCCAGGCCTCTCTCACCACGTGACAACTTACTTCTTAAAGCCAGCATGGGAGAAAATTCTTCCAATGGAGAAAAGTATTTCTAGAGCTTTCTAGAAAAATGGTGCCTTGTATATAATATAACACAGGAGTGATCCTTCGCCTTTGCTATAGTCCCTTAACCAGTCGCAAGCTGCAAGCCCTGCCCCTGCTCCAGGTGGGAGGGGCTTCTGCAGGCCCTGAACAGGGGGCCACCCTGGGGTCTGACCATTGCACCACCTTCTTCCTGGCTCAGCTCCAAGTTCTCAGTAGCCTTCCCTGAAACCATCATTGTAAAATTGCAGCCCTGCTCTTGCTCCAGGACTCTGATTCCCTTTCTCTGGTATATTATTTTATAACAGCCTCTTTCTCCCATGCTATATAATCTATTGTTTATTACACTTATTATCTGTCTCCTTCCATTAGAGGTTAGGCTCCACACAGGCAGGGATTGGGTCTAGTTCACTGATCATTGATTCCCCAGCCCCCTGAAAAGACTGCCTTCCCCTCCCCCTCCCCGGCAGGCCTCCTGCTCCCCATGGCTGACGGCCTTCTCCTGCCTGGCCTCCTGGACTTGCGGATCCCTCTGCCTGGAAGGAGCTTCCTCCAGTTCTTTGGCTCCGCGTCTCTTTGCAGAGGCGACTTTGATCCCTTGTCCTCCAATATCACATTCCAGAGAGGCCTTCCCTGACCACCTGACCAAGAGGCTCCAGCACCCCCACCCAGATGCTGATGACACCTGCCCTGGTTTCACCTGCGAGGGTGGCTGGCTGTGCCCCTCCTGCCAACTACCAGCCCCCCAAGGGACTCCTCTCCCTGTACCCGGGCAGCCCCAGCCTCCAGAGCTAGACCCTAGGAATCATGACTACATGGGCCTGGGCCTGAGTTGGGGGTAGCAGTGCCTTCTCAGTGAAATAGGAAAGCTGCCCTGGCCAGTGCCTGGGGTGGCCTGTGGTGACTGTCACCTCCCCGCCTCAGCCTCCTCTGTAAAGCCAGGAGGAGCTGGAGCTCGGCTTCCCCTCCTCCCCTCCCTCCTCTCCCGAGCGAAAACATCCCCCAACAGGGTGTCCCTGACCCACAGGACTGAGGTCTGATGCGTGGGGTGGGGCCCGGGTGGCCTCAGTCACCACGTTGCAGTGAGGCCCCCTTAAATCGCATCTGCTTCTCCCTCCCAGGGTCCTGGTCCCCGCACTCAGATTCCCCTCTTCCTGGCTCTCCGTCACTTCTGCTGCCTGGCCCTGGCAGGGGCTCCCTGTCCCTCCAGTCCCCTGGCCAGCCCTCGGCTCTTCCAGGAGGGCTGGGAGCCAGGGCCATCACCACAAGTCCTGGATATCAGGGAGTGGGCTGGGCCCTGTGAGGGCTTCTGTTTCTGTCCCCTTGGGTCACTGTAACCTCAAATCTGTTGTCAATCGCTCTCCCGTGATTCCTTGGTCCAGTTGCGGTTCTGCGGATCTGTGCTGCGCACTGTGGCTTCAGGCGCCGGGGACACAGGGATGAGCAGGCGTGGACTTTCCTCAGGGGGTCTAGAGGGAGGGACAGACACACTCATAACTAACACCCAGGGCTGGCGGGTGGGCAGAGTGCCTCGGGGCACTCAGAGGACAGAGGCCCCTCTGCGGGCGGGCGCACTTCACCCAGCGGCTGGCATCTGAAATGAGCCAGGCCGCAGCTGCGGGGCTCTGCACGGAGGGGCCGGCTCGCAGTGGAGCTTCCGTGCCGCAGACAGTTCAGAGCCGCAGGTGCGTGGAGCATGGAGATGGTACTGCCAGGGAGGAGACAGGGGTTAGGCGGGACCTAGAGGGCCCCGAAGGAGTTAGGGTCACAGATGTCCTTCCCCAGCCCAGCCCCCACGCCCTTCACCTGTTGGGGGTGTTTTCAGTAGCCCCCGATGTCCATCCTCCGTACTCTGTCTCTTCCCTCTATTTCTGGCTCTTGGGTAGCTTTTGCCCTGTGACTCTGTCTCTCTGTCCTCCATCTCTTTGATTTCTGTCCCAACGCTGTCCCCACCTCTCCGATCCCTCGATTCTCTGACCCTCTTTTGCCTCAGCCCATCCCTGTCTCCCTGTCCCCTGTTCCATCTCCCCTGGGGCAAATGTTCCTTCTCTCAATGTCCCCATCTCCGTTCTGTCCCAGACTCACCCCCTCGTCCCTGTCCCTCATCTCTTTGCCCAAAGCCTTCATCTTTTTGCTGGCCATCCTTTGTCCCTCAGTTCCCCACCTTTATCACCAGTTCCCAAATTCTAACGTTCCCCCTGCCTGACCTGACCGCCTCTTCCCAGGTTCTCCCCCAGAACCCTGTGCCGGGGGGTTCGGGCACCGTGCTGCTTTTTGAACAAGAGCAGATTCCACGTTGCTTGTTTAACTATAATTGGGGAAATAAATCAGCACATTATTCCCTGCTCGGGAACTTCTTTTTCTGGAAGTCGCTCCAGGGTAGGGGAGTCCCCAGGACTCTGGGCCGAGCTGGAGCTCTCGGCGCCTGGCAGTGGGAGCGGCTGGACCCCTCCCTCCCCATCCTCCCCACGCTGGAGCCTGCACAGCTCATGTCCTTTCTGTCCCAAAGCCTAGAGAAAGTGGTCTGCCAGTCCTGTAGGGGTCCCGGGCCTAGGTGGGGCAGGAGGCGAGGGGTTCCACCGAGTCAGAAGCAAGTGGTAATGAGGGGCAGGTGTTGTCCATTAAGCCCCATTCCTGATGTCCTCCTGGTGGCCCCTCCTAGCCAGCTGCAGGGCAAATATGGTGGCCCATAAGCCTCTGTCCCGTCTGCCTAGGGTTATTAAAATCCAATTAGCAGAACGAGGATCTGTTGAGCAGGGGCCTGCCTTCCTCTGCCAGAATGCCAGGGGCTGGGAGAAGGGCTAGTGGGGTTCCATTAAAGCTGGAAGGAGCAGCAGAGACTTAGGTTAGAGCTGGGGAAGGACTTCCTCGAGGTGAGGATGGCCTTAGGGGAAGGGAGCCATACTAGCCTGGCTGTGCCACCAAGCCACACCTCCTACTGGTCCTCCTTGTGAGTTAAGGGGCTTAAATGGTTTCTAAATGGGGCTAGATCTGGAGCAGATGCCCCCAAGTAAGTAGGGGAGAAATTCCAAATATTAAACAATCCCTGGGGTGAAATGAGAGGATACCAACCCCCTGACTCCAGCACCCTCAGCTGGGGCAGAGGTCAAACCTTTAATTGCTGAATGGTTGGGAGTCCTGGAGGCAGAAGTCCCAGCAAAGGGATCAGTAGGGCTGGGGCCCAGGGGCGATGACACTCGGGGGCTCAGAGAAATGGCTGCTCACCAGCTAGTGTGGGGGTATCGGAGAATTTCAGTACCTGGAACAGAGAAGCCAATGTGTACCAGGAGAGCATCTGCATGCCGCATGTCCCCTCCTTCCTCAGGCCTCTGCACCTCCCTTCTGCAGACAGGGGTGTGGCCGGGGCTCTCCAGAACACATTTTCCCCCTTCCTTGGGGCTTCAGGAACTGGGGAGGGGTCCCTGGGGGGGGGTGTAAGTGGCTGGGATGCCCCGTCCTGTCATCCACACCCAAACCTGCTGGTGCCTCACTGCACGGGGACCCTGGAGCCCAGCCCACGCTGTCCCTCACCCCACTGGAGGGATGTTTTCAACAATTCCCAAAACTGCTTCCTCAGCGCCTGGCTTGTCTTCACCTAAGTAGGCCTCTTGGATTTATTGGTTCTGGGGGTGGAAAGAAAACAGTTTCTCGCAGAAGTATGTTTAGTGCCACATTTCAAACTTGCAGGCTTGATTGAAATGGTAGTTAAAACATTTTAAGGCTCTTAGGTAAAGTTGCATTTGCCTTCTGCACAGCCTATATTCTGATATTATCCATTTATGGCGGTGGCCCCGCTCTATGGCTGAGAGGTAATGCTTTATGGAGAGCTGTCAGCCCGTCTTGCAGGGATGTGGCCCCAGCTCCCGTCTTCGAGCCTATTACACTGAAGCCACCAAGAACGGGGAAAAAAAAAGGAGGTAGAATAATTGTGCATTTTAATTAAGCCTCAGTGAGCACCCTATTGTGGAGATGCTAATATTAAAGAATTCTTTTCACTTTGCTGGAAGCCGGAATATTTGTTCCCCATGTCATTTTTATATTCCTTTTGTGTGGCAATTAATATTTAACTCCTGGGAAATAAAACTGCCACCCGATATCATCTTTATGGCCTGGTATTAAAATAACTGTTTCTGATAAACTATTGTAATAAAGTATTGGGAAGACCCTACGGAAAGGGGGTTTTGTTCAGGTATTAATTCTACTCAAGGAGCTGGGCCTGGAACGAGGGTTTTTAATCCCAGTTTATTTCATTTTTCTACGATGACACATCAATGAACCTAAACACAATCATAACCACGGTGAAGAGAATAAAGTGTGTGTTTAGGGGGCCAGAGACTCAGTTGGCCTGTGTCCCTCCCAGAAAGGTATTCCCAGTTAGCACGATCGCTCCGTCATGTCTACCACCACCTCTAGCCAGAGCATGTCCTTGATGTAGTAGAAAAAGGTGAAAGTAGCACTTTTGTAGTCCCTTGTAGGAGCCTAGCTCTACCTGGTCTCAACAGTATTTAACTGGGAGACCTAATTTAAATTTACAAGTGATTACAAGGTGTCCTGTGGGACTCTGCTTACCGATGAATTCTCAAATAAGTTGCAAAACAGTGACGAATTAACTTGTTATGCTGTCAAAATCAGTTACTGCAGAAGACAGCTTAACTTCCCGGCCCTGTTCTCAGGGTCCCTGAGCCAGCCTGGCCGCCCTCTGCCCTGGGAGAGCTGATCAAGGCAATCGGCCGGGCCCTGGCTGCCTGTCACCAACAACCTTCCTCCCAGACTGGCCCCCCTCCCTCTCGTAGCTTTGTTGAAGTCCCTGGTTTGGATTTGAGGAAGTGAATTCTCAAGAGCAGGGAGTAGGGGTGGGGGCATGGAGGGGAGAGCCAGCTGGGCCCACCCCTTCCAAATGACATTCTCTCCCGTTAGTGCTGGGGGACCACAATTGATTCTTGGCTGTGGCTTTAAGTAAGATAAACATCTGAAGGCCCCGAGATCTTTCCTTTGCAGTATTGAATGGAAGGGGCAATTTATAAATGTTCCCTTAATATTTCTGAAACAGATTGGCCAGTAATTTATGGACTGCAATATGGAGGACTGAATTAATTCTCCAGGGAGAAAAGTCCGTATGCAGCTGGTATCTCCAAGCAGAATCGGAGAATGAAGGGTGAGGAGTGTGGAGGTGGTGAATTTCACCCTCTCTGTGTCAAAAATGGGAAGACTGAGGCCCAGAGCCCCACAGCCAGCTCCTGGCAGAGGCAGATCCGGAACCCAGTCTCCTGAGTGCTTGTCTTGTTCTTGGCTCTACAGCCCTGGTCTGCAGGCAGCTCTTTGTTGAGCTTGCCTTTCTGGGTTTTGGTATCTCCAGCCTCACACGACCGAGGGGACCTGCTTCTGCTCTTGGTTTCGGCTTCTTTTCTGCTCAGGAGACACAACCATCTTTGCCTGTACCAGGAGACGTGGGCCTCAAGCTCAAGATCCAGCTAAGGTTCTCACTGTCCATGAGGGTATGTTGGGTTCATGCGGCAGGGCACTATTATCTGTCGAGCCCCTTCTGAGTCTCAGACACAGGACAGGGCTGTGTGTTTATCTTATCTCATTTATAATCCTCACACCCATGCTGTGTAGGGCAGGTGTTTTGAAGTCCCACTTTACAGATAGGCAAAATGAGGCTCAGAAGATTAAGTCCTGCCATCCCTCTCTCCAGCCCAGAACAGAGATGAAATGGGTCAGAGGCTTCTGGTGATCAGGAAGATTGGGTGGGGCACTAACTGGGCCAGTGCTCCTCACAGTGTCATGCACCCATGAAGTCCCTGGGGATCTTACAGGATTTCCTAGAGACTGCACACAGGTCCCATTCAGTATGTTGGGGAGGAGCAGCAATTCTGCATTTCTGGCAAGTTCCTTTATGATCCTGGCCCAGGACACCCTGCCTTGCCAAGCCTCTGTCCCTGGGCCAGGCAATCACAGCTGGCCATGTCTTCCAATGGCCAGAGCCCATTCTCCTGCTGCTGGAATTTGGAGCTGCCTTTGTATTGTGCACTGTCTCTGGGAGAGAGATGTCATCCCCCTCAGAGCCTCCCAAACCATGTTGAGGCTGGCCTGTGTTAAAACCCAAGTTGAGGGCCACATAAGCTTTCTCACCATTGTGATGTAATAACTAGTAACTGAACAAAAATCGGTCGCTCACATTTACTCGGTCCTTGAATCACAGAGCATGCTTCAGGGGCAGGATCTTTACTGTGAAAATTAAGTCAAGACCCAAATGTTACCAAACATTATAAATAGCACAGGATTCATTTTCCAAATACCCCGTACTATGAAACGAGAAAAGAAACCGGGGAGGCTGACTCTCTCGCGCCCATTCTCACACACCAGCGCAAACACGCGTTCTCGAGCCAGGCACCTCGTGCAATTAGGTTGTGGTGCACGTCTGAATATCTCCTTGTACATGACATTTACGAAGAAAAACACTTGCAAATTAAATGTTTGATTAACATTACATCTTTTGCAGTTTAAAATGGGTGAGCATAATTGAAAGCTGCATTAGCTAAAGAATATGAACTTTAGATGAGCTTTATCCTGGCCTGTGAATTTCCATAGTAGTTTTATTGAATCTTTAGTGCCAATGGTCCAGAGTATTTATACATCACGTTTCATGAAATACTTTAAAGGTTCAGGAGTTTGCAGGCTTATCAGGGGAAAATTGGTACAGTTTGAGCATAAATCTTATCTAAGGGCAATGAGCAATTCCTGCTGGACTTTTGGGTATATTTTATCAAGATAGAGTGAAATTTACCCTTTTTTGTATAGATGGATACAGGAGGGTTATAGCTACCCAGATTCTATGTCTACACCCATCACACTTCCAGAGTCTGTGACTATACCAGAAAAATTACCTGCTTTTATTGCTGCTTCTAAAGAATATCCTCTTTTGTAATCTCAAGGACTATTCATTCCCTTCTGCCCTCTGTATTCCATTCTCTTTTCTCCTCTTTTTTTTTGGGGGGGGAGGGGGGTGCCAGGGATTCAACTCAGGGGCACTCAACCACTGAACCACATCCCCAGCCTTATTTTTTATTTTATTTAAAAACAGGGTCTCACTGAGTTGCTTAGTGCCTCACTGTTGCTGAGGCTGGCTTGGAACTCACGGTCCTCCTGCCTCAGCCTCCTGAGACTCTGGGATTACAGGCGTGAGCCACCGCGCCCAGCTTTATCTCCTCTATTTTTTTTTTAATCTCTCCCCCACTCCCCATTTTCCTTTCTCTGCCATTCCTCAATCACCCCTCAATCCTGGCCATGCCCAAGTGCCACTGAACAGCCTCAGACCCCTGAGATGATCCCCTATTTAGGGGTGCCCCTCAATAACTTTTATAAAGCAAAGCGAAGCCCTAAGTGCATTATTGGGACTTTCTTTTGCTGAGATTCTCTGCAATCTGTTTGGAGGAAAGCTTCGACCAGGTGCCCTTGAAGGTGTTTTTTATAGAAGGAGCTGGGGTTTGCTGCAAGAAGAGCCTGGAGTGGGGAAGGGACCTCCTGAGCAGTGGGAACAGCACTCGCCGAGACCCAGCGTTGGGAGAGGGGCCTGCCTGTCTGGGAAATGTTGAACACTCCCCGGGGCAGGATGCTGGTGTGGTGGCAGTCAGGGGCTGGAACCAACGTCAGAGGGGGCTGTTAGGATGAGGGCCCTCACAAAGGAGGCCACAGAGAATCTAAACCAGGAGGGGACCAGCCTTGTGTTTCCAAGGACACCTGGAAGGCTAGAGTGAAGGATGACCCAGAGACTGGTGGAGAGGGGCTGGCTGGGAGCTGCTGGTCAGTTCACTGGGAAGGCGTGCTGAAGACAGGGCCCAGGCTGGCAGTTCTGCCAGGGTAGCGGCCGGGGCTGAGCTGGACTGGGAGCTGGGGCCCTGAGGCCTGGCAAGAGAAAGGCTAAGGCCTCTGGAGGAGACCCGTGCCAGGGAGGGGCAGCCGGGAATGGAGAGGGGCTCAGCGGAAGGTTTCAAGGTTTCCCAGAATATCTGGACTGGTGTCTTCATCAGTGAGGGGCCAGGGTCCTGAGGGTGGTAACTCAAATGTCACCAAAGGCAGGATGGTCACTGACTGCCAGAGACACAATGGAGGTTGGGAACACAGCTGTTGACTTGAGGAACTAAATGACAACAACAATAATGATAACGCCATTCCCACGTGTGTTCCACACTTTAAAATTTGTCTGAGCCACCTGGCCCGCTGTCCATACTAACACCACAAGAGATCTCAGGCAGTTTAATTGACTAAAAGTCACAGAAAACAAAGACGTAATATTTAAACCCTCCTCTTGGAGTCTGGTGTTTTATGATGTGCAAGAATGTCCATTCTCCTTGGGACACTTGCATCTGGCTCCATAAAGGATGTGAAAATTCCTTACCTCAAGAAAGCTCATGACCTGGATGAGAAGACAAGCTTAATACAATGAAAGTAGCCAACACTTACACAGAAGTTCCCATGTATCACCCATCCTCTACCCACTCGAGTGAGTACCCGTGCATCCACCCATCTTTGTATCCATGAACCTGTCTGCCTGTCCATACAATTACCCTCGTGTCCATCCATCTATTCACCATTGATGGTAGTAATTATGAATTGGGTCATTCAGATCCTAAGCTGGTTCTGCATATTAGGAAACATGGATGCTCAGGCCCCTTCCCCAGATAATCTGATTTATTTGTTCAGGGGTGGAGCTAAGCTTTGGTGATTTTTTAATAAAGCTCCCTGGGGATTCCAATATGCAGCCAGGGTTGAGGATGCTCTAAAGTGGTTTACCAGGTCAAGGAAGGGAGGGTCGGGGGGGCAGGCACGCTCAATGAGCCTCAGAGCAGGAAGTTCGAGAAGCCCCTCATGCAGCCTCACTCCTAGGCAGGGAGGCCTGGATGGGGCTTGGCCCCTCTTCCTTTTCCTCCCAGCTCAGGGTAGCTTCTCCCTTTTCCATTAATAGACAGGGACAACATCAAGAGGAGATACCATCTATGTGAATGGTATCATTGGTATCAGAGTATCAATGGTATCAATGGTATCTGTGGGGGCAGAAGTCCTGGGATAGACAGAGAGAGAGGGACACCGGTGGACGGCAAGAGCCTCAGCCAGCCCCCAGTCTTGAGCATTAGGCTCAACTCCTAGATCAGGCAAAGAGTTCTTGTCTCCTGAGCAGAAAGCAAACCAAAGCCAGAACAGAAAGCAAGACCCCTCAATGGTCTGAGGCTGGAGGTCCCTTGGCCCTAGGAGTAGAGGTTTTAAATACAGGTAGCATCACAGCCACAGACAGGGATCAAGAATGAGACGGGTGCCAGGCACGACGGCACACCTGTAATCCCAGCAGCTTAGGAGGCTGAGGCAGAAGGATCTCAAGTTCAAAGCCAGCCTCAGCAACTTAGCAAGGCCCTAAGCAACTCAACGAGACCCTATCTCTATATAAAATACAAAAAAGGAATGGGGATGTGGCTCAGTGATTAAGCAGCCCTGGGTTTAATCCCTGGGACCAAAAAGAAGAAAAAGAAAAAAATGAGACTGGTTTATGGGGAGATGGATCTGTGTGCTTTTGAGGGCTCTCTCGGGGCACAGCAGGCAGGCCTCTCCCCAGAGGCCCAGTGAGCACCTTGACTCGGCTCCACCTTCTGGTGGAGGTAACCGGGGCCGCGCCTCATCTCGTGATCATAATTTACCATGGATCGCGCTGTTCTCTGAAAGCCCCGGCGCAGCCCCACCTGGAGAGCAATGAGGAGTGATGAGCCGGTTGCGGAGGAAGTTTAAACAATTACTTTGCTCTGATTAAGAAGGGTAATGCCTCTCTTGGAGGAGCAGCCTGATGCGGAAGTGGGGATGATGGATGCCGGCCCCGCCCACATAAATCTCACCTGTGCGCTGCGCTGCCTCCTCGTGATGCATGTATGAGATAAATTCTCCAAATCTATTTTTGTGCCGTTGCCAGCAGCCTGCTGATGGAGTAAATAAGAGTTATGGCCGCCATAATAGCATCACTTATGAGGGGCTAAAAAAAAAAAAAAAAGCAAACATGTCCACACAGTTCTTATAAATCTATTATAAATGTGGGCTCAAGTTTCCGAGGAAGTTCCACCAGACGGCTGGGCACTCACTTTTCCTGGACTCCCATGAGTGACTAAGTGGCAGATGCCAGGGAGGGCCGAAACGTGGCCTGAAAATGACCAATGGCCCCTTCCAGGTCGCCTCCTGCTCCCCTGAGTCCTAAGGCCTGGTCAGTGGTGAGATCAACAAGCCACACAAGGCCAACAGCCCTGCCCCACCAGCCCTGCCCATAGAACGCCACCATCAGCACCTCCATGTGCCAGCTCTGGCCTTGGCACACTGGAGGGGCCACCAGCCCAAGATTCCTTTCAGAGAGCTCTGACTTGGGAGAGGCCCACCTCCATCTTCCTTTTGTACCTTTTCCTCAACTTCTTGGTAGAGTGGACACCAGCTCTGGGGGGAAAGGGACTCTTAGGCCTGCTAGGTCTGGGTGGACCAAGCCTCAGTGACCTCCTGAAAGTCTTGAGGCCCTCCACAGGAAACTGTCCCCCTGCCTCCGATCCTACCTCTTTAGGTTGAAGGCATTTGTGCGGCGTGGAGGCCGTGAGGCACCCTCCAGGGTCCGTGCCCTCTCCCTGCCCCGTGCTCATCATGCTGAACTCATACTCTGGTCCTCCAGGCAAGGCCTCGGTGTCTTCATCTGCAAAATGGGGATAATAATAAAATAATACCTAACTTGTGGGGCATTTGTGATAGTCCCACAGAGTGGAAGTGTAAGGGGGTGTGAGACATAGGGCTTGTTGTCATTACTGTCCTCTGGGGCTCAGACCTGGCAGGGAAAACAGCTGAGCCCCCCTCCTTGGAACTGGAGGCCCTCAGTGACTCCCTCAAGAGAGCTCTCAGCCGTGCTGCCGGTCGGGTTCCTTATCTTTAACTTGGGCATTTTCTGACCTCAAGGAGGCTTTCAGGCCCCTAGAAGGCAGTGCTAGCCTCTGAATCAGCCTGGGAATTCCAGGGCCAGCCCTCCGCGTGTTGGTGTGCCTCTCGGTGCTCAGCACCTCCCTGAGGGGGAGAGTTTGTGGGCTCACTTTCTCTGCAGAGCAACAACCCCTCGCCTGGACTCCCACCTCAGCCTCCATCCTGCCCTTCTAACCCCCAAATCTCAGCTCCGTACAGCTGTCAGTGTGGGCCTTTTAAAGCGCTGGTCAGATGGTGCCTTGCCTTGGGCCCCCCGGTGTACTCAGCATAATCACCCAGGACCCATCGGAGGTATCTAAGGTCCTGTGTGATCCTCGGCTGTCTCGTTCATCTCCAGCCACACTGACCTCCTCTCATCCCCTGCATGTGGCCCGTCTCTCTTGGGACGCTCGGGGCCTTTGCACTGTCTGTTCCCTACTCCTAACTATTTCAGGTCTTGGCTCAAATACGTCCTTGCTGAGCCTTTTCCTGACACTGTATTAAAAGCACAGTCTCCAACCCCACGCTCCCCTTGTTTGCCGTATCATTCTCCCAAGCACAGGGTGCAATTGATAGTGCACATTTTGCACTTATTTTGTTTATCTAATAGGCTCTGTGTGGGCAGAGACAGGCCTGTCGTGGTCTCTGCTGCATCCCCAATAGCTAGAACAGAGCATAATTAAGCCCTTGAGAAGTATTAGTTGCTTGAGTGGATGAGTGAGTGGACAGTGGATGGCCAGAGTCAGAGAGGGTCCTGGCTGGGGGACCACAGTAACCACTGGAAGGCACGGCCTGCCCTGGGAGGAGAGCGGGTTCTTGGCCCAAAGGCAGCCAGGGAAAAGGACCTTCTCCTTCACCCCTTTGATCCTGAGGGAGCTCTTCCTGCCTCCTGTCCCTGGCAGGGACCTGAGCAGAGAGGTGTAAGGACACAAAAGCTGCTACATCTGGAAACCATATGTCTAATAATCCCACAGTCATGGCCTCGGACTTTTCCAGAAAGCCAACCAACCTGTTAAAATGCAGCTGACCTACACCTGGTAAAGTATGCAAATGGCGTGGGGGGGGGGGAGAACCACACAGACCGGGTCCCCATTAAAAAAAACATCGCGTCCCTCCACGAGGCGGTCCTTGGCTTGCAGATTCTAAATGTCAATAGTTCCCCCAGCGAAGGCAGGCAGAAGGTTGAAAGGTTAGCCCTTTTAAGAAGCTAATTGCCATCAGTAAATTAGAACCATGAGCACACCAGCCCTTCCCTTTGTCACCTCTCCCCACACCCCGACCCTGCCCCTGGCCCAGGGGCCCCAGGAGGAACACAGTTTAAACCCAGAGCTGGAGCCGGGGTTCGGGCTTTCTGTGATGAGAAGCTAATGGAGAATAAGCCCCTCCTCACCGCAAGTGGCACCTCCTGTGTTTGCAGCTAGTCCAGGAAGTAATGGCCCATCTGGACACCAGCGCCCACTGGTTCCAAAGGCGGCTCTGGCTCTGACCTATGCTCTGCCATCGAGGCCCTGGGGTGGCCTGTCCCCTGTGCCCGGCTCTCTTCTGTGTCAGAGCCCTTCTCCTGTGTTAGAGGACACGTCTGATGGGTTTAAGCCATTTAACCTCGGCTTCCCTAACTGTAAAATGGGCTTGGTGGGAACGCAGCCGCTTCTGGGTCAGGGCTGCTTCTGGGTCTAAGGGTGGTGGCAATGGTGGGTGTAAAGTCTGTGGAGCACTCGGCACAGGCCTGGGAGTTTATCTGCTAGAACTTAGGTGTCACTCGAGTGTGTCACTTCTATGACTCCCCCATCTGGGAGTCTTGGATGGCCAGACCTCCTCGCCACTTGTCACCTACCAGGGTGCTGATGAGCCAACACAGGTCAGGCACTGGGGTCGGTCGGCCTACCCACTGCGTGTTTCTGTGCACCTCATTTCTGCTGATTATCAGAGGGAGCTGAGCAGGTGTTTCGGAGTGGGGAGGCCGGTGGCTCAGACTTGCCCAAGGCCACATGGCTGCTAGGCCCTGCAAAGCCCTGGGCTGCAGAGAGGGGCCGCTCTCCGCTGGTGAAATCCATGCAGAAAACTGTTCATCCTTTGCTCCGAATCTCAGAGAAGGGTACCTTCCACGTCCCCCTCGGTGATGATGTACAGTATCTGGAGGCTCAGAGCCGCTGGGCTCCTCTTGGGGCCTCCGTCCCTGCTCCTGTGAGGCTGCCATGAGCAGGTGGGAGAACAAACGTCCCTCCCACCCTCACAGAACTAAATGTCTCCTCCTGCGTTCCACCCCCCAGGCCTCGGGTGGTGCCCTCTACTTCAGGCCCCACTCCTGCCCCCCTGGAGGGCCAGGGAGCAAGGTCCCAGCTTGCAGTCCCCCCACCTCTACATCCCGCCCCCCAGCACAGCCGGCCACGGCCACAGCCACGCAGCATCTTGCATGAGCTGCTCCACTGCTCTCCCAGGCTCCAGCCGGCTGCCTGCTGTCTGTCCTTTTGTTCTCAGCCTTTCAAACAGCTTGTGAGCCAGGGGAAAGGGGATCCGACCTGGAGAGAATGAAAGGCACTGAACAAGGTGTCTGTTCTGGACATAGGATCTTATTCTTGGTGGAGTGGTGCAGGCCCTTCCTGGATTGTAAGAAAGACAGAGGGGAAGCCAGGGGTGTTTTTATGCCCAGTGTTCTGTACGTGTGTTCGTATTTTAAGGGACCTTTAAACAAGCCATGAGAAGGGAAAAAGCCCCATCTTGTAGTTGAGTAAACCCAGGCTCAGAGAAGATGAATAACTTGCTCAACTAGCAAATGGTAGGAGAAACAGAGGTTCAGAGATGTTCAGTAATTGGCCCAAGATCACACAGCCAAGCTAGGTTTCAAATCCATTTCTGTCTCTCAGCGGGGAGGGATACTCTTTTCCCTACAGCATGCTATGACCAACTGCCTAATAGCCTCTGAATGCCTGTGCTACACAGCAGACTTTTGGAGAAAACCTAAATGAATCCTTCATCTGCAAGTGGGTTTTGTCTCCCAGGTCCTCTTCTGAAGGACAGAGGGTCGGCATAACACTATGTGGCTCCCTCTTGACCCAGCTATTTGGAATCTGCTGAGCTGAGTCAAGTGAATGCCATGAGATGCACTAAAATCCATGTGTGTTGGTTTGGAGCACTCACTGACAATCACCTCCCCCAAACCAACACCTACAGAGGGAGCCTGGGCAAGAAGACATCCCTGCCCCCATTGTCCCCTGTTCCCACTGGCTGCTCCTGCACAGGTGAGCTTCTAGCAGGATCCACCAGGCAGAGGCCTGGGAATGTATTTATAAGGGAACGGCCTGGGCAGAGTCATGGGGATAAGCACAAGCCTCCGGTGTGGGGGAAGGTCAGGCTTCGCATGATGGGGGTGAGGGTCACCCTACGCATCCCTTCATCACTGCTTCAGACCCAGTCATTACAAGGGAGCGCAGTGTCCACTACAAGCGAGTAGACAAACATCCCCGAAGACCCAAGCAAAAGGGCGCAGTGGCGCACACTATGATTCCAGCAGCTCAGGAGGCTGAGGCAGGAGGATCGCCAGTTCAAAGCCAGCCTCAGCAACTCAACAAGGCCCTGAGCACCTCGGTGAGACTCTCTCTCTAAATAAAATATAAAAAAGGGCTCAGGGTGTGGCTCAGCGGTCCAGTACCCCTGGGTTCAATCTCTGCCCCATGCCTCGGGGCTCACACTAAAGAGTGAGGGAGAGGGGCTGGGGATGTGGCTCAAGCAGTAGCGCGCTCCCCTGGCATGCGTGCGGCCCGGGTTCGATCCTCAGCACCACGTACCAACAAAGATGTTGTGTCCGCCAAGAACTAAAAAATAAATATTAAAATTCTCTCTCTCTCTCTCTCTCTCTCTCTCTCTCTCTCATTCTCTCTTAAAAAAAAAAAAAAAAAGAGTGAGGGAGAAACCATGGCAGAGAGCTGAGGCCCTCTGCTCACAGCAGCTGCAGAAAACCTGCAGGGTGCTTAGCTGTGCCCCTCCAAAAGGTCCAGCTGTCCTCCCTGATCTGCCCACGGGAGCTGAGCTGTAGAGGCTGCCTACGGAGCTGCCCAGACACTGGCATACCTCCTGGGGCAGGGGCGGGACTTCCCCTGTCAGTGAGGGTCTGCCAAAGCTTATTGGGACAGTGGGTCTGTGTTAGGGTGGTGGGAGGGGTGGCAAACAAGGGGGCGGGGAGGCAGAATCAGGCAAGAAATAGAAAGAGAGCTTGCTGACACTTAGCTGCCCTGTGACCTGGAGCAGGTCACTCCACCTCTCTGAGCCTCAGCTGAAATGAGGAGGCAGCGGTCCTTATTGCCCAGGGCTGTGGTGAGGCTCCGGAGACCTTGGCGGGAAAGTGCTTTGCACACTGTGAGGTGCTGTGCCTACTGTGGTCCAAGAGCAAGGGAGCTGTGGGCCAGAGCCACGCCCGCTCCTGTTTCACCTGGAGGCCATGCTTGTCACTGCCCTCCCCTCCTGCTGGCCAGGACTAGTCTCCCGGGCTCTCCTGGCTCCATGGAGCCTGGAAACACAGTGGAGCAAAGGCCAATTGAGTGGCATGAGCATCTCTGCTCAGGGCCAGGCTGAGATGCCAGGCTGAAGGGCCCTGAATCAGAGGCGGGGGCTGCCCGTGGAAGTCCAGGTCATGGAGCAGAAAGCTGACCCCAGCAAAGTACCCTAAGCAGACAGGGAGGTGGAAGCAGGCACCCCATTCCACCCACCCTCCTGCCATGCCTGTGGCTCAGGATCCATAGGCAAAAAGACTTCTACAACCTCCATAGTCCCGGGATGGTAGGTGTATACTGGGGAGGAACAGGATGGGAGGCCTCTGTTCTGCAGAGCCGCCCACAGAAACACCTGGATGGCTAACTCTCCGCACAAGTCTACAGCCCTGGGAAGCTGCCTGCACCCACAGGGGACTTTGTGTGAGCAACATGTGAGCTTTTGTTGTGTTAAGTCTCTGAGATTTGGGGGTTGTTTGCTGTGACAGCATGACGTGGTCTGTCCTGGCTTCTATACTGTTCCATTTTGTACTGTTTGGGCTTCCTAATCCAGACTGTCCCCTCTGCAGGACAGTCTGCTGCTAAGATTTTTCTCCTGCTCCCCTGCTGTGGGCACAGCTTCCCAGTAAAGACACCACCTCTCCACTCAATCCTGCATTCCACTCACCTTGCCCTGGTTCAGTTTCCAAGAAAAAGTGGCCCCCGACTGCGGATTTAAGAGGACTTTCCACCACCTTATTCCCTGTTGAGAAGAGAATCGTGGAGCAGCTTCTGGGGTGCAGGGCTTGTGCTTATCCTCAGGGATGTGAAGAGGCACTCTATCCCTTGTTGCCTTGAGGGAGTTCACAGTGTAGGCTGGAGACAGGGAAGGTGGGAGGATGGCTGGCTGGATCCATCACTCTGTGGATGGATGGATGGATGGATGGATGGATGGATGGATGGATGGATGGATGGATCTTTGCTCTGCATGTAGATGGGTGGCTGGACGGATGGAGGTATGGATTCCATTGCTGTGTGTGTGGATGGATGGAAGGACGGATGGATGGCGGATAGGGGGATGGATCCATTGCTCGTGGGTGGATGGATGGATCCATTAGTGTATTGATCAAATGATGGGGGGATAGACAAGTGGAAGGAAGGATGAAATGCACATCAGTCTAGTGCCTATTTTAATTGCCCTTCTCATTTATCCCCTTCCTTAATACCCACAACTACTCTCTCACGTACCTGTTAGTCACTCAGATTTGGGGGTGAGATATGAAGTCAGGCCCAAGTGATACTGGAAACCCTCTTCCACGTCATCTTGCTACGGGATGCCTGTCGCTTCCTATGATCTCCTCACAAGTAGAAGCTTCCTCTCCTTTCTCAGACCCAGACCACTGCCGTCTGTGGGACGCACATGCAAGCTCTCGCCTCCACCCTCCTCCCTAACACCCGTGCTCCTTGCACTGATTTTTTTAGGTCTTAAAACCCTTACTGTGGCATATCAAAAATACAGGCACGCATCACCTAATGGTAGGGATATGCACTGAGACATGCCTTTAGGTGATTTTGTCATTGTGTGAACATCATACAAGGTACTTACACAAAGACAGCTTCGATGTCACTCAGCACAGACTCTCATGGGACCACCAGTGTAGGTGTGGTCTGTCATTGACTGAAACATCATTCTACAGCACATGGCTGTGTATACAGAAGTAGCATAATATTATCATCCCCATGTAATCGTCACATGACTTTAACAGGTACCAACTCCTACCACCCTTGTCTCGTCTCTGACCCCATCTGCTCTCCCTCGCCCGGGTATCATGGCAGTCTCTGTAGCTATTTCCACATGTGGCCACTCATTTCTGTGTATTGTCCCCACCTTGGGGATAGGGTTGGGGCCTTTCCACTCTTGTTTCCCCAGTGCTCAGGACGTTGCTGAGTGAATAGGTCCCTAAGCCTCGTGGGGCCATAGGTAGTTCCTGGCGATGCTGCTGAGGCCCTAGTTTATCGGCAGGGCCAGCCTGCAGCCAGCCCTCTGCACAGATGCTCCTCAGGCGGTGGGGGTGGGAGAGCCTTTCTGTGGTGGCAGTCTGGGCTCTCTGGGTAGCTGATAAGGCCTTCTCAAATATGGCTTCTTTGTGTCAACATCCCGCGGGCACAATTACATTAGCTGTGCAAGCACATGGGCACAGAGCCACTGGGCCGTGTCGTCTGGCCTGTGTGGCCTCCGCCCAGGCGTCCCACAGAAGCCGCGCCAGGACGGCAGATGGGGCTAGTTTAGGTCCTCCTCCCCCAGGACGCCTCTGGCACCCCAGCTGGCCAGGCAGTGCCCCGCTCATTGGCTCTGATCTCAGCCCAAGAGGAGCCGGAGTTGCAGTCAGCCCTGCGGCCTGCAGCCTCTCTGACAGAGGCGTCGAGGGCTGGTTGACATGATTGTTGGGTTGCCAATCACTACTGAGCACCTTCTGTTTACTGGAAGTGGAGGGGAGAGGAGTCAGGGGGAAGAAGATCCAGACCCAGACTCGAAAAACTCTCAATCTCTGGCGAGAAGAAAGTTCCAGAAAGGATTATGGAAACAGCCAAACCAGTGTTTACGGAATAGCAGACACAGCCAAAAGCCACCCCACACAAGTTGCCCAAGCCTCTTTCCCCCCATCCTTGTCCCTGGCCAGCTCCCTCACTCGGGAAGGGCGGAGACAGCCCCCCAGAGTTTGGAGACATTCCCTGATACAGGCTGAATTATGTCCCCACAAAAGATGTGTTGAAGTCCTAACCTGTGGTCCCCCAGAACGTGACCTCATTTGGAAACTGGGCTGTCACAGCTGTAACTGGTTAAATTAGGAAGAGGTCATACCGGAGCAGGCTGAACACCTCACCCCACACGCCTGGTGTCCTTCTGGGGAGACAGATGGGCAGGGAGCAGGCCACGTGACGAGCACAGCAGGCTGGGAGCAGGCAGCGTGCGCTGGGGGTGCCGAGCCCACCAGGGGATGTCCCCCAGCGGGAGAGGCTAGGAGGGACCCCACAGGTCTCGGCCAGTGTGGCCTGCCGCACCTCGGCTTCAGAACGTCCAGCCTCCAGGACTGTGAGGAAATGCATTGCTGTTGTTGGAAGCCACCTGGTTTATGGCACTTTGTGATGGTGCCTAGGAAGCAGATTGTCCTCTGGCACTCTAAGCGCCCCTGAAAAAACATCTGCTCCCCAGAAGTTGGTTGGGACCTTTCTTGGCCTTATTTCCCAGAAGGGCCCTGAGCACATCCCCGGGGTGGGCGGGGGACACGGTCTTTCCCCCAGGGCCTCCCACCGCTTCACATTCTTGTCCTCAAGCTCCCCTGCCCTTGGGGTCAAGGACCTTGTAACCCCTACTGGGAAAGCTGCTTCATGGGCAAGAGAGGCAGGGAGTTCAGTGTTTAGGAGCATGGGCTCAGCCAGCCCCACGCCCCTGGGATCCCAGCACTGCCATGTCCTTGCTGTGTGACCTGAGGCAGGTCACCTAACTGCTCTGTGAAAGGGGTGGTAATATTAGAACTTATAGGACGGTGAGAAGGTCAAACAAGCTAACAGAGGGTCGGCACACTGTTTCTCTACAGGGCCAGGTAGTCAGTGTTCTCATTTCTGTGGAAACTTCTCGCCCTGCCCTGGCGAACACCAGCAGACACAGACGCATACAGAGAAAGGGCATGGCTGCCATCCAGGAAAGCTTTATTTACAAAGCCAAGCGGCAGGCCAGATGTGGCCGTGGGCTGGACTCTGCCAACCTTTGAACAATATCCCAGAAACACTCGGTCCAGTGTGAGGCAAAAACACCCTCCGTGTGTGGTGCTCCTTGGCACCATGGAAGTTACAAAACCAGGGCTGGGGTGTGGGGGTGCGGCTCAGAACTGGTGCCTGCCCAGCATGGGCCAGGCCCTGGTGCCGTCCCCAGGACTGCAAAATAAATAAAGAAAGAAAGTCACAAGCTTCACTCTCATGTGCAAGTCTGTTTGCTCTTATGGAAACCCTGGGAGGAGGGCTTCATCCCCACTACACAGACAGGAAAACCAAGGCCCAGAGAATTTATTCATCATGTTCTGCAGGAGCCAGCGGCGAGGCTGCATCTCTGCTTCACACTGTTGCTCCTTCACTATCTCAGCACCCACGTGCCTTGATGGACACAGGTACTCTCCCTCCCTGTTGACCAGACCACCAGAGACCTGTGTGCCCAGGAGCTGTGCTGTCCTCAGAGAGAGAAAGGGGAAGCGAGGGGATACATAAGTCACAGTGCTTTCCCAGTTTTCCAAAGTTGGCTTCTCATTTGGGAAGTAGGAATACCACATCTGCTCACCTCAAAAGCCTGCTTCTTTGCTCCCTGCACTCCTTCTCAGAGTCTTGTTTATTTATATGCATTTATCGACACAACAGGACCTAAAGAAGCAGGCACAGTCTCAGGCAGGGCTACCACCAGTTAAAATGGCCCCTTTGTGAAAACTGCAGAACTGGCCCTTCCTCTGAGTAGAAGCAACCCCATGCTAGGCTGTCCAGTGGCAAACTGAGAGCTTTCTGGGTATCAGTTCTATTTTTCCCTTGGCCAGGTATCTTGAGCAGTACACAACTTATATAACCATACATGTGTTCCTGTTCCTGAAGCTTCTGTCTAGTAGAGGTTTGAGGCACAGAAGTGAGTGATTATAGCAGTGTGATATGAGGGCTCCCAAAGAGAAGTGAGCAAGATGTTCTAGAATGCTCTCAACTTCCCCTCCTCATCTGCCAGCTTCAGATTCCCCATTTGGAGCTGCCACTTTTGTGCCCAGCTGTTGGCCTGGACCTGTATCCCCATCCCCACTGAAGGGTCCCCACCCACTGAAGGGTCCCCACCCCCACCTTGCAGGGCCTGGAACACACCCCATGGAGGCCTGAGTGCACTTCACTGAGAAATACGCTTCCTGAGTACCACATTTGCATAATGCATGTCTTTAAAGATAATTACTGTATGGGGAGGGGCCAGGACACATCAGGGAAACATCTAGAATTGTTTTAGAGCCCTGATGGAGAGCCAGTCTGAAGTCCCTCACTCTCTGCAGCCACCTCTGTCATCAGCACTGAATCCAAGCCCCTGACCTGCCACCTCCCCGGGAAGCCCTGCCTGCTGCTCCAGGCCCTGGGCTCCTTCCCCTCTGAGTGGCTTAGTGGCTCCCTTTGGCATTTAAACACTCCTGGTCGGCAGCTCCAGCACCTCGGCTGGCCCTGGGAGCAGGCGGCCTCCCCACCGGCTCTGGCCCAGCTCGGAACCTCCCTCCAGGGGGCGCAGCTGGGCACCAGGCCCCGGGACCCTGTTGGCTTCCTGGACGCTGTGACCCCAATGAGAAAGCAGGGGACGAGGTTCTGAAGTCGTCCAAGCCCAGACTCACACCTGGGCAGTCAGCTCAAGTTCACAGAGCCCATTTCCCCATCTGTAAAATGGGGGTGATGCCACCGGCCTTTCATTTGTGTGAATGTCATCGTGACAGTCACATGTCTAACTCAGCACTGAGCACGGTAGAGAGCCATCCCCTCCTCCTCCTGGGGGGACGTGGCTCTCTGGCTGAGTTAGGCCGGGCGCCCCTCCTCCTCGACTGTCCACCTCCTCCCAGCTTCCCCCACCTCTCCCAGAGGGGACAGTCCATTTGTCCTTGTTGGGCTCCTCACTGTGGAATGAGAGCTCCTCTCCCTGCTCTCATTTGCTTAAAGGAGAATTTTTCCAGTGGAATAATGAACCCTGGCATCTTTAAGATTTTATCATATGGTCGGCACCTCACTACCTTATACAAAACGGACCTGCTCATCATTCACTTCTGACTCAGGGGGCAGAGCCTGAGACCCTGCACTTCCAACCAGCTCCCAGGAGTTATGCACTCATGCTGGTGCTGCTGGCCTGGGAACCCCAGTTTGGGAACCATCGCCTAGACCTCCCTCATAGGAGTAGGTGCCCTGCATGAGCCATTAAGCGCCACGGATGCGGAAGGGTTAAGCCAAGGCTGCCTTGGTGCTCCCACCACTTTTCCTCCTGCTTTGGATCCAGGTGCTGCTTGGCACAGGTGCCAGTGAGACCCAGGTGATTGGATTAGTGAACTTGGCTCCATCCCCATCATCTGCTCTGAGAAACTGCATCATATGGTGGGAGGAGCACAGGACTTGGAGGCAGAAGCAGGTTCCACATGGTGCCTTCCCGCAGTAGGTGTGACCTTGGGCTGCTAGTAACTGTCACTGAGGCAGGGATGACATGGTTCTCCTGGGTCTCAGTTTTTCTCATCTGTAAAATGGAGATGGTATGCTCTCCTGGGACATGCCTCTGTGACCAAGGAGAAGCGCTCTAGTCCTTTAAATGAGTGCTGAACAAAGAATCATCTTATCTGCAGTGGAAAGGAGGATGAGAGAGTGGAAATGGGTTTCAACAACAAAAAGAGGCAAAGCCTTAAGCACAGAGAGGATTTGGGGGATCCCAAAATATCCCCCCCCATTTTACAGAGGAGAAAACTAAGGCACTAAGGCAGGGAAGGGACGCCCATGGTCAAATAGCAAGACCAGGAGAGGAATTCAGCTCTCCCCTGCCCCTTCCTCCATAGGACAGTGCCACCATCTCCCCAAGGTGGGCTCAGAATCCCACCTCTTCCTTCACCCCATCTTTGAAGGCCAGGTGCCTGCCTGGATCTAGCTTCCCTGACCCTCTTGGGAGGTGTCCATTACTCATCCGGTTAATTACTCCTCTCTTTCCTCCTCTGGTTCTGGGCTTGTCTCCTTTCTGCTTCTCCAAGCCAAGACTGAAACAATAAAAAAGTTTTATGACACCTAAAACTGCTTTGGTAAGTGCTACCATTAGCTGATAATAAAACGGATTTTTTGAATGCTGCAACCAGTTGTTTTGACATTTCTTCCTGGTGTCACCTGGCCCTGAAGATGTCGAGGTGACCGATACCTCCCTCCATGTCCCCATCATCTCCCCTACCAGGGAATAGCTGGCTCCAGGAGGGAGCCCCAGGCTAGACCCTAGGGGCAGGAGCAGGCTGCTGGGGACCTGTTCCTACCCCTGGAGACCCTCAATCTAATAAGGAAGATGATTTTCTTCTTCTTCTTCTTCTTCTCCGCCTCAGGGAAAACCTAGTCTAATGGGTGATTAAGGCTCTGCCTCCAGAGGTCCCAGGAGGACAGGAGACCCTGCCGGGGTGGGGAATTTCTCGCTAACCCTCAGGAGCACTTACTCATACTTACGCATGATTGGTGCTTTTGCCCTCACAACAACCCTGTGGGGCAGTGATTGCCCTCCTCCCTGTTCCACAGCTGAGGAAAAGGGGGCACAGAGAGGCTATGTCATCTGTTGGAAGCTGTCCACCAAGAAAGCAGCAGAGCTCAGATCTGAGAACCGACAGATTTATTTTGGCAGATGGTGGGTTAATTCATCCCCTGACTATAGTAAGTGTTCAATAAATGCCTATTGATTCCTTGGCTCATAAAAGGATGAGATAAAAATGCAATTGGATTTGGTGCTTGGGGGTATCAGGGGAGCTGTCCCCAAGCCGGTAGGGTCGGATCAAAGGGCTGGGTATGGTTAGGGCTGCCTCCCCATCACCCTCTCCGTGTCACCCAGACCCAACCAGCAGTAAGAGCCGGGAGCTGCAGTTTGCAGGCCATCTGCCCTCAGGTTAACAGGCCATGAAATGCCATCACTAGCGAGTTGTTCTAAGAAATACCCCAGGTCACTGCTGGTGACCATCGCACTGCCTGTGAGCGGGCGCGGCCAGCCTCTGCCCTGCGCTTCCCTCCTGCGGAACCTCTGGGGTCTCAGAGGACCTCAGGGAAACAGGAAAGTAAGAGGGAGGGGAGGAAGGCAGGAGGACGGCATGCAGGGAGGCCTGCTGGCCCAGTTAGGGTTCCCAGCATGAGAATCCTCCTGCATGAACCAGGAGTGGGTGCCCCAGGGGCGTGGGCAGTGCCAGCTGGAATGGGGTGTGAAGTCAGCCAGCTCTCACCTGAGTTTATTTGGGTGAATGGATTTCCCTCCTCCCCCCCTCCTTGGACTCTGGAGATTAGATGGCCAGGCAAGGCAGTGTGTGGCCTGGTGTCATTGGTGTCAGAGCCAACAGGAAACACGAGGGCCGACAGGGAGCAGGACCGAGTGGTCACTGCTGCAGTGTGGGTAACAGCAAAACCCTGGAGGCAGCATGAATGTCCGTCAGCCAGAAAGCAGGTGTGTGTCCAGACCTGCTCCTTCTACAGAGCGCCGTGTGGCAGCGAAAGCAAAAGGAATATGGAACAACGTGGCTAATTCTCCAAAGCAAAGTGGACAGCGACCTCTCAGCACCTCAGCCTGAAACTAGCACCCAGGTGTCAGGAAGGACAGCAAGGACCAGGGACAGGGACAGGAGAGCCAGGACTTTCTGAACAGGGTAATGCCCTGGGCACCTGGGATCCCTCTGGGGGACCTGCAGCACATGCACAGGAGAAGTGGCCTTGGAAAGAGGGACGCTCATTCAGGACTCCTGTCCCCTGCTGGGTGAGGGTTGCCCCCAGGGAAGCCACCTGCTGGCCCTGCTGGCTGGGCCTGCACAGACTGAGCAGCCTCTTGGGAAGGAAGAGGGAGCCCTGAGGCAGGAGAGCAGAGAGGCCCCGGGACTGCAGTGGGCTGTGGGCAGGGCACCCAAGAGGTTCCCACAGCTGTGCTAAGAGCTGGGGGGCTGAGGGGCTGGGCGCAGGGTACGAGGAGCCTCTGACCACTTCCATGCATGATGCCAAGCTGAAAATCAGGCGGAATGTGACCCCTGCTGAGAGGGGTATTATGTGATGAGAACAGAAAGCAGCCTGACCTCTGATGGACATGGCATTCAGACGCCATCGCCTCTGGGGAGAAAAGAGGGACCCCAACAGGGAGCAGCTCCGGACACTTCAGTTGTCGCCATAATTTTTCTTTTCTGTGTCAAGCTAAGGGTGGGGACGCGCATTTTGTTTCACTGCTTCTTGTGAGTTTAAGATACTTCATGATCGTCGCAAACATACACAGAAACGCATACAGAGAGGCTGATCCCTGGTGGAGGCTGGATAACATCTTTAGCCTTGAAGGAAGAATAAGATGTAGCTGGACAAAGGAAGAAGCCCTGCATCCCAGGCCAGGGGACCTCGTGAGCAAAGGCACCAAGGTGGGAATGAGCCTGGGAGATGAGTCTGGTGGAGCGTGGTGGTTGTGTTGGGGAGTGGAGGCTGAATAACCAGGAGGAGGTCACATTGCAGGGTGCAGTCATTTATTTATTTAGGCACCAGGATTTGAACCCAAGGGTGCTTAACCACTGAGCCACATCCTCAGTCCTTTTTATATTTTATTTAGACACAGGGTCTCACTGAGTTGCTTAGGGCCTTGCTAAGTTGCTGAGGCTGGCTTTGAACTCGCCATCCTCCTGCCTCAGCCTCCCGAGGTGCTGGGATTACAGGCGAGCAGCCCCACGCCTGGCCCAAGGAGTTTAAATGCAACAGGAATGCCAGAGTGGCAGTGGCAGTCTTAACGGTGGTATTAATAGTCTTGATACTGAAAGGAAATCATAATAATGTATTAATAATAAAACGACGACCCTCCTACTGCCCATGAAGCCCTTGCTCTATGCCGGGCGCTTCACTGTGCACTCTGCATATTTAAACTACGTAATCCCATGAAGGGAGTACTGTCATTAGCCAGTTTGGAAACGGAGGCCCAGAGAAAATGAGTAGTTGCCCAAGGTCACACGCTTAATTGGTGGCAGAACGTGGCTTGGAGTCCAGGTTGGCTTCACGCCCAGTTCAGCCTCTCCATACTTCCTCACACCTTTGCCCCGCAATCACTGCTAGAGGCTCTTCACCCCATCTCTGTCCCTGTTGAATCCTGAGTATGGGATGGTATTGCCTATTGCCCTTGGCATGGCAAAGAGGGACCCCGCATCGTGGTGGTGGTGAGGTGGCTGAGGAGCAGCCTTGTATATCCTATTCTGTGTCCCATGGAGGGAAGGCAGCCTGGGCACAGGAGATCCTGGCCATGCGCAGTGGAGAACGTCACATGTTAGTTTGCAGGTACAGAGAATACACTCTTCTCCACACAAAAGTGAAGGAAACCCATCAAAAGATGCTCACAGCCAGGTGCCGTGGTGCACGCCTGAAATCCCAGCGCCTCGAGAGGCTGAGGCAGCAGGATAGAGAATTCCAAGCCAGCTTCAGCAATTAGCAAGGCCCTAAGCAACTCAGTGAGACCCTGTCTCTAAATAAAATACAAAAAAGGGCCAGGGATGTGGCTCAGTGGTTGAGTGCCCCTGGGTTCAATTCCCGGTACCCAAAACAAACAAAAGTGCTCACAGGACATCGTCCCTCTGAGGATGTGGTCCTGATGCTCCAGGAAGGTGTTCAGACAGAACACCCCGTGCCCCTTCCTTGGACAAGGTATTTGCTCTTCTTTTAACAGGCTGACCATCCCAGGGACAGGAAGGGCCAGTACTGCTGGGCCCTAAGTCCTACTAACCACCTACGAGTCCTCTGAGCTTTCCGTTTATGTTTCCCTGAATGGAAATCAGGCCCTGGGTCAGATCCTCAGGCCAAGCCTGGGAATCAATTAGGCATGTAATACTCGTTAGCAGTAATGAATGTTCCTCCCTGAAGTCCTCGTGCAGCTTGGTGGGGGACATGGCTTCTGTGGAAAGGATTGAGTATAAATTTTTCCTGAACAGGATCCTGACCCAGCAGGAGCCCCAAAGCCTGCCTACCAGTGTGTGCGTGTGTGTGTGTGTGTGTGTGTGTGTGAGAGAGAGAGAGAGAGAGAGAGAGTAGGGTGTGTAATAAACATGTGGTCTGAGGCTTGTATGCAACATGTATGGGATATGTGTTGTACGTATGTTTGCCTAGCATGAGTCCAGGGAGAGGGGGCATTGTGTGTGAGGTTTGGGTATTTATGAAGTGTGGGTTGTGTAGGACTGTGATTCTGTTGGACATGTAGTGTGAATGCCTGCAAGTCTGCCTGTGACATGTGCCTAGCATATGGATCACAGACGTATATGATGTGTGTGCGTGGGAAACTGAGCCCGAGACTCCCTGTGAGTATGTGCTCAGGTATCTGAGCGACTTTGTCACTGTCAGGACGATAGATAACTGAGAATTCCCAAGACATTGGGCAAAATTATGATCCCGCTTAGCACTAAGATAACATTGGTAGGAGAGAGGACAGGTGAAAAATGTCCCTAGGAACAGAGAAAGAATTCAACTGGCTCAGCAGAGGATGAGCTGGGGCTGGGGAAACGGGGAGGAGTACTTGATTAAAATAAAATCCCCAAGGTCCAGTGGAGAGAATGGGAGAGCTCAGCCTTGAAGACTCTGGGAGGGAAGATGTAGAGCCACTGGAAGCAGGAAGCTCCAGGAGGGGCATGAATGCTGGAGAGCCTCGAGAAGGGATGTCCCCATGTGGCCCTCGGAACATATTACTCACAGGAGCTAGGATCTGAGCACAGGCGGCCCAGGGCCCACCTAGACTACCTCTTGACGTCTCTGTCTGGGTGCCACAGGAGAAATACCCCCATCCCACTGCATCGGTCCGAGAAGCAGCTTTCCTGCCCCCTCTTTCTGCTCTACAGAGGCCTGGATAACGTGACAGTGTCCCAGATAAGACACTTGAGACTAAAAATGGCTATTAATAATTATGCCAGAACAGCAGGTGAAAGCTGGGACCATGCCAGGCTCACGGGATGTGGCATTTAGGTGACTGGGTGTGGAGAACGAGGCTCTTTGCTCTTGGCCAGGCTCAGCCCTGGCAGGGGAGACCTTGAGCACTATCAATGCCTCCTCCGTGAGCATCCTCCAGACCCTCCCTGGCCAGGTCCCCGTGCCCTGCAAACTGCATGGGCTTCAGGGAGACAGAAGAGTCAGCCTTCTCCCACATGGACATGTACCCAGAGTCCTTTGAGAGCACCCAGAAATGCGAGGATATTCGTGGCCACCCTTCTCTAACTCTTAACTCCATCCAGACCACAGGGAATTTTTCCAAGATTCTCTGAGATAGATACAGGGCTGGATCCAGGCTCCCCAAACATCACCCTTCCCCCCCCCCCGATTTTCTCTCTCTCTCTCTCTCTCTCTCTCTCTCTCTCTCCTTATATTCCTTTAACACATAGTTATTATTTGGCCACCTAAATTTTGCATTGTGAAAATGGCATTATACCAATATTATAGGAACTGTTTCAAAAATAAAAATAAATGACCTCTAGTTCCACCACCTTAACACAATAATTAGTTTTATTTTTGCAAAGTCCCTTCTGATCTTTGTCAGCATGCCTACAGTTTTATGACATAGTTATAATGTACATATAATTTTACATTCTTTGTTTTTTATTTCACATTTTATCATAAGCATTTTTCCATGTAACAGAGTTTTCATAAATATTTTAAATGGCTGCATAATAGTTTGTCGAGTTTATATACCATAATTTACTTAACAACTCCCCTATTGTTGAACATTTAGGTTGTTTTCCATTTGAGGCTATTATAGATAATGTTGCAATGAATATCTTCATGCATATATAACACTTGTTATTCTTATGAATGATTTCCTTTGGATACAATGTTACAGGCGATTACTGGGTCAAAGTAAATGAGCATTGTTATAACCCTTGATGTATATTGCCCTCATTGTTTTCCACAATGATCATTCCCACTTTCAACATTATCAGTAATGTGTGTACCAGTTTCAACATGGCGTTGTCCGTGGTGTCTCTTATCATTTTTTCCCTAAATTACTAATTTAGGAAGTGCAAAATAGACCTCCATGTTGTGTTAATTTGCATTTGTTGGCTTTCTAGCAAGGGCAAATGTTTTCTGTGTTACAAAAGACCTTTATTGGTTATTTACTATGGGCTAGTGTCTCTGCTCGGTGTTTCAGGGGATGCAGAGATGATAGGACAAGGTCTGTGTCCTCAGGGAGCCCATGGTCTGGTACAGGCATGAACTCAATGGCTGCCCGGAAAAGGAAATTAGGTACAATAGGAGACATCTTCCTGGAGAAGGTGTCATTGAGGTGGCTCTTGGATGGATGAGTTTTGGAACTGAAGAAGAGCAACCCACATGGAGATTTCAGCCTGAGCAAAAGCATTTGTGTCTCTGATCCTCCTTGGCAACCCTCATGCACCCCAGTAGTTCCAAAAGCCAGTTCGTAGTGGATATACTAGCAGTGGAGAATCTCCTCCTGATGGGCAAGGGGACCTGGGATAGGGGACAGGGATGAGGGAGCCAGGTGTAAAGACAGGGAACAGCCAGCAGGGGACACAGCACTACTAGGCCAGGGACTCGCTTTGCTCCAATCCTCTGAGGTATGGTAGGCAACCCTGGAAGTCTGGGGCTGGGATGCTGTTGAGCAAGGGACTCCAGACAACATGGTCATCAGAACATCTTGTGTTCTTGTGCCTTTTCTGAGTATTTCCCACTTTTGATCTTTTTTGATCCTGACTATCCCCCCAAGACAGTTGTCTTCACTGCTCCCATTATACAGATGAGAAAATTGAGATTCCCATCTGTTAAATGATTCACATTTGGTTTCAGCTTAAGGTGGAGAACCAGAACCCAAGCCTGGGGCTCATGGTTCTAAGCCCAGGACTCTCTGATGGACACAGGCCAGAGGAGTAAAGGTTCTGGACTGCATATCAGCCCCATCTAGAGCTAAAAAAAAAAAAAAAAAAAAAAAAAAAAGTTGATTCTTGACACCCCCAACCAAGACCTACTCAATCCCAATTGGCCCAGGATCTGCAGGTGGTTCTGAAGCACTGCCTGAGTTAAAACCAAGAGACAGGTATTGATTCAGAAGGTCAACCCCCAACTGGGCAGAGGGTGGAGCTGGGCTCTACCATTGGGAAGAACGAGTGACACCGGTGGTATCAGCAAATGTGCGTGGTTCACAGTGCTGGAACAGAGTGCATGCCAGGGGACCTACCCTTAGAACTCTTGCTTGCCCTGCCTTCCTGTGTGGGACCCTGTCTGCCAGGGGTCAGCTTGAAGAGGACACTGATGTCCAGGTACCACAGCCCGGTGTGGCCTCAGAAGATGGTGATTTGGAAGCTGCTTGTTTATGAGCCCAAGTCTGGACTCAGCCCATGGCTAGAAGTTGCGAAGTCAGGATTTGAACCCAGGTCTCCTGAGTCTGTGTGTGCTTTTAAATCTGGAAGCATGCTCATTTCCAAGTGAGTTGCTGGCCTGCCTAGGACTCTGGAGCTGGCTGAGGAGGCCCAGGAGAGCCTCCACTGCTAGTATGTCCACTGCTTTTGGGACTACTGAGGGTTGCTAAGGAGGATCAGAGGCACAAAGATACCCTGAAAAAAGGATATTAATACTGATTTACATTTCATATGCACAATGTCATTTTATTCTCCCACTGATTTCAATAATGCTCCTGGGGAAGTAAGACATTGCCTATTTTACAGACGCAGATACTGAGGCCTACAGTGGATATAAACCTTGCCTAACTCTATATAGCTAGAGCAGTAAAACTAGGGTTCAAGTACAGGTCATTAGGCTCCAAATCCATCGCCAGCTTATTATGGGTGTGTTCAGTGCCACAAGTGTTTACTGAGAATATAGGTTGCACAGAAGCCTCGGGGATGGAAATGAGTAGAGCCCATAAAGTGAAAATCCTTTCATTAGGTCAGTGCCACTCAAATTGTGGCCCCCATCACCTGGAGCTCATTAGAAATATAGACTCTCAGGCCTCCACCTCCAGAATCGGAATTTCCATTTAGTCAAGACCTCCCAGGTGATTCTCATGACACTAAAGTTCAGAATGCCTTGCTTGTCTCTACCTAGGTTCTGTACCCTGCCTATACATTTGAATCACCTGGGGAGCCTTGTAGGTGGGGAGTTACCTGCCCAGGCCCCACCCCTGCAGATCTGAATCAAAGTCCGGGGCAGAGACTTGGCATTGACCTTTTTAGAGTTCCCCAGCTGATTGTCAGGTGCAACCAAGGGCAGGCACCACTGGTCCAGGATGTCCTAACCTAGGCTGGCCAGGCCCGTCTCTCCGATTCCCCTGCCCTTTCCTCCAAGTAGTCAATGTGATGAAGCTGAGAGGTGTCAATTGCCATGTCTAGGAAATAGACCCCCAATTCCCCATTAGAGAGGTTGGGCCCAGAGCCTGGGAAGCAGCTGCTTGGGATTTGGGCTAGAAGTTCACAAAAGTTTAGGTCTGCACATTCCTTTTCTCTGTGGGGAGCTGTGAGGAACTCAGGGGCAGAAGAAAGTTCTGGGAGGCCTGACAGGCGACTGAGGTTGCTGAATAGTGAGTCACAGAGCAGTGTGGGCGTGGATCTGGGTGCAGGTTTCATTATCATTCCCACTTTATAGACTTAGAAACTGAAGCTTGGCGAGTTTGGGGGTTTTAGCTTTAGGTTTGTAAGAGCTGGAATTTGAAGCCAAGTCTGACTCCTCCATGTTCCTCTCTCCTCAGGATAGAGGACCTAGGGGAGCCCATGGGTCAAGCTCCTTCCTTGAGCTGTCTCCATTCCAGCCTCCCCCATACCCTCCAAGCCCAGAGGCTGGCCAGGGGCCCAGTGTGGAGTTTCAATGAGCCGAGCTGGAGCTGGCCAGGCCAAGGGCCCACCCGGGAGTCAGTGTGGGACCAGCCCCTCCCTGAGGTGGCTGCCAGCAGCCAGGGAAAGAGGGATTGAGGGGAGGAGGAAGACGGAGTGTGTGTGTGTGTGTGTTTGTGCACACGTGGGCGTGTGTGTTCCCCCCTTTCTTGGGCACCCGCCCAGGTTTTGAATCTACTTGCTGGAAGAGAGAGTTCAATTTGGCGTGGATACAAACTCCGCCGTCACTGAGCTGCCATCTTCATTTAGTTAACGTTCTTTCTGGGCAGACCTGGCTGGGATTCATCTTCATTACCCAGCGAGGGGCTCACTCCAGGCCAGGCTTTGATCTCGCAGCAGCAGAAAATCGCCTCTTGCAGATGATTTCCCCTGAAGGCCATTAGCAGGGGTGGTGGGAGGTTGAGTGCCAGGGAGGGGCGGCGACAGTCCCTCACTCCACCCAAACTGGGGCCCTGCCACCTCCAGCAACCCCCACCCCTCTGCCTGTCTCTGGCCTTGCTTAGCTCAGCTGGGAGGGGCTGGGATCCTGACTTCCTCCCCTCTCGGACCTCACTGTACTCCCTGCCCAGCCCCACCCAGCACCTAACAAATCCCTTTCACCTTGGATTTTTTACAAACTCCAAATCAGACCTACCAAGGTTCAAATCCTGACTTGACCCTTACACAGTGACTTGGGTAAGTGCCTTCACCTCTCTGAGCCACAGCTTCCACATCTGCAAATGGAGCGATGCCACCAGCTTACACATTCTTTTTTTTTTTTATTGGTTGTTCACAACATTACAAAGCTCTTGACATATCATATTTCATACATTAGATTGAAGTGGGTTATGAACTCCCAATCTTACCCCAAATGCAGATTGCAGAATCACGTCGGTTACACATCCACAATTTTACATAATGCCCAATTAGTAACTGTTGTATTCTGCTACCTTTCCTATCCCCTACTATCCCCCCTCCCCTCCCCTCCCATCTTCTCTCTCTACCCCATCTACTGTAATTCATTTCTCTCCTTGTTTATTTTCCCATTCCCCTCACAACCTCTTATATGTAATTTTGTATAGCAATGAGGGTCTCCCTTCATTTCCATGCAATTTCCCTTTTCTCTCCCTTTCCCTCCCATCTCATGTCTCTGTTTAATGTTAATCTTTTCTTCCTGCTCTTCCTCCCTGCTCTGTTCATAGTTGTTCTCATTATATCAAAGAAGACATTTGGTGTTTGTTTTTTAGGGACTGACTAGCTTCACTAAGCATAATCTGCTCTAGTGCCATTCATTTCCCTGCAAATTCAATGATTTTGTCATTTTTTATTGCTGCATAGTACTCCATTGTGTATACATGGCCACATTTTTTTTATCCATTCATCTATTGAAGGGCATCTGGGTTGGTTTCACAGTCTAGCTATTGTGAATTGTGCTGCTATGAACATCGATGTGGCAGCATCCCTGTAGCATGCTCAGCTTACACATTCTTGAAATGACTCTACAACATAATTGAAGTCAAGGGCATTATACGGTGTCTGATACAGTAAGTGCCAGCTAATGCCAGGAGGCCAATGAGGAGCCCTTAACCAGCCAGGTGACTTGTTCTGAGCCTTGGTGTCCTCCCCCTTGAGGTCCCAGTGGTGGCATCTGCCTCCCTAGCTTGCTATAGGGCTGATGGTTGTGTGTGGGCAGGTGGGCCCGGGCTTCAGGACTTCTGGAGGTGGCAGGACAGGGATCAGGTAGTTGTGCTCCCCAAAGCACCTGAACACTAGGCAGAGCCCTGGGGCTTCTGGAGACTTTGTGGCCTTTTAAATTCTTTTGGCGTTTTTGGCTTGCGCACCAGGCGCTCACACACGGCAAGGTCAGCAAGATTCTGGTCTGCCTCCCAACTCTGCTCCCTGGGAAGGAACGTTCCAGCCCCACCCTGAGTCTGAGATTCTTGGCCACTGCCCACCGGCCCCTTTGCCTTGCTTTTGCTGGTGACCTCTATCCCCTTTGTCCCAATGCTTTCCTGCCCTGTCCCAGCCCCAGCCGACAAGGGCAGCCCTGGATCCCTCCACAAGGCTTGCGGACAACCCCGCCCCACCATCCCAGCCCCATTCTTGGCTGCCAGCCCAGCCTCGGGCTGTCTCTGCAGGCCGTGCCCCCAGCTGGTTTTAATCCCCTGTGATTGGCACTCTCTGACAGTGCAGGGTAAGGACATTTGGTCTGAGCAACTGGCGCTTCACCGCTATTATCTGCCCACGGCGCAGGGCCTGTAATCCAGCCCATTGTTTCAGCCGCTTTTCTTCTTCTGCACACGCTCCCGGGCAGGCTGACCCCACTTGGATTTGTGTGAACTCTGCAGCGAGCAAAGACAGAGGAGCCTTTTCGCCACTGGGGCTGCCAGTCTTTGAGAAGCTTGTCCGCTCGGAAAGGCCAGCTCGGAGGGATTCATAAAGTGCCTCACAAATCCAAACAAATGCCTTGTGTTCCTCAGCGTGGTGCCTTGGCCAACTGCCTTGCACCTGACCACCCATTAATCTGCCTTTTAACTGGGTCTGCATGTGGCGGAGGCACATGGTTACCATCTCCAGCCCCAGCTGGGCATCCTACAAACTGGGTCACCCTGCAGGGCCACGATTAGTGGCCCGTGGACATAGCCCTGCTTCTTCCAGACAGGATCCAACCCCTGACCCTGAGCTGACAGGCAGTTTTACTGTAACCTGGAATTAAGGACAGGAAGTAGCTGCTGCTGTGTCCAGAGGTTAGGAAAAAGATGGGATTTCTAGCTGGCCAAGTCCAAGGGACCTAGAAGCTCAAACAGAAAACTCTTAACCTGGAGTTTGTGCACTGCAACAGAATGGGCCATAAACTCTTTGAAATTCTGTGCAAAATTACATGCATGTGTGCATTTTGGTGAAGACCACAGTTTTCATCATATTCTTATTTTTTAACTTATTTTTTAGTTATAGGTGGACACAATATCTTTTTACTTTATTTTTATGTGGTGCTGAGGTTCGAACCCAGTGCCTCACGCATGCTAAGCAAGCGCTGTACCTCTGAGCCACAACCCCAGCCCCTTCATCATATTCTTATAAAGGGCTGAGACCTAATGGTGTGGTCAAAGCAGAGCTGCCTTGGACCATTGGTCATGACTGTCTGCTCTACAAAGGAGCTCAAAGGTCACCCAGGTAAAGCTCTCACTTTACAGGGAAGCCAAGGTTGCCCCCTCCACCACATACCACATTACCTTACATGGGGGCCTGAGAGAGTACCTGGGATAGAATAGCCAGCCCTTGAACCTGTCCTGGCTGCCAGTCACCACATCCAAGCCCCATTTTGCCAGGCCCTGCCTGCAGCAGGGATCAGCCAGTCAAGGCCCAGGGCCCAGGATGGCACTTTTCCCATTGTAGGGGTTTTTATCTCTAACCTCTTGCACATCCCTCATTCTGGACCTTGCCAGGGTCTAAATGCCCAGACCCTTAATCTGCAGATGACCCAGGTGCCCTCACCTGGCCTGTCCCTTCCAGTGCCAGCCCTTTTCCAGACTGGCCTCTCTTCTACAGAAGATGCATCTTCTGACTCTGGAGAGACATTTTTCTCTCTTGCCAGAAACCACTTGGAAATTTGCAAACTCTTGCAAGTGGAAGAAATAACGAGGATAGAGCAGAAAGCAGCTCCCCTCTTTCCCCTTCCTCCTCCTGAGTTGTCCATTGCCTGCCAGCTCACCTGGGTCTTGGCACCCCATTTAGGACAGTGCAGAAGGGCAGGGACATCTGGGAAACTCCTCCCACCCTAGAATCTCCTGTAGAAACCCATTTGGGCCTGAGCCCTGGGCTGGCAGCTGAGTTTCTCTTCCTGGAACACAGACTCTTTCCTTCTCACAGACTCTTTGGGCCACTAGTTCTCTGCTTCAGACTTTGCCTTGGGGACAAGTAGGCAACATAGGGGCAGATGACCCCCTATAGGTTCTTGTGCCAGTTCTCTAAGGGATGTTGGGAATTTCTCAGGATACTGTGTCCTGGATGGTGCAAGGAGCCAACAACACTGCCCCTATTCAACTGCATTTGAATTCTTACAGTTGACTCCAGGGCTGAGGGGACTAGGACCAGACAGCAGGATTAGGAGGTTCTACCATTTTTTTCAAACCTGATGCCTTTCTTTCCCCAGACATTTCCCTAGGGAGGACAAAGGCCTCAATTAGAGAAATGGAAAGACTTGCTTCAGATTTCAGGCATTAAGCAGGACTTTTAATTGCAAGTGACAAAAACCCAACCTAAAGTTTAGGCAGGAAGGGGATTTGTTGCCTTTTGTAACTGAAAAGAAGAGTGCATATTGCTTCAGGCACAGCAGCATCCAGGGACTCAAATGTCTGCAACCTGCCTCCACCTTCCTTTGTGTTGGCTTCATTCTCAAGTCCTTCTAGGTAATCCCAGCAGCTCCAGACCCACAGTCTCCCGCCCAACAGCCCCAGTGGGAAGAGAGCATCTTCTCACTTGATTATTCTGCAAAAGTCCCTGGATTGAACCCCATTGGTCTGATTGAGTCCTGTGCTGCCTATGGGTGGAGTCAGTGTCAAGAGTTCCCCCCCACTGAGACTGGGGAGGGGTGGTGCTGGCCAGCAGGATGGCACACTCCAGTAATCCCAGCAACTCCAGAGGCTGAGGCAGGAGGATCACGAGTTCAAAGTCAGCCTCAGCAGCTTAGCGAGGCCTTAAGCAATTCATTGAGATCCTGTCTCTCAATAAAATATAAGAAAGGGTTAGGGATGTAGCTCTCTGTGGTAAAGGGCTCCTGAGTTCAACCCCTGGTATCAAAACAAACAAACAGCTGCCCACTCTCCCCTCCCCAGTCTAACCCCTACCTGGACCTGCTGGCATGGCCTCGTTTGGAACAGGTGGGGCTTGTGGGGGAGAGTAGTAGTGGACTGACTTATAAGCATGGAGCTAGCAAGGGTAGGTTTGCTGGAGAGTTTCTCAGTGACCCGTACCATGGCTCTCAGTCCTTGGGAAGGGTGATTGATGGATATAGAACTTTCCACAGCCACTGTGTCTCTACTGATCCTCATAAAATGCCATAAGAAGGGAGAGGCCACTGAGCTCAGAGGGTACCACAGCAGGCACGGGGTCACCCAGCAAGTCAGTGTTCAAACCAGTTCTCCATCCGAGCTCTCAGTTGTACTGTTCTAGAAAGGAAACCAGGCCTTCGATAACAGCCTGGTGATGGCCGGCAGACCAGAGGGCCCCGTGGTGCTCTCACGACTCTCGCTGCCCGTGTGCTGGAGTCGGGACCCATGGGCCCCAAGGAGAAAGGGGGCAAAATTGGCCTGAACCCAGCGTCTGCCGCAGGAGCAGGACGGCGTCTTGCCAATGAAATATTCATGGTGGTTATTGAATCAGGTTTTATTGGAATAAAAATACACTTGCTGAATACATTTATTTCCCCTGGTTCCTTTCAACCTCCTTCCTTCCCTGAGTGATTTGATTTGGGGGCCAGGGAAGGTTTTTCCCTAGTAAATTGGACTTAGGTCAGCAGAAGAAGGATGCTATGTCAGGGTTGGCAAGAAAGGAGCCCTCTGGGGGCCAGGAGGCTCCTGGGATGACCGAGGCTGCTGGGGGCTGAGCGCCGGGGAAGAAAGGGCCAGAACCCGCCCTGGGACATGCTCTGGGTTCCTGCCCACAGAGCCACCCACCAGTTCACAAATGTGCACCTCCCCCATCCCAGCCCCGCCTCCTTTCCCTAGCTGTGGGAGGGACCAAGGTCAACACAGAACCAGCCAGGCCTGGGTCACAGTGGTGAGTCTCGGGCTAGGCCACCCCTCTGGCGCCATCTTGGAGGAATTCCATCCCAGAGGAGGTGCGGGTGGCTCTCTGCTAAGTAGCTCTCTCCTTTTCATGTTTTCTTCCTCTGTTCGCCTCTCTCAGTGTCTTTCTCTCTTCTCGGCCTCTACAGATCTCCATTTCTCTTGGAGTTCCCAGCCTCCCCGGGGCCTCTCTCGCTGCAGATATTCCTTTTGGTCTCAGTATTTCTTTGGCTCTGTGTGCCTGCCCTGCTGTGTCTGTAAAGGCCTCTTTCCTCTCCAGTCTCGCACTCAACCCTGCTGTACAACCCCACCACCACACAGTCCCACACAGTCCTCCCCACACACAGACACCACAGTCCCCCGACCACACACAGTCCCACCCCCCCCACGCACCACACAGACACACACAGTCCCACCTCCGCACACCACAAGTCCCGCCCCCCCCCCCCCCGCACACTCACACCCCCACTGACCCCCGAGTGCTCCTGCACACGCTCAGCACTGCACCCTCATGCTCAGTCTTGCTGCCGACTGACTCAGCAGATAGGGCGGGTCTTCTATCTCCCCCATTCCTGTCCTGAACTGGGCTCGTGGGCTTCACCTGCTGCTCTGTGGCCACCCCACCAAAGCCATAGGGTGTCTCTGAGGCCAGCCCAGCAGGCCCACCTGCAGGCCACCTTCTTATTTCACAGGGAAGCGGGGGTCACAGGTGAGAAGCAAAAGGTGGAGCCCAAACATGGTGTTACCTCTCCTGCAGAGCACAACTGGCAACGTCACCTGGCTGGCCCTGCCCTGCTCAGTCACTGGCATGAGGTGGGAGGACACTACACAGTCCCCCCACACACATAGGGGCTTCTCGTGACCCTGAGACAGTCAAGCACCCAAGGGAGACATTGTTCCTGTGGAGCAGAGCCTGGCTCTTCTCCCTCTGTGACCCCCATCAGCCTTTCCCAGGGAATGCCCTGCTTCCTTAGGCTGGGGGACCCTTCTTGGGTCTTAATACCCTCCTGGGGTGGGTGCTGTGCGTGGGTGTGGCTCCTGGGGCTGCTTCTTCCCCGCCGCCTTGTCCAGCCCACCTCATCACACACCCCAGCATCCCGGGCCTTCCCCTCACCTCCCTCTCTCTTTCCCCCACTTGAATGTTCTGGCTTCAGCCCCACCAGCTCTTCTCTTGGAGAAATTTGAAAATCAGGCTCTTTGCCTGGCTGGCAGGCAGCTCCTTCCCCCAAACCCTCTCAAATCTTATCTCCCAGGGCCTAGCTCATCTCTTTTTCTTCCTGGGCTCTCAGGCTGGCCACCCCCGGCTCAGGTTCCAAGCCTCACTGAGCTCTACTGCCTGCCTGACAAGTCAGGGTTCTCCCTCCCTGTCCCTCTCCCCTGATTGGGGACACTCTCTTTGGGAGACCTCACTCTGTGTGGACCAACCATCAGCCCTTGAAGGATGGGGAGTTCGGGCAAGTTACATCTACAGTGGGCAAAGACATCAGCAGGAACCTCTGGCTTCAGCTCTCCAGGCCCCTGTGGCAAGTGGACCCCATGATTAAGGAGAAAGGCATGACCCTTGGACAGCAGGGAGTCAGCAAGCACCGCCTGGGTCAGTCCAGCAGGGTGTCCATGGTCAGAAAAGCCAGCTAAACCAGGGAACATGGCAGCTACTCCTGACCCTAATCTGGTGTTTTCACTTTGCTAACTATGTGACCTTGAGTAAGTGACCCAGCATTTCTGGGTGTCAGCTTCCCCTTCTGGAAAATGGGCACAGAAACACCCATGTAAGGGCTAAAAGATGAAATGGGCTTGGTGGTGTTTTGGACTGTCTTTGGTGTTTTGGTCACTAAGAAAGTGCTTAGTGAGTGGCAGTCACTATTGTCACCATCATGAGTAGTGTCCCGAGGACCCATGGGTGCCAGCAGTACTGCGAGGTGGCAGGAGCCTGCCCATCAGTCTGCCCACATCTGCCAGGCCCGACATGCCGCTATCTGTCTGCAGATGACAGCTCCATCTCAGTAACAACTTCAGGCTGGGAGTGCTCCCCGCCCGTCCCCCTGCTGCTTATGATAATTTAATTGATCATGCTCGCTTGCTGTGCTGTGCAGCTCATCCTGGCTTAACTCAGGTAGGAAAGAAAAAAAAATAATAACTCCTGTCCAACATCCCTATAATTAGGACTTTGGCTCTGCGCTGAGTCAGGTGACCATGCAGGAACTGAATAGCTGCCGAGTCCCCCATGGTGTCTGGGGACGTTAGAGGGCAGAGACATCAGCCGGGCCTGAGCTGGGCCACCTTTGGGACAACTTCCTGTCTCCATAGGCAGCCCTTTCCCCATTCACAGAGAGCAGATAATTAAACCGGTGTAATGAAGCCTCATTCACTGCTAATTCCTGCAGCATGGAATTGAATTTACATTCCTGTGCAAAAGGGGGGGGGGATTCGAAAATAAAACCTTAAATACTTGTATCAAGCTTACTATGTGCTAGACACCATCCTAAGCCCTTTACAAATAATAACTCATTTAAACTTGTCATTTTGAAGGTGATATTCGGCTGTCAGCCTGGATTTGTAGCTGGAAGCTTTGTAAAAGAAGGCAGTTTGGATCAGACACAATTTGTCAATGCTGTAGGTTGTCAAGGGCGTTGCTAAGAGGAGTCGCTGTGTTTAAATGTTGTTTAACTCCTTGCTTTCAGGGAAAAAATAGATAGATGGAAAGAAGAGCCTTCTTTTAGAACAGAAGAACAAATTGTTTTGTTTTAATTGGTAAATTCAGGATTATAATTCTGATCTCAGATAAACTTTGAACCATGTAAATGAGACAGTCTGCTGCTCTCTGGTGGCAACATGCAAGTATTGTAGGAAAAACGTTAAAGACGAAGTTTATTTTGCAAACCTGGAGCCATAGCAGCAAAGAACTGGTCCTGATTTTTGAAAGAAAAAAAAAAAAAAAGACTCACACCACATAGGAAGTGAGAGGATGACATACAGTTGACACATTATTGGCCTTGTGCTGAGCACTACAGAAGCTGAGTAAAGTAGGTTTTTTTGTTGTTGTTGTTTGTTTGTTTAGTTAAATAGAAGAGAAAGCAAATCCTATACACAAGCAACAAATTCTTTGCCTGGTTCCATTCTGTTTGGGTGCTTAGACAGGTGGAAGTACCTCTCTCCTGTTGCAAAGGTAGTAGGTCCCCTGCCCAGCTACCCCAAATGGGAAGACTCTGAAGAATATTCCAACCCCACAGCAGCACTGGGGAAAAAGACAATCTGTGGATGGGGAAAGGCTCCATCTTCCCGTCATCCTCTTAGGCTACAACCTGAGGCCACTTTGCATTCCCCAAGGCTCCTAGCTCAGCACCGCACCAGAGCAGCTGTGTGCATCCATTTGATGAATAAATCAATTTGATTGCCTGTTGCAAATTTGCTTTCCAAGATTTATCAAATATTTGCTGAGCCCCTCCTCTGTCCCAGGTACTGGATTGGGAGTTTTCTGTGTGTGTTCTCTTTCAATTCTCTGGAGTAGACTCTTTACCCCTTTTGCATAGATGAGGAAACTGATACCTACTGCAGAATATTATCATTTCTGTGACTCTATACCAGGATGTGATTTTCTTGACCCAGGGGCCATAGTTTTATTTTTCATCTCTATTTCTCCATCATCCTATCATAGTGAGTAGTCAGTAAGTGTTGAATGAATGATTAAAGTAGTGATTAATCATTCAATAAGAGGTTGCATGACTTAACTCAGGATATACAGCTAGTATGTGGCAGGATCTGGATTCAAGTCTAGCCCAGAGTAATCACAACTGCTGAAATGACCTTCAACTTACTATTTTGACATGTAGGTTCAAAGCAGTTGGCTAACAATCACCGCAGAGGTGACTGATCCAAAATGGTGCTGGCTGGTAAGGGTGGGGGTCCTGTGTGTGTAGACCCCTCCACTTGGCTCCCAGGACCCCAGCTAACTGTGTGCAATGGTGTTTTGGACTGTCTTTCTTGAGCTCATGAAAGCTGAGCATACACATCTCCTCCAAACCCTATGTTTTGTTACTTCACGTTGATAGCTAGAAATAGCCCACACAAGTTGTATCTACACCATGGGAATTTGCCAGTGCTTTAAAATCAGGACTTTATTTTATTTTACTTTGCTGAAGAGCTTGTTGTTGGGCATTTATCAGCACACCACCAAGTTGGTTATAGCTAGCAACAGGAAGATTTGCTGGGCCCTTACTTTGTCCCAGGTACTGGATTGGGAGCTTCCTATGCATGTTTTCATTCAATTTTCTGGAGTGACTCTACCTACTTCACATAGATGAGGAATCTAATACGTGCTGAATGTTATCATTTTTAACTTTTTTCTCACCATATCGTGAGGTATGAATCTTGCTGTGGCTCTTTTCTCTGGGAGCACTGTTAGGTCATGTAGTTTGTTCCCTGCCACTTTCTGCAGGTGGTTATAGGTGCTGGGTACCAACAGGAAGTCCGTGAAGATGAAAGAAGAGAATTCTCAACCATTCTAATTCACTTGTACCTCCCAGAGATTGGTATCTCCATGTTGGGGAAGGGTAGGGGGTGCTCTCTATCCCTGGGAGATTCACCCCAGGGCAATTAGTGACTGATGGGCAACCCCACTGCTTATTTCTGGCGTGACCAGGGAATCTCAAGGCATTTTTTGGTGATCTCCCTCTCTCTCCTGGATTTGTCCCTCCAAGTGGCCCTTCCAAGACTTCTGAACTGGGGAGTCTGGAGCAAACTGTGCCTGTGAATGGAATAATTGAAGCCAGGTAGTTGTTTCACATGATGGAATCCTGCTCAGCCCAACAAAGGAGCCACGCTGCAAGGCAGATATATTCCCACACGTACTGGATTGAATAGTTTCCCCCAAAATTCATGTCCATCTAGAGCCTGTGAATGTGACCTTATTTGGAAATAGAGTCTTTGCAGACATAATCAAGTTAAAATGAGATCATACTGGAATAGTATGGGCCCTAATCCAATGACTGACACAGGCACCTGCCCCCAAGGCCAAGGTTAGCAGGGCTCACGGTCCATCCACTGCAGGTGCTGTCAGCCCTCCTCCGCACTTCGTATTTCTCTCCCAGAGTTCCGGGTCTCCTTAGCTTGCACCTGGACCACTGCAGCCACTTCCTGTGGTCTCTGTGTTTCCTATGCCACTTCCCACGCACACCCCCTCTAATCAGGTCACCATCCCTGAACCAGCACCCTGGCCGTGGCTCTCTCTGCTCACCCATTAGCCACTCTCGCTGCCACAAAGAGGAAGTTCAGATTTTTCTTGCTGAAATCCATGAGTCCCCAGGATCTGGCCCTAACCTGCTCCTCCAGCCCGATCCCCCTTTGCCCCTTCACTCCCCCTGAGCCAACCTGATTCCAAATTGAGCTGTTCTGTTCACTCTCCATATTTTCCTGGTCAGCATCAGGTCTCACTCCTCTATTTATTGACTGGTGTCTTCTCTGGACCCCTTCATGGTGTTGCTGAGATGGTACATCCCATAGATCCCCACTGTCACATGCCCCTCCCAATTTCTTTCTTTTTTTTTTCCTGCGAAGGAAAGGTCATGGGCTTCAGAGCCAGAGAGCCCAGCTTCAAACATTTGCCACTTATTCACTGTGGGAAATGGCAAGTTCTCCTCTCTCCCTGGGCCTCAGTTTCCTCCTCTATCTGTTCTTCACTGAGTTGTGGAGATTCGATGAGATCATGGATATAAAGTGGTAGCACAGAGAAGCCCCTTGGGAAAGAGAGACTCCCTTGGGATTTCTGAGGACTCAGGACGCAGGTGGGTAATGTAAGTTGCCATGTTAACATCAAGAGCAGTGTGTTGGCTAAGGGAGGAGGGTTGAATTCTGGAGGCCCAGGAGGAGGATAACTGGAAGGCAAGCATGGAACCAAGGTGGGAAGGTGAGACCAAGGTCAGACAGGGCTGGTTTACCAAAGCCACTCAGGGCACACTGAGTCTCCCTGGGCTTGGCTTACTTGTGGGTGGGAATGGGCTGGAGGCCAAAGACTTGTGTTCTAGCCCCCGCTCTGCAGTAGCTCAGTGGGCCATTCTGAGCAAGACCCTCTCCTCTGTGCCTCAGTTTCCATATCTGCAGAATGACAAGGTAGGAAAGGAAAATATCCAAGGTGTTCACTACAGAAAGTTCACAGCAAGATTAGAAGCATCTCCCCCAGGGATAGAGCACCAGAATTCCCAACACATTCTAAACATCCCAGTCCCACCGGCTGGCCCTTTCCGCAGAGACCCTGGACCAGGGCCACCCTGCCATCAGTCACCTTCCCTGCTTCTTTGGGGAAGCTAACAAGTGCTGGGGTGGCCTCCTCAGGAGTCCTAGGGGCAGCGCTGCCACCTGGTGGCCTCAGCAGCTATGACTGCCGGGTGGGTGGAGGGGTAAAGGGCAGGTGCTTCTGGGCCCAGTTTAGGGCTCCTGGCACTGTGGAGATGACAGCTGCATCTGCCCTGCGTGTGTTTTCTTATTTGTTCCCAGCAGGAAATCAATGATGTCAGAAACTGTGGGATAACTCTGCAGCCCCGATCAATAGACCCTGATTAATTCAGTCATGGCCGTTGGGTAAATTTGCTGCATCATAATTAGAATTATTAATTAAAAATAGGAAATCGATGGACACAAATTAAGCCAAGAAGGAGTTAGCGGGGCTGCTTTGACATTGCTGGGGCAGGCCTCAGGACATCCCAGGCCTGGTTCTAGCTTTGGGGTCCTACATTCCATGTGAACCCCAGGTTGCCCCACAGTGGGAGCCCAAACTCCAGTGTCCACCACTAATAGCAGAGTAGAGAGAGCTCCTAGGTGTCCCCTGCCAGAGCTGGGGCTCCCAGGAGCATCCCACCCAGTACCTTGATTATTTAATTGAAAAAAGTTAGAATTTTGAAAGAAAACAGCTTTTTTTTCTGTCCATTATTTTATATTCTTTATTCACAATCATACCTTATTTTATCATCTTAGTGTATATATATATATATGGACTGTGGTATTGTGTCCTCTTTTCTCTCAACAGTACAGCATAATCATTCTTTTGTCACATAATTAACTTTTTTAATGGCTGCATAATATTCTCCATCTATGCCATAATCTGCCTAACCAAATCCCTTTCGTTGGCCACTTAAGTTGATTAATAATTATTATTATTATAGGATGATAAGGATGATAGATATCATTATAACAATTATTTTATTAATCAACTTTATTGTTATTGTTATTATAGCTAAATTCACTGGGTCCCTCCTCACAGTTTGCACCCTGGACTGCACGTGCATTATTTCATCTAAACCTCACAGCAATCCTATGAAGCAGGTGCCATTATGATCTCCCTCTGATGGGGAAACTGAGACTTGGAGGAGTTAAGTGACCTGTCCAAGGTCACACCAGGCTCATAGGAAGCTGGGGATCTTGAGTACAGCATGCTCCACTTCCTGCTTCTCCTCATTCACGTAGGCAGGTGGCCGAGCTCGGCTCCTGCATCTCACTTTCTCTTCCCCAGATATCATTTTACCCACGGGGAAACTGAGCTCTGCAGGGACGAAGCTGAGGTCCTGTAAGACCTTGGCCCAGGTCCTACAACCAGGCCAGGGCATATCCAACTCCTTCCTTTTCGGCTCCCTGTCTCCTCGCTGTTTCCTTGGGGCCTTCTGAAATCTTATGGTGGGCAGAGCCATCCCTGTAAGGACATCTGTCCCCACCTGGGTACAGGTGAAGTCGCTGAGGAGCCAAGCTGTTACTGTCCTGTCTGGCATTTGTACACCAGGTATGGGGCGATCATCCCTATGAGCACTCCTGACAGCCCCTTTATGCACACCCCCATATCATGCCAGTGAGTGTGAGATCATGCCAGTGAGCGTGAAATCATGCCAGTGAGTGTGAGATCATGCCAGTGAGTGTGAGATCATGCCAGTGAGCGTGAGATCATGCCAGTGAGCGTGAGATCATGCCAGTGAGTGTGAGATCATGCCAGTGAGTGTGAGATCATGCCAGTGAGTGTGAGCGCCTGCAGACCAGCTCTCTGGCTGGGGAATTCCCTCCCTTCACCTAATGTTTATCCCCGTCAGGAGCGGACCTCCTGACCGTATTCTTGAGAGTGGTTTTCTCCATATTTATTTCACCAAGATGCAGGGGACATGCCGCTCATGTGGGCTGGGCCCCAGTTATTTGGGCTGTGGGTTGTGAGCAATCTCAGTGGCTCCCATTTTTTTCCTCCCCCATTTAAGAAAACAACCAGTCAGGCAAGCACTAGGGAAATTAGCATGAGCTTACAACCTTGACACTTCTGTTATTTAGTATGAAAAATAAATTATTCACCAGCCTGGTACTGTGTTAGCAGCACATCACTTGTGACAAACCCCACGCTCCATTGTGTTCTGCTGGTTTGTTGTGCACAGCACCACAGGAAGAGCACTGGTCTAAAATACACAGATTGTTCCTCAAATTATTTTCTAAAATACATGCAGTATGGGGCAAACTCTTTCAAGGCTCCTTTTTCCACCTTTTGTTCAGAAACCAAATATTATCAGCATTTTCACTTACTAGATTCCGCTCAGTAGCCCACTCCGCCACTTTCTTCCACCCTGTGATGCCTCTCCTTCCCGGGAAGGGTCACTGGGACTTGAAGAAGACGGTCTTGAGTCACAGATGGGAACCTGCCTGGCACAGCCTTCCAGCCCTGTCGTTCACACCGTCACCTCCTCCTCCACCTCCTCTTCCCACCCCACAATCTGCATCCCTGGCCCCTGGGAAGGAGTCCCCCCGGATGCTCTGTCTTCTCAGAATGAGGTACACGGTCCCCAATGACTGTCAGGAAGTATCGTTAAGGGACCAGTCTTCCCTCCACAGGTAATTTACAGCACTTGTGTGCTGTAAAAAAAGTTAGTTTGAAGTGTTCTCTAACCAACTTAATTACCACAAGCCTCCTTCTGAAGATCGTTCCAGCTAGTTGAATATTAATCTGCAATTCAAAGAGTCCCCAGGCACAGATTGCAAGATCTCATACACACAAGTAATTAAGACCACGGGTAGACAGACTCCAAGGAACCAGGGATTTTCTCCCAGAACAGAGGAGTCACAAGCTCTGTGAACTTTAGGTGACGGTGCTGTCCTTTTGCCAGCCTCCCAAGCTCACCCAATGTCCAGTTTGGGACAGGAATTCAGGTGTGGGTACTTCAAGGATTCTAAAACAGGGTGTAGTCAGACTGAGGCAGGATGATAGAGTGGACTGAGAGTCCAAAGTCTGTAACTCTTTCACATTGGGCAAGTCACTGTCCCCTAAGAGCATCCTCAACTACAAAGGAAGGAAGCTGGGTCAGACTGTGATTTGGGGTGTGGTGGGGGTGCGGGTGTGTATTTCTCATTCCTGACCTAGCATCTACACACTGTTCAGCTGACACAAAGTGGGTAGATTTCCACTTTTGCTCTGAAGAAAGATTGAAGGAGGGCCAAGCAGGCAGGACTCAGGGACCTCTTTCTCAGCCATTCCCCTGCTCCCGAGAACATCTCCACTTCTGTCTTATATTCAGAGCTCTGCAGAAGGTTTCACTTAAAGAAAAAGAAAGGAGTCTCATGTTTTGCTTTTTAAAAAAATCACTGAAAACCACTGTCTGCCATGATGCATGTGCTTCCTGTCACCTGGTGGCCTCAGAGTATAGGACCCCTTGCCAGCCCTGGACTCTTGGTTGGACACTTCACTCTCCCACACACCCTGCCTGGAAACGGCAGGACAAAGTGCTGCAAAAGGGTCTGAGGACTCCATCCTGCCTCCCTGCAGCAAGAGACTGCCTCTGATTGGTTCATGCTTTCCCCCAGCACCCAAGCCCCACCCACCCTTTTGCCACCACTACACCTAAAACAAGTGCAGAGCCCTGGGTCCACCCTCAGTAGATAGTTGTTGCCTGGGCAAAGGGGTCGTGAGAATGTGCCATCTGAGTCATCATCGTGTCCATGTTTACCTTAGCATGGATGCTTGGAAATTATTCAGCTGTTCCACAACAAGAACTATAGCAGGGAATCAAAATATTTGATTGAGGGGAATTCGTTTGACTTCGGTTGGAATGCCTGACAAGGCATGTGTGTGTGTGTGTGTGTGTGTGTGTGTGTGTGTGTGTCTTATTTTCCCAGAGTGGTTCCAAGTGTGGGCTTGGCTATTGCTTGAGGCTAAGCTGTGCATAAACCTCATGCTGATCATGACGCATGTGAACACTGCCATCACCATGAGGAGGTGGCCAGGGCTGGCAAGAGGGCCTGGTGACTCACCTGTGCCCACCCATGAGCCTTCCTAAGTCAGCATACGCCATGCCAGCACAGTGACCCCTGAGCCCCAAGCAGGTCAGCAGTGTGCAGCCACCAAGTCAGAAGCTGAGTTAGCCTTGCTGGTAGCCGCTGAGCCAGCAGAGGAGGAATTCAAAGCAGGCCGATATGGAGAATGTGATGAGGTCTCTGGGTGAGGGAGGGGAGCGGGCTCATTTGTTTGCAAGGCTGGGTCAGCTGGCTCCGATTCCTATGCTTCCCAGGAAAGCATGAAGGTGCCTCTCCCATTGCGTGTCCATGTGTGCATGTCCCCTTTTCTTGGAGATTGGACAGACTGCCAGTGGGGGCTGCCAATGGGCTGCTGTCCTGAGCTCATCCCAGCCTGGAGCCCATTCTTCTCTGCCGGCCACTCTAGTCTTTAGAAAGGGCTTTTACATACAGGTTGCTTAATGTCATTCAGATATCTTATTCCTGGGATGTAGACTAGAACAAAAGTCAGAATGACAACAGCAATTAATTTTCCTGTCGAGGATGCCAGCAGCAGCGGGTGGCACCAGGCCAGAGCCAAGGAGCCCAACAGAACAGGGAGATCTCAAACGCACAGCCCTGGAGTCTCTCTGGAACCTCTGGGCACACTGTGTATAAGTCACTCCCATTTCAAGGTTCAGCCACATGTGGAGACGAGAGGGGAGGAGAGTCTACTTTCAGGACCTCAGTGTTTGGCCCTTCCCATCAGAGATGCAGTCAAAGTGAAGCGTCTGGTTGGCCCCCTCCTCATGACCCTCAGAGAGATCCAGGCTGGCATCGCTCTGGCTCCATGGCCTCAGAGAACTCATTGGGGAAAAGTCCAGGGCCTGGGTAAGTAGAAGATGAGAGCTGGCAGGAACCAAGTGCATCCTGCATTCCAGAGTCGTGGCAACCAGGGTCACATTGCCTGAGGCCCTGCAGCTGAAACACTGGCCTCCTGGTCCAGCATCTCTTCACTGCTCTGTCCGGCCTCCCTTCTCCCCTCGGAGTGATATCAAATTGGGTATGTGTGTGTGATTCTTCTCATCCTTATCTCACTCACAGTTCTGTGAGGTCTGGCCTCGTTGTCCCCATTTTGCAGACGGTGAATGCCAAACTTCACAAAGATTAAATACCATCATCATAGAGTGCTACAGGTTAGCTCTTTGACATCCAATTTCAATTTACTTTTATAACCATCCTGGTGGACATGTTTTAGAATACCCGTTTTTCATGAGAGAAAACATAGGGTTGGGAAGGTAAAGTGACTTTCCCAAGTCACACAGCTAGTCCGCAGATCAGTTGGACTTGAGCCCAGCTACTCTTCACTGTATGAACAGGCAAGTGGCGGAGCCAAGGCCAAATGTGGGGCCTTGACACTCAGCCTGCCAACCCTTTATGCTGCCCCAGGGCAGGAGCCCCATTTCCCTGACAAGGAGACTGCCCCTCGCTCAGCGAGTAGAATGACACCAGAGGATCCTTTCCACTTAGAGATGCTTTGCTCCCCACCTCCCCCTGGAAAGCCTGTGAGGCTTGCAAATGTCACCAGGCGCCATCTGAAAAGGTTTTCATTTACTCCCAGGGAAGCCAACTGGACAGTTTTTCTGAAAATTTTCTCCAGGGTCCTTTCAGCTTAACCAGTCCCCAATACTCACTGCCCTCTTTGTTCCCCACCCTGAGAGATTGTTCCACTCCAGATTACTGGAGCAGAAATCATAACAGTATCACCAGTTAATAATTATATTGCACTTAAGCAATTTTGCAGACATGTTTCCAGCATTTGCCCACCTGGTGAAATGACCTCCACTTGGCAGGTGATGGATCAGAGGCGGGATTTGCAGCCTGTCAGGGACTGTGATAGGACTCAGTCCCAAGCCTTCTGGTTCCCACTGCAGAGTTTTTCAGCATAAGGTTGGAAAAGACAAGCAAAGACTAGCAGAAGGCAGAGCAGGGAGAAGTTTCAGCAAAGCAAGCGCCAGAACCCCCTCTATGAAGGGATGACTGTCATTTTGGTCACCAGAAAGTCCTGGAAATTGGAGCATTATTTTGTAGCGTGGAGCAACAAGAATGGAAGAAAGTATTGCTGTGCTTGCCATGATCTGTGTTCAAAAATTCATTCATGTGGAATTCAGCACCAAGGACAGCCCCCTGCAGAAAGCTGATAGCCCTGAATGTTATAAGCCTGGAGAACTGGGAAGTGTCCCCTCAGTTCACAGTCCAACCTGTACCCTCTGCTTCCACAATATGTAGCGCTTCTTTGGCCTCTGCTTGAACACCTTCTGCAATGGGGATCTTACAATCCCCAAACTCCATCCATGAAAGATGACGCCTTCAAAGATGGTGCCACCTATAGCAAGTGCAAAATCAGGGAAATGGTTAATGCTCAGAAGAGAGTCAACAAATTCCTTTTTTAAATTACAGAGTATTTTGTGACATACCAAAAAGAATTGAAAAAATAATATGAAAAAGACCCACCGCCCAGATTAAACAAATACTAGCATTTACAGTATTCCTTGAATCCTTTCATTAAAAAGAAAATGTTACAAAAATATTTGAAGTCCCATTTGTGCCCCTTTGTGTGGATTGAATATTCCTCCCTCCCTTTCTTCCCAGGGATCATCTATATGGACATTAAGACCCTTCTATCCAGAAAGCTGTTTCAGGGCCAGAAGGGTTCCTGCAGGCCTCCTTTTCCAATCCCCTCAATTAACAGATGAGGAAACCAAGGCCGGAAGAGAGGACTTCAGATCTCAGCGTTGTTCCTAGGTCCTATGGCCATTATCCTCTCAGCTTTTGAAGTAGGGTGGGATGGGATAAGGATGTCCATTTTACAGGCCATTGGGTTGTTCAATTGCCTTTTTGACTCTCCACCTCAACTCCAATATATCAAGTCACCCTGTGCTGCATGTGGACAGCCAACTAGGAGGGGAATCCTAGTTGGCTCACCCATTTTCCACATGGAGAATTTGAGTCATGGTTCAGATCATCGAATGATAAGGTGAATCCAATCAACTTGCCCTGGTGGGGGGATGATGGAGGAGGGGGAAGGCTAGGCCTAACTGAATGTCAGACCATCATGATCATGGACTTGAGCCTCAAGTCACTGTGAAGCCACAGGAAGGCTCTAGGCAAGCAGTGACCTCATCAGACTGGTCACTGGGGAAAGGTCCTTCTAGAAGTTAGGCAGAGGTAGCACTGAGGGGATAGGCTAGAAGTGGGTTCTGGCTTAGCAGCTTGTTCTACCATCTACAGCTGCTTGTGCCGCTCTCTCCTGGTGCTGTTGGGTTGTTAGGCAGATTCCCACCACACAGGCCCGCTTCCCCACCCCACACCCTCCACATTCAGCCACTCTCAGGGATGGAAAACTTGTTTCCATGAGCCACTGGAAGAACATGGCAAAGAAGGGAGAGCATTGTAACCCTCTCTCACACTTGGCAAGGAAAGGCAGACAAAGGCGGGCATTTGGGACTCTTCGTCTCTGGCCTGCATCTGATCAGCTCAAGTTTTGTGGAAGAAGCATCCCTGGGCCCTCCCGAGACCTGTTCTAGGCTCAGCATTGCCCCTAGTTTTTCATTTACTCTTTCTGGGTCTCTGTTTCTTCACCCTCAAGGGGACAACTAGACTGGCTGGTGGCTGAGGTGTCTGTGGTCCTGATACCTCATGCTTAGTGCTCTTCCCCCTGGATGTGTCACCTATGGGGCTTTTGACTCTGAGGTCCGCAGCTAGTCTGCTCAACCCTGACCCTCCATGATCAAGGCTGTAACCCCATCCACTTGGCGTTTCTCAAGTGCTAGGCCCTGGGCAAGTTCTGGCAATCATGTTTACTCAGTACCACCGCCCTGCCGCGTAGGTGCTATTATTTTTATTTGACTTCAGAGAGGAGCTGAGGCACGGAACATTTTAAGAATTTGTCCAAGATCACTCTGCAGTACCAGGATGTGAGCCTTCGTCTATTGGTCTTTACCCCTCGTGCCCAGCCCCAAGCTCTGCCAGACCAGGTCCCCATAGTAGGGTCTTTTCTCACATAGGTGCGAAAAGCTTGTCTATAAGAGCCTTCTTTCTGCTGCCCTAAATGATGACAGACAGACAGCCATCTAGAACTAACTGTAGTGTTAACTTTGCTTTGAAACCCTCTGCAAGCTCCCCATCTGCAGACAGCTGGGGCCGTGAGCTCATGAAGTGTCAGAAGATTGTCCCCACAATCCAGATGCAAGCAAAAAAAACCCAAAAAAACCAAAAAACTCACCATCAGTGGCCTTTACACGGAGTTGGAAGGTCCAGGTTCACCCAATCCCAATGTCTCATTTTAAGGTCCCCATTTCGGCACCCCCCACACCCCCCGCCATATTCAATGAGCTGTCAGTTAGGCATCCAACCCCCTGACAGGAGAGGACCACAGAGCCCTCAGCCCAGGTTCAAAGATGTTCTAACTATGCGCCTGGGTTTATCCTGGTTCCCTTGTCAGAGGCCTGGCTTTGAAAGTAAAATGCTTTAAAAGGAAGAGAAGAAAACCCCACACGTTGGTTGGAGAGGCCTGCTGTGCCCGTAGGTTCAGACATCCAGTTCCCACAGGCTGCCACCCGCATCTCCCAGCGTGCCAGTCTGGGGCAGTTTCACCTTGTCCTCGGTGCCCCAGCTCCAGGCCCAGCCACTGGGGAGAGGGGGAGAGGAAGAGAGGCGGTGGGGCAGAGGAGAAGGGGGTGATGGTGGGGACAGTCAGAGCTAGAAGTGGAGACAGGTAGAGGGCCACGGAGAGACACTAGGAGAAACAGCTTCTGGGTCTCTCATCCTGAGCCACAGCTTAAGAAGGAGCTTTGCAGTCATTCCAGATATTCTGATTCTTGATGGTGACAGCATCCTCTCCTGGGCTCTGAAGTTCTGAGGCCTGAGGGGATCCCAATGGTTCCAGCCTGAGGCAGTGTCCCTTCTTCCTCTCCTCGCTTACACCAGCTAGCCAGAGTCACTGGGTACAGATGTTTAGGTTGTGCACTGCAGAGACCCAGAGAAACTTTTGTGGAGGGATATGGCTGGGTGTGGGAACTCCAGCCCTCCCAGCAGCATCCGGAGAAGCAGGGGCCTCTCTGGGCACACTCAGGCCACCCACTCACTGGCAAGTTGGGAAAGTTGCTCCCCATCTTGACTCCTCCTAGTCACCCCTCCTAGGCCCTTTGTGACCTCTCTAAGGCCAATTTCTGTTCCCTTCTTTCAGCTCTAAATCTTATAAGGTTAGAGAACCTGAGAGTCTCCAGCCAGACTCTCCTGCCGGTTCTTTCCCTGCAGCGCAGGAGGGGCCTTCCTACCCCCAGGCCTTCCCCAGCCCCTCCCTTGTCTGAGCCCACTCTTCCTCCCACCCAGTTCTCAAACCTCATCCTCCAGTTTCCCAGTCCTGGCCACCCCTCTTCTGAGGATGTCTGCCTTTGCCTCTCCCTGTCCACTAGCTCCTTGGCTTCTAGTGTGATTTATCTTTTGTCCCAAGTCACTGGGCTTCCCCCATCCCCACCCCCATGGGGACCTGAGGGGAGGAACCACGTCACCAGTTTTTTTATCCCTATCTCCTTAACCATTTCTCACATAGAATTTATTGGTGAATCATAATTCAAAACAACAAATATTAATATTGAGCCCCTAATACATGCCAGACAGGCAGTCAGGCCTGTGTACACAGCGGGGACAAATAGACCTGGTCCCTGCCGCTGAGGCTCTGGATTCCTGGACAGTTCAGCACTCACCTCTATATGCCGAAGGCTGCCCCAGACACACCTGCAGCTCCGCCAAGGCACAGGTCACAGAGCTCGCAGGGTGAGCCAGAGAGCCAGGCCCACCCGCAGCCCGGCCAGGGCCAGGATCCAGAGGCCCCTGGAGAAGAGCCCGGGCTTCCTTGGCCCTGGATTGGGGCAGTCTGAGGCCACGTTCTGCACTGCATTAATCCCAGAGGTGCAGGTGGAATTCAGCTGCAGTGGCACTTTCCCCCCTTGCCTGTCCACGTCCCCTTGCCCCTGCCTCCTGCAGGGTCTGCTTCTGGGGAAGCCCAAACAGATCATCCTTCTGAAGGCATATAGAGCCAGGTGATGACGATAATGACCTGTTATTAATCCCCAGACTAATTCGGCTGCTGAGTGAGTTAACCCTGCCCATCACAGGACAGCTTGATGGATGGCTTTGTTTATCTGCTCATTTATCTCCACATTTTCCTCCTGTTTTGTGGAATCGTCCAACACCTCCTTCTCGCAGTCATGGAATACGGTACCACTGCACCCTGTCCTGGTGACAGCTCAATCAGGCTCAGGAGAGCTGTTTCGTAGGTGAGATGAAGAAGCTAAACCTGAGCAGGTAGAGAGGCTGCCCAAGGTCCCACAGGTGGAAAAGGGCGGGGGGGGGGGGGTCCCCGTGCAGGCCTGTGGAATTCTGCAGCTTGACCTGGTGGGGTGAGAGCCCCTGGGAAAGCAAAAGGCAAGCGCTGCTGGGTGCTTAGAATGAGTGGGGCACCCTCAGGACGCCCCCCAGAAAGAGGAGTTCATCGGAGCTTTGGTGGGAAGGTGGCTTTCAAGAGCTGGGGAAGCCCCTTCTGTGTGTGGGGTCTGCAGGATCCAGAAGGAGTGACAGGAAGAGGTGCTTTGGAGGAGGCTGGGCCCTGTCTCACAGAATGGGGAGAGGCTGGTGCTGAGCCTGCGCCTCTTCTAAACAACATGCATTAGATTCCCTCTCAAGTCCCCAGTCCCCAGAGCTCAAAGGATGATTCGGAAGCATAAAATGTAGATGTCCTGCTTAATGAGGCTGCCAGCTGCTGCTGCCAGCCATGCCTACAGTCACCAGAAACCCTAAGGGTCATTAGCACCATCTCCCCTGCTCAGTGCAGCTCTGGGAGGGGCTTGGCCTCCACCATGCTCCCCAGCCTCCTCCCTCCACAGCATCCTAGCCGCACAGAACCTACCAAGGCCACTATCTGCCCTCTGACCTCCCAGCAACTGGCAAACTCAGCACCCACTTTTAGCAATGAGTGAGACGGACTTCAGGGGTCATTGCTCGGCACCCAGAGACATAAATAGCAAGGGGAGCTCTATCTGGGGAGGCCTCTGCCTCTCCTAAAGAGGGCCACTGAGGTTTATGAGATCTCAGTTTGTTACAACTGTCAGCACATTTTCTGAGTCACCTGGACACCAAGGAGTCCTTACTGCCCTGATGGGGGCTCTTCTTCCCCAGGCACCCAGGCCTCCTGCTCCTCTGCCTGCAGGTGGACTGCCTCCCCGGCACTGGGCCGCGCTGGGAGCGAATCAGAGGGGCAGAGGGGCTGCGGCTGTCTTTCTTTCTCTCTTTCACTAAGCCAGGGGCTCCAGGCCCACCCAGAGCAATGAGGGCTGCAGAGAGGCGCTATCTCCCTCTTGGTGCTGGGTCACAAACCCTGCCACAGGGAAGTCACAAGAGAACCTTCAAGTACTTCCTGTTGCTCTCAAAACAGACTCCTTGCCACAGCCACCCTCCTCCCCTCGCTGAGTGTACCCCGCCCCAGGTCACCTTCCACCTTCCAAGCTGTGACTCTGCCAAGCCTTTCCCTGCCACAGAGCCTTTGCCCATGCTCTTTCTTCCAGAAGGTTCTTCTCACTTCTCGCTCTTCCCATGGCTGCCACCTTCTTGTCCTTTAGCCCTCAGAGTCCACGGCACGTCCTTGGAGAAGTCTTCCCTTTCCTCCCAGGTGAAAGGAGGCCACCCTCATAGTTTTCTGTTAAGCTTTTGTTTATACCTTCAGACCCTTATGCAAAATCATAATTACCTACCTACCTGTTAATGTCTTCACTCATCCAGCCAATATTTAGTGAGCTTCTACTATATGCCAGACTGCAGGCAGGACTGGGCTAGGTGTTGGGGATACAGAAGTAAATAAAACAAGGCCCCACCTCATGGAGCCAGCATTCTAGGGCTAGTCCCAGACAATGAAGGAAAGACAAAAATAAATAATATCAGATCATGTCAGTGCTATAAAGCAAAGATAAAGCTGGGGGTGGGCAGTGGGGAGGGACTTGGAAAGCATGGTCCAAAAAGGCTCCCAGGAGGTGATTTTGCTGATTGTTTCTCTGCAGCTGGATTCCAGGAAAGTAGCAAGGGCACATTATGCCCCACTCCATCCCTAGTACCCGGGACATAGTAGGTGTTCGATAAAGTTTTATTGAGTGAATGAACAAGTGAGCAGTGCATAAGACCTCTCTCCACTGAGCAGAAGTGTCTTTCTTTGGCCTCATCCTTAGCAAGTCTCAGGAGCAGCCAGTCCCCATCCTTTGATAATAACTCTTGGTAGACAGGGTGGTCATTTGTCACTCACCCCTGGACCTCCTCTCCAGGGAAACCAGAGGTTGTCACCAGCAGTGATGGATTGAGTGTCACCTTTGCCTGGCAGGCCAAGCTGGTAGCTGCTCTCAAAATCCCTCTCCCACTCCAGGTCAAATGGACCATGACAGAAATGACACAAATAACAAGACAGGGTGAGCAGGAGGTCCCGAACTAAGGAGATGTGGCTTTCCGCTGAGAGGAGGACCTGGATCAAGTAAAGGAGTCGTGCCTGGAGAAGGGTGAGTGGAGCCCGAAGGGTGTCCACTCTTCTGCAAAATAGACTGGGGCCTCAGGAAAGCTGCTTCAACTACTGTGGGTCTCAGTCTGTCCATCTGAGCAATGGGAGTGCCAGTCTTTGCTTTGGGGACCCCTAAACTTAGGAGTGCTTGGGAAGGCCAAAAGTGCTCTGTAGATAAACAGGGTTATTCCAAATAGCAAATTTCCTACAGCATTTAAAGGGTAAGTTAACCTCACCAGGTCTTATAGGAACAGTTACATGAAGCAGACAAATTTCATTGGTTGGATTCATTTTGAAGATTCTGATTTTGCCTGTAATTCATTGGACCCTGTTGTGCAGAAATCCAGAGCACATGCACGGGCTCCGAGAGCCACACTTTTCTTCCTCCTCTGGACTCACTCTTCTCCACATCCCTGCTCCCCCAGGTGATTCAGAGATAGAAGAAGTCTTGGGGACCATCTGGGGCTGGTTTCTTTATTTTACATTTTTTTTAAAGAGAGAGAGAGAGAGAGAGAGAGAGAGAATTTTAATATTTATTTTTATTTTTCAGCAGACACAACATCTTTGTTGGTATGTGGTGCTGAGGATCGAACCCAGGCCGCACGCATGCCAGGCGAGCACGCTACCGCTTGAGCCACATCCCCAGTCCTATTTTACATTTTTTTGAAGATCCAAAGAAATGGTGTGACTTGACAAAGACCGTACAGAGTCAGCAGAGGGCTAGACTGATCCCCAGTGTCCATGACTCCCAGATCAGGCCTGAGGCAGGAAAAGACAGAGGTCAGGAGCTTCCATAGGACCATGGTGACATTGATATGTTCTGCTTAGATGGGTTGATTTCCTCTCTGTATCTCAGTTTGCTCATCTACCAGACATTACAGGGTCATTGGAGGATTTAGTAAGATATGACCTATGAAGAGCCCAGACAGTGCCCACTGCCTGTTAGCTGCCACTGTCTTGGCCATAGCCAGTGGCCACCAAGGACTTGACAGCTATGGCCGACTGTGGGTGTCCTGCTCTTCTAGTTGGTACTTTGAGTTCTGTCCTTGGTTATACTTATCATCCTCAAGTTCCTGGTCCCTTAGGTAGCACAGCAGCCTTAGGAAGTCCACAGAACTTCTCCAAGGACATGAAAAGGACTAGGACTTTGCCCAGCCAGAGATCCCCAGGGAAGCCATCTGCAAACCTGTCCCGCTCAGCTCTTCACCTCTCCAGTCCAGCCCACTTGTATTCAAAGTGCTCTATGGAGCGGGGTGTGGTGGCTCGCACCTGTAATCCCAGTGGCTTGGGAGGCTGAGGCAGGAGGATCCCAAGTTCAAAGCCAGCCTCAGCAATTTAGTGAGGCCCTAAGCAATTTAGCAAGACCCTGTCTGTAAATAAAATATTACAAAAGGGCTGGGGGGGGGGCGTGGCTCAGTGGTTAAGCAGCCCTGGGTTCCATCCCCAGTACTATAAAGCAGCAGCAGCAGAGAGCTCCATGGACCTACAAATCAGCCCCAGCAGCTGTTATAAGCCACCAAGATAAGAAACTGAGAGTCCGTGTTTGGAGTTGTTAATAAGGACAGCAACGTTGACATTTCGAGGAAAGCCAGGCACAGGGCTGAGGGACTCCTCTCACTACAGGCTAACATGGGTGTGTCACGCGCTCGTGGTGGGTCCCAGGTGGTGTGAACAGCAGAGTCTTGCTCTGTTAGGACCATGTATTGGTCTGTGGGCGACTGGAAACCAGAAACAAAGTGAGACAACTGGCCCTCCCCCTCGGGCAGAGACGTGCGCTGTCCAGCCTTCACTCGGCCTGCCTCCCAGGCTCTCTGCACCCGCTCCTTGGCCGACTGTCCCCAGCCCGGCCTTCTCCCTGCCTTTACTCATTCCAGTTCCTCCATCAGACTGTTTCGCACCACTAAAGTCCTGTTCCTTCTCATGATCTTCCATGGACTCCAGTTCTGCAGGCCCTCAGGGCGGGTCAGCCCTACCCAGCCCCACCCCGCCCCCACCTCCCACAGCACCCTGCCCTCCAGCAAACCCATCCCCCACTGTGCTATAGGACCCTGCAACTGGCTCTGACCCATCTGTGGCCCCTGGGGGTGGCCAAGCCCACTTTCCTTTCCTTTCACTGGTCTTAGTGAGGTTCTTCCAAGCTGAAAAAGCAGGGCTAGGCTCCAGGTGCTGCCTCTGCCACAAGGACAAGTGGCTCAGCTGTGAATCCCTTTCCTTGGGGCAGTTGTCTCATGGAAACCCTGTGGGATGATCAGCAGAGCTGGCGAGCTGGGGAGAGCGCTTCTACCTTTGTGATAGCAACTTCCAGGATGATCCCGGCATGCGGGGTGAAGGACGCCAGGTCCAACCTGCCCCTGCCCATGGCCTTCTGGTTGGCTCTGCATGTAGGCTGCCCAGATCCAGGGGACCCTGGCCTGCTTTCTCTCTCCTGGCATCTGTGAACTCTCGCCCTGCCTGGGGCAGCTTCAGCATAACCAGCCTCAGTCTCCTCTTGCACCTTAGGAGAGATGTCACCAGGGCCACAGGCAGCCAGGCCTAGTTCTGTGTGGGCCAGGAGGGCGCCAGGCCTCTGCTTTGCTGTTTTTCTCTGCTTCCTGAATGTCCTGTTGGGGGTTCAGCCCGACAGGAAGTTCCCTGAGTAGAGACCAGAGTCCCATGGTGCCTCCCCAGGAGGAGAGGACTGCGGGACCCTGCAGTGGCTGTTGAGTGAGACTGAGGGACTCAGAAGGCCCCCAGTGAGACCTATGGAAGAACGTTCTGACTGAGAGAAGTTTAACACAGGCATTTTAAGTAAGAAATTAGGTTTCCGCACACTCTTCCCATTTTTGCTGCTTTATCATGAGAGAGACCAACAGGAAGCTCAGCAGCCCTGGAGCTGTGGAAGGGCGTCGGAGGTCCTGCCAGGCCCCACCTCCACACCCCAGGCACAGGGCACTGTGGGCGCCATGGGCCGTTGCTTGGTGCACACGTCCATCTGGGCAAATTCTGTTCGGCACAGATCCAGAAAGGGGCCCGAGGCCCATGGCCGTGCCAGGGAGAGGCTCTTTCCTCCAGACCAGACCTCACTGTGGAAGCGAGGGGGAGGGAATGCCACGGTGGGGAAACGGGAGCTCACTCCCCACAGGAGACTTGGACCCCCAAGGAAACCTTCCCCCTGCGTTCCCGCTCCAACCCTGTGTTCCCTTCCCTTGGAGTGCATATGGGGCGCGTAGCTGGGTGGGGGTGTCTCATTCCACACTGGAGAAAACAGTCACCAAATCCCCTTTGATCTCCCCCTATCCCCAACCTGAGGTTAGCTCAAGAATTTTGGAAGGGAGGGAAGGGGTGGACTCTGGGGAGGGCGCAGGGCCTGTGGCCCCCTGGTGAGCCTGCTGTATCTGCCTGCTGCCTTTGAAAGGCTCTTCCAAAGAGGTGATTCCTTTGTGCACAGATGTGATTTATGAGGCTTTCTAGGCAAATTGTGGAGATAAATGGTCTTTGGGGCTGGGAGGCTTCAAAGGCTGTGTGTGGGCAGATCAGAGCAGCCGTGGGCTGGCCCTTGCTTAAAGCCTGTAGGAGGGAGGGGCTGCTGGACACACAACGTGGGCAGCCAGCCCCTGAGGCAATTTGGGACAGTAGCAGCTTGCCTCTCCCCAGGCCACCCTGACTCATTGCTGTCCAGGGATACGCAGAAGTGCCAGGGTCATGGAGGCCCGTTCATCCCAGAGATGGGTGCAGTCACAGGCAGAGGTTTGACACAGATTTTAGGACAGCAGGGAGGGTCAGCATGGGGACTCCAGCAGGAGACCACAGAGGCTGCCCATCTCTCTGATCAGTGTGGCCCAGCCGCCTGGCGAAGGCCCCAGAGCCTCACTCTTCTCCTGCCTCCAACTTGTGACCCAGACGGGCTGCCCACTCTCTGGGGTTGGCACCCCCTTCTGAATGAGAAGGTCACAGGTCTAACCCCCCAGCGTTCCAGCTCCATGCTTCCAGGGCCTTTGGGGGCCTTGTTCTCTGTAGCTGTTTGGGAAACAAGCGAGAGATCACCCTGGCTGGGAGGTGGAGGGCGAGTACCCACCTTCACCTAACCACAGCCCCTTCTTCTTTCAAATGGGGAGAACCAAGTATTCTGAGGAGTGTGGCTTAAACAGAACAAGATGACAGCCGCCTGGTCTCTAAGCCCCACTTTCTATTCCTCCCCGTTATCTCTCCATGCAATATGGTGGCATTCTGTATCCAGAGCTGTCCTTGATGAGAGAGAGAGAGAGAGAGAGAGAGAGAGAGAGAGAGAGAGAGAGAGAGAGGGAGAGAGACCCCCTGATAAGGTCCCTGAAGTTGATAAATTTGACTTTCACACCTTCTCATCTCCTCTCTCCTAACTCAGGCTAATACACACACACACACCCCTTCTTAATCTGGCTCCAGATCTGCTAATTGCCACTCGGATATTAACAGATAGTTGAGGTATTAATGGCTGATAATGCCTCGTGATGGGATCGGCACCCCCACACCTACACAAACACGAGCCTGTTGGCATTTTAATTGGGATTCTTCCCTGCCACCTTCCACCCCGTGGAGTCCTAACCATGCAAAAACCCCGGCTGGCTTCCTAGCTCTGGGAAAACCCTGGTGACCCTGCCCACTCCCTCCTGGTATTCTGATGGTGAGACTTGTGAAAGGACGGATGGCTGGAGCTGGGCAGCCAAGTGGGGGGATGATGAGGATGGTCATGGGCTGAAGCCACTGCCTTGGCTCAGGGCATTTTAATGGCCCCCTTGCCTTTGTTCCCTCCTCTTTCCCAGCTACCCCCAGACTCTACCTGCTTCAGACATCCTGATCCCAAGTCCCACAGGGGGGCATGCCCGCCACTTACAGTTGCCCCAGCAGCAACCAGTCCAAGCCCCTCCCGCCTCCCCACTTTCTCATGGGGCAGTGACTTCCATTAGCTTGTCTTTGTGGAGTCCTCAGCCCTTCGCACACAGTGGGACTCAATATCTGGTGATCATATGGTTCTCTCCTCTTCTAAAAGTAGGGGTCAGGTAGATAGACAGGGCCTGCTAGTTTTAAGTCCAGCCCTCCAGTTTATTTGCTATGAAGCCACAAGCAAGTCACTCAATCTTTCTGGCTCTGTCACAGAGTGGGACCTTCCGGGAAACTGAGGCAGCACAACCCCCACCCCCCACTTCCAACCCTGAATCTTGAGGTTGAATTAGAAAGATCTCAGACATGTTGCTCAGAATAACAGGAATGAGTTTATTGAAGGGATAGGAACAGGGAAAGGGGACACTCTCAAGGGAGACAGCGAGTCCTCCCAGAGAGAAGGACAATGTGCCTCTCCTGTACCCCAGTTTTATTGAGGATCCCATAGAGGTTTCCAGAGAGTCCCACCCGGGTCCACCTCTTGGCTTTGATTGACAGGAGGGTGACATCAAATTTTCAAGTCCCCACTGTCATGGCAACTCTAAGTCACCTTGTCCCATGCTGGCCAGTTTTAATTGGATTTTTAACCATACATTCCTACAGGCTTAATTGTTAGGAGGAATTATCCTTATCTCCCTGAGTTTCAGGATCTCATCCCAAAGTGTCCCCCTTCAGGGGGACATTATTTGGGGCCTGCATTTCTCCTGCAGTGAACAGGTCATTTGCTGAAGAACGTGTCATAGCCTGTCCACTTAGGCCGGGCAGGGCTGCAGGCAAATCGCTTCTCAGAAAAGAAAGCATGTGGGCGTCAGCACCATGGGTCCATTTTACAGAATGATTCTTTTAACCTCTTGTTCCCACCATCCTCAACTGTCTGTCCTCTAACAGCTCAAACCTGTAAAACGTGTTCTGCAGGGAGAGGCGCCTGAGAGAAGTCAAAACTATGAGGAAGAAAGTAAGTCGTATCTGACTCAACTTTGCCTTTTGTAATCAGAGGTGATTTTGCGTGCCTCCCCTGACCCCCCACTGGAAGGGAACATTTGTCAGTATCGGGAGCCACTTTGGGTTGTCACAGTTGTGTGTGTGTGTGTGTGTGTGTGTGTGTGTGTGTGTGTGTCAGGGGGTACTACCGACATCTAGAGGGCTGAGAGGTTGCTGAACACCCTACAATGCACAGGACAGCCTCACAACAAGGAATTTTCTGGATAGTGCCAAGGTTGAGAAACCCTGATTTAGTTCCTTAATGTACGTGGAACTCAGTTTTCTCAGCTGGATAATGGGTGCTACCCCACTCACATGTGTTCCTCAACTCCTGCAACAGGCAGGGAATGAATAAAAGGCACAGAGTATCAAGGGCAAAATGAACTGGGCCAGGTGTGAACGCGGCTGCTCCCCCTCGAGTGCTCAGGGCCAGGGCTTCTCCCCTGTGTGTGTCCTCACACCTGGGCCCCTGTGACCCCCGGAGACAGAAGGGGCTCAGAGGTTCAGCCTGCATTCAGCACAGCACTGGGAGCCTCAGCCTCCCCTCGGAGGTGAAGGGGGACGTAGAGTGTGCGTGAGGGACCCAGAGGAGGTAGCTCGTGTAATAAATAGATCACTGAGAGCTAATGATGCCTCATTATAATCCTGTGCTGTCAGCATCTTCTAGGCTTAGGGACTGTGTCGGGAGATCTGGGGTTCAATCCTGGCCCCTCGGTCTATTAATATTTAATTCCAACCATCTAAGTGGTGGAAAGAGAGGGGACTGAGCCACGGCTCAGCTCGAGCTCGGTAGCCACCTCGCATTTGTCTTCCACATGAAGACAAAAACGCACCTTCCACCTCCACCTCTGGCGCATTTTTCATGTGGGGACATGAAGCAACAGGGCATAGAATCACACCATATTTGGACTGGAAGATATTTGGACCCCAGCATTGACCTACTAGTGCTTCTAAGCGGTGTCCCCACTGGCATTTGGAAGGCACAGTTCTGCAACTGTGCATAAATGTCCCCTATCATTTGTGACATCCTAATGCCTACACACACACCATTTCCAGGTGCCCTCTGGAGGAGGGTTACCTACTCCAGGCAAGAATCATTGATCCAAATCTGTCCTCCACAGGTGTGAGAACAGGAGCCCCGAGAGGGGTGGGTGCTGCCCCAAGATTGCACAGCTTCAGTTCCAACTCACCCGCCAATGCCCCCTTGGAGTTGCATCACAGGTCTGAAAGAGTGGAGGGTTTGGCCTCTGAGAACTCGACTGTGCTTTTATTGGGACAAGTCCGTTGACAAATGGCCTCTCCCTGGGAAGTCACTTTATTTATCGACTGGAGTGGTTTCAGGCAGCTGCACCTCCATCTCTGCTTTGGTGCCTGCTGCTCTGTAGACTCTGGAGCAATCCCATGACTTGGTATCCCCTGCCTCTTCTCAGGGGCATGGTGACCATGGATGGTTTCTGTGACTGCATCAAGCCTTTCCATGGCTGGGGTGGGGGCCACGGCCCAGGCCACAGTACAAACTAGGCAGCTCAGGGTCAGGGCTTCTAGGTCCATGTCAGCCCCTTGCACTTCACTGCTGTGGAACGCTCCTCCTGGCTGAGACTCAGGAGTCCAGTCTGTAGATGGGAAGGACCAGCCTTCTCTCCCACTCCCACATTGGCCCAGCATCCTCCTGCCCACTTCTCTGAGAGGACCAGTGAGAACAGAGATAATGGGAAGAAGGCAATTTTGGACCAAAGAGCTTTCCAGAGGCCCTATTTGACCCCACTGCCCCTGGATGATTAAATCAGCATGGTCCAAGGCAGTCCAGGCATGAGTGCTTCTTAAAGTGTCCCCAGTGATGCCAACGTGCAGCCAGATTAAGGCTTGTGGGGTGGTGACTATTGGTAGCCGAGAGACAGGCTGGCCAGGCCCCTGATCAATGTTGTGGGCAGCTCTTCCTGTGCCCAGCTGGGTGGGACAGTGTGTGTGTGTTATCGGTGAATCACAAAACCCCAGGTCCCTTCTACCCCCAGTCCAGGGAGACTCCAGGGCTAATGAAAGAGAATTGGACAAAAGGCAATTTATACAGAAACTTACATAGTTTCTGTAAAGAAGTTTATACAAGCCAGGCACATTGGCAGATGCCTGTAATCCCAGCACTCAGGAGGCTGAGGCAGGAGGATTGCAAGTTCAAACCCAGCCTCAGGAACTTAGCAATTTAGCTAAATAAAATATTTTAAAAGGGTGGGGATGTGGTTCAGTGGTTAAGTGCCCCTGGGTTCAATCCCCAGTAGCAAAAAAAAAAAAAAAAAAAAAAAGCCTATATAAAAGTGGTGGGAAAAAAATGGTTGCCAACCAAATGATTTTTCCTAATAAAAGTAGAAAAGTCAATAAAGGCATAGAGAATATATACCTAGTGTCCCTTTAATAAATGATCCTCAGGAACTCAAAAAGGTATTTGTGATTCAATCTCCAGCACTTCAAACACAAAAACAAAATACCAAGGTTCATAGATAGCAGCATTATTCACAATAGTCGATAAGGGGAAACGCCCCAATATTCATCAACTGATAAATGGGTAATACAGAATGGGAAACGCACATACAATGGATACCACTCAGTCATTAAAATGAATGAAGTTCTGATCATGCCACAACATTGATGAGCCTTGAAAACATTATACTAAGTGGAATAAGCCAGACACAAAAAGACTGATATGATTCCACTCATATGAAATATCTAGAATAGGCATATATGCACATCAAGAAAGGAAACTAGGGCTGGGGTTGTGGCTCAGTGGTAGAGCGCTTGGCTAGCACACGTGAGCACTGGGTTGGATCCCCGGCACCACATAAAAACTAAGTAAACAAAATAAAGCTATGGTGTCCATCTACAAACATTTTTAGAAAGAAAATTAAATTCTCCCGGTGGCTAAAGGGTTGGAGTAGGGAGTTATTGCTTAATTGCTGATGGAATTTCTTTTGGGGGAATGGAAAAGTTTGTAAGTGGTGAAGTTAAGGCACACACGCTGTGAGTGTAATTAATGCCACGGGGTCATACACTTAAAAGGATGAAAATGGAAAATTTATGTTCCATATCTTTTAATATGGTAAGAAAATTCTGAATAAATCAATCAATAAAGTAACTCAAGAAAATCAAATTATGGGAAATAGGGTCACCTGTGGAAAACCTGGGACCCATGACAACCATCCACACACAAACCCACTTCTGAATAAGGCATTCATGGAGAGTCCTGTCTCTATGGATTATTGAGGAGGGCTGATTAAGCCCAGGCTGGCTGCCAGAGTCCCAGGTCCCTCTCCCATTAACACCAGGCCACACCCAGCAGGACAGCAGGTATTTGCAGCTCAGACTCCCAGTCACTCTCCAGCTGTGGCACCTGGACAAGTTATTTAACCCCTCAGAGCCTCTCTTCCTTGTCTGCAAGATGGAAATAATAATATCACTTGCTACAATAAGGGAGAAACACCCACTGTCTACCTTTGTCTCATGGCCTGGCCCTCGGGAACCGCCTCATCAATGGTAGGCACCAGCTGAGAAGCCACTGAGAAGCCACTCCCCCCACCATGGGGTACCAGGAGCCCACAAGGCTGAATCCCAGAGTCTGACGTGGTCAGCAGGGAGGGGGGACTCTTTAGTCATACACTCTGGGTGCCCCTTAAGCGTTTAATAGCTGCCCAGAGAAGACATAGCCACTTAAAAAATCAGCCAGGGCCAAATATAATTAGAAGGAGAGTCTGTGGCAGGAGAAAAAAAAAAGAAAATACTTGTTTGATGGGGTGACAGTCCAAGGCCAAGTTGGAAAGAGTTTGCGATTTTCTGTAGAAGAATGCAACATCCTGTTGTAATTATAGTGATGATGATTTTTAATTCACCTTCAGCAGAGTAGACAATTGACCTGCTGCAGCTCTGCCTCATTTCTCTGTCATTGCTGGGGAATGGGATGTTTTTAAGTGAATTTTCTAGATAACTGAAGTTTATCTCTGTGAACCCTAACATTCTTTTCCATTTACACTCCAGGGAGAAATTTCTCTGGGATGGATTACATATATCCCTGCTTCCCTAATTAGAATATTCTAAATTGGGTGTAATCTTTTCCTGTCAATTTAGATATGAGGGGCTATTGGCCCTTTTATTAATGGTTCCAAGTAGCTTTGCTTGTTTAGTCTCCACATATTTTCCATTTATTTCCATGGTTTCCCACTGTGCACAGAGCTCTTCCCACACATTTTAGGAGCCCCATAAAACATACACAAGTGGGCATAAGCACCCGTGTGCTCACGCACCAGTCTATGGTGTGAGAAACCAGAGCGTCAGGCTGCGTAGACGGGTGTGTGCATGTGCTTCTCTAATCCCCTGAGCCGCCTTTGCTAGGGCACTTCCACAAAGTGCTGGGTCTTCTCCAGCAGCCCTGCCCCTGCTAGACTGAACTCCAAGAGGCAGGGCCCCTTCCAGCACTCATGGAGCTTGGGAAATGTGGAGTGGGAAAGAAGAGGAATCGAGATGCCCAAGTGTTACTACATGGGCTTTGTGATGATGTTCCGCTTTCCTTATCAGAGGGAGTTCTGTTTCCTACTGGGTTTTTGCTGGGCCAGAAAGAATGGAGGTCACCTGATAAGCAAAGAGTAGCTGTGTGCGCTGGGATGCATCAAGGACAAACGGGCTTTGGACTCCAGTGATTTTCTACAAAATCAAGATCTTAGGGCATAACTGTGTTCCCAACAAATGAAGAGAATCCCTTGTTCTGCATCCTGAGGTTGTTCACAGTGCTGAGCAGAGAGGAGGTGGTCAGGCTCTGTGGTATCCCTGGCCTTTTGCTCTGTAGCTGCCATCCTGTCCTCAATGCCACCTATAAGTTTCTCTCCTCAGAATATCCTCCAGAAAGTGTTCCATTTACCTGTAGCAGAGAGCGGGAACCACAAGACCTGGGCCCGCCCTTGCCATAACCTTGGTCAATCACTTAACTCCTCTGACCCTTTATATCCCCATCTGTAAACTGGGGAAATAATAAAATCTAAATCAAATTTTGCTAACGTACATAAAGCTTTCAGAATGGCACACAGCACATAGCATTTAAAATGTGGTTGTCATTATTACAATGGAGTCAATGGTACCTTAAGCTTATGTGAATCAAGCATACATGTTTGGCAACAGAGAGAGTGAGAAATGCCTCAGCAGTAATTCTGCTAGTCTGTGTCCCCAAAACAGGGCAGGGTGGGGCTATGTGGGACTGCTACTGTCACTCTGTCCTGTGAGCCTCTTTCAGTTTGAGTAGAGGTTGTAACTATAAAAGGACTTGATTTTTGCCTTGTTGTAACACCAAGTGGGAAGTGTGGGGTGTGGATCACTCATAATTTGTCATCTTAGTTTGTGTAAATATTTGGGGCGGGAATGAAGAAGGGATATAGAGTAGATAATTGTCTCACTATAGCTCTGCCTCATTTCTCTGTCATTGCTGGGGAATGGGATGTTTTTAAGTGAATTTTAAGTTGGGGATTTTAATTTTTAAGTTGGGGATTCTGGGACTTAGGAGTTCTGTCTTCTAAAGGATAATGGGCCAGGATCCATGACTTTGACTATCTGACCTGAGTGAACTAGTGGGAGGGACAGGTAAGAGATTGGTGGGGCTGATGGAATGATCCTTTCAAACAACTCTCTGGCCCCCAAAGAACCCAGGTTCTCGCCAGCCACTCTCACCTTGTACTCTTGCGCATGCCCCACACTGGAGTGCCACTGTATCTGGCCATACTGAGCCTACCCCATGACACCTTCCTGATCTTACTCAACTGCCTAGTTCCTCTCTGAGTGTCTAAATTCTAGAAATCAGGGACACAATGATCAACTGCTCATCTGTGTCTTCAAGCAGTGGAGTAAGGAGCCATTCCAGCTTGCTCAGGACCAAGGTACCTCCTGGAATGTGGGACTTTTAGTACTGAAAGCAAGACTGGTGGTCACTCTATCAGGCAGTCAAATGAGACAGCCCACTGGAGATGCTTTCTGTCCTAGGAAGCCTCACCTGATCTCCTAGCTGGGGACGAACTTTCTCTCCACTGAACTTCTCCTAGAACATTATTTGTGCCTGTCCATGCCTCAGCTCACACCCCACCCTCCCTCCAGAATTCAGGGGAATTAAACTATGGTGCAGATACCTTGCTATTGTGTGTCCTGTACATACCAGGTGAGGGTCAGAATGGAAGGTGGCAGCAGGCAGTGTGATCTTCCCGGAGCTCACCGTTCCTCCCCTTTCCACTGTTGTAGAGTGGATTTCTGTAAAGCTGGCTTAGCGATCACTCTGTGAAACATTTAATTACATATAAAGGTTTTAAAGACCCTCTCTAACCTCCCAGGGAAACCTTTCTTTTTCCTGCCTCCTCTGAAGCTGGCTGCTTGGGAAGTCATGAAATTGAACTGAAGATGAAGCAACCAGGGTGTAGGGTTACTGAAAGGGAAAAAGAGATACAAGGATGATGGGGAGATGGAGCCAGGAGAGGGGCAGGGGGTTGGCAGCGATGTTCCCAGAGTGAGGTGCAAGAGATGAGAAAACCCATGAGTGTGGGGAAGAGAGAGAAGAGGGCAGGAAAGAGTGAAATGGAGCTTGACTGAACTGGGGAGCAACTAAGAGGAGGAATAATGTCACGGAACAGAGGGGGGGTGGATGGGCTAAGAAGAGGTGTGACTGAGGGGAACAGAGAAAGACAGCCACCCAAGAAAAGTTTCAGAGATACAGGGAGGCAGTTTGTCACTTCAGCATTTCAATACAGGAGAGAGAGAGGCTTGGGGACACTCATTTGGTTGGGAGAGAATGGCCAGACGGTGAGAGGCTTTTTGAAGCTGTGCTGAGGGAACAAGGTCCCGGCGGTTTTCAGCTTGTGTGATTCTCTGGGTGGCTTGGTGGTAGAACTGGTGGAGGTTATGAGGCACCAAAGGTTATGAGGCACCTGGACACCCCTCGTGATGCAGACACGGGAAGGCCTCATCAGCATCGATTCCTGACCTCCTTTCTAAGGAAAGTCGGCGGGGAACCTTCAACCCTGACCATCCCTTCTCTTGCAGGCTGCGACAGCGACCACTGGGGTCCCCACTGCAGCAACCGGTGCCAGTGCCAGAACGGCGCCCTGTGCAACCCCATCACTGGCGCCTGCGTGTGTGCCGCCGGCTTCCGCGGGTGGCGCTGCGAGGAGCTCTGCGCGCCGGGCACCCACGGCAAGGGCTGCCAGCTGCCGTGCCAGTGCCGCCACGGGGCCAGCTGCGACCCTCGCACAGGGGAATGCCTCTGCGCACCTGGCTACACAGGCGTCTAGTGAGTAGAGCGAGGAGCGGAGCGGGGCGGGGCCGGGGCGGGGTGGAGTTGTCGCCCTCACCACAGCTGCACTGTGGTTCCAGGTTCCCAGCGCCTGGGCAGGATGAGTCTGGACAGTCCTGGCTGTGACATCTTCTGTCTGCTGACCCAAGTCCCGCAGAGTCTAAATGCCCAGACCTTGCCCACACAGGTCTCAGATCCAGATCTTGGGGTGACTCGGTCCACCTGAGACTGTGCCTGGGTGGCCTAAAGCGCTCATGTTGAACGGACTTCCCAGAGGGCACTTCCTGGTGAGAGGCTTCAGCCATTAGGTTGGAATTCTCTTCTGACCTGAAATCATATGCCTCTGCTCACCTGGAGCCTGACTGACCCTTCTAGGCCATTTGAGATATAGAGAGGGGTTGAGAGCCCTGGGCCTGTATCATGTGCAGATTTGGGAGGGTTACTGTGCCCTTTCCTTTCCCCACTTTCCCTTGTCAGACCCTAAATAGCCCTTCACCCCAGTTCCCTGGAATCTCCATATAGACAGAGGACCTCCAAGATTGCTTTACTGAGCCTTCTCACAGGTGATTGACTTTCTCCCCCTAATCCTCTTGAAGGTTCTGTGACCTCTCCAACAGCCCTAGATCCCAAGGGAGCAGCCAAGGATTCTGACCACAGAGACATCCTTGACTGAAGATTCTCCCTGCCCTAATGCCTGACCAGCTCCCAGGACCCTTTGAGCTAGAGGCCAGAGCCATTGGATGAAGATCCAAGGCTGAGACTCCATGTACATTCTCCCCTACACCTGGCAGAGAGCCTTTCAGAGCCTGGAAGAGGCATGTCCTAGATTCCTCTCTGAGTATAGGCAGATTCTTGAAGGCAGTGCCTTTGCTCAGGCTGTTCCTTCTGCCTGACATGCTCTTGAAATTAATTTCGCCAAGCCCCAAGAAAAATTCATTCCTCTTAGGAAAGTCTTCCTCAGCCTCCTCTTTTTCATACTAAGAACATTTAAGTCATCCCTCAAATACTGGCTCAAGTACAATATATTCCAGAATATTATATCTGAGCCCTGCTTCCCCTACTGGTAGGGAACAGTACTGCATCTCAGTTTACCCTGAGCCTAATACATTTACACCCAGTGTGTGGACACACTAATTCCTAAGTAACTTGCCTCCCAGGGAGCCCTGGATCATTGGGACTAGTAGCACTGGGGCAGAGATCTGAATGCTGCTATATCCAACACTGTATTTCTCCATGCAGCTGCGAGGAGCTGTGTCCCCCTGGGAGCCATGGAGCTCACTGTGAGCTGCGCTGCCCCTGCCAGAACGGGGGCACCTGTCACCACATCACTGGCGAGTGTGCCTGCCCTCCAGGTTGGACGGTAGGTGGGCTTTCAGGCTCAGGGTGGGACACTATAAAGGTCTAAGCATCTCTCACATGCATCTTAAAAAGTTAGATTCCCCTCCCGCCCTGAGTAGTCCCCCATTTATGGTCAGAAGGATTATTAGACTCTGTCAATGGTGTCATGGACACAGCTTGGAACCCTAGGTCTGCAATCTAAGTGCCATGTGGCCAAAGCTAGTTACTTAACCTCCCCGCTGTGATTTATCATGGGCAAAAGAGAGAAATTTTTCTCATGAGATTAGCTCTGTTGGGCTGAGGTTGTGGCTCAGTGGTGTAGCGCTTGCCTCACATGTTTGGGTTTGATCCTCAACACCACATAAAGATAAATAAATAAATAAATAGTACTGTTTCCATCTACAACTAAAAAAAAAAATAGAGAAAAATGTTTTTTTGGTTTTTTTTTTTAAAAAAGATTGTCTCTGTATTTGGGCATAGGTGCTCATATGAGCTACCAAAAATGGCAGAAGAGGCTAGGGAAGGAGAGACAGCAGGATATGGTTCACCTGAATTCATAATACTTTACCCCCTGTGTTCTCACACATCAGATACTGTGGGCCCCAGAATCTGTATTTTAATGACCATCCCAGGTGCTTCTGATGCAGTCTCAACCAACCCAGGACTTGTGTCTAGAACAACCATTGCAGGAAAGGGGGATAGGATTTACAACCTTAGAGGCCTAAATTCAGGTCTCGTGTCCAACATTGACCCTGAGAGAAAGCCTCAGTTTCCCTGGTGTCTGCATCCCCTGTGCAGAGCTGATGTAACAACAGTAAACACTGCCCTGCACGGCTGCCATGGTTGGCAAGAGCCTCAGAGGAGACCATGCACGTCTGAAGTCTTTGCAAGTGCTGAGGCATCTTTGGCTGCCTGCTTTACATTTCTGGATGCCAAAGGCTACCCACAAGCCCCCTTTCAGCCAACCAGCTCTGCCCATCAGTTGCTTCCTTGTTCCCTGAGGCTCCAAAGCAGCTGCTAGATCACTGAGGCTGAATTTCCCAAGCTGTATCCTGCCTCTGTCCCCAGAAACATACCCCATTTTGGTGGGGGGCTCATTGGTACAGCTGGCTGCCCTCCCCTGGGTCCCGACAACAGGGCTGCTGAGCAGAAGCAGGATATTTCAGGAGGGTGTGAATGCAGAAGTCACAGGAGCAGCCAGGGTGAACAACTGCAGGCCTAGGGAGGCAGGCACAGCCTTGGCAGAATGTTTTAGAGAAGGAAAGGACCTTGGGGAGCATCTGGTCCAGCAGTATCCTAACTGAGCTGCACACTGGAGTACATGAGGGGATGGGATTGGCTAAATACAGATTCCCTGGCTCCACCTGAGCCTTCTGGGATCTCTGTCTTTAATAAGCTCCCAGATGATTCCGAGGAAGCCAGCCATGTGTCTGCATTTGGAAATAATTGATCAAAACCATAGGATTTCTTTCTTTCTTCCACACAATGCTACAGTTTCTTAGGAAGAGAATGGAAGTCAGAGGGCTAATAATTAGGACTCTGGCTCCCACCCTATCCCCATTGCTCTGTCTTAATCTGTTTTCTGTATTTGAGTTCTAGATAAGAGTTCACATAAAAACAGGGTGTCCTAGCCAGGCACTGTGGTGCACACCTGTAATCCCAGTGGCTCAGGAGGCTGAGATAGGAAGATCACAAGTTTGAGGCCAGCCTCAATAATTTAGTGAGGCTCTCTAAGAAATTAGTCAGACCCTGTCTCAAAATAAACAATTAAGAAAGGGCTAGGGATGTGGTAAAGCAATCCTGGGTTCAATCCCCTATACAAAAAGGAAAAAAAAAGTGGGGGTGTCTTAGCTTTAAGAGGTTTCAACACCACTGGTCTGTACAAACCTTCCTCTCTTGGAAGATAGAGTTAAGGGCAGGGAAGCTAGTGACATCAAGGCCATGTCCCTGATTATGAGGGAAATAGACCCAGGTCTCTGGACTCCTGAGGGCCAGCCCTGGCTGCCTGTGTTGGTCTTTTGGGGGGGAAGACAAAGAGCTGATGCCCTCGCGTCCCTGTCCATTCCTTCCAGTTCTCTGGAAAGGCCCTCTCAGAGATCTGCTGATGGGCAGGCTGGATCCTTATAGACCCAGGAGCGGGTGGGGAGGTGGGATGGGGAGGTGATGAAGGAGAATAAGCCACAGCAGACCTTGAGCCCATCCAGCCCTCTGGAGAGAGGCTGCTGCAGGCTGGTGGTGGCAGAGAGGGCGGGAAGCCACCAGGCAGAGGCATTTTTCCCCCTCTCCCTAACACAGTGAGAGGTTTGTTCTTCCAGATGATGGGAAACTCTGTTGATAGAAATCTTTGGATTTGACGACTTTATGTGTTTAATTTTATTGTAGACAATTGCATTTCTATTTTTGACATAGCATTTAACTTGCAGATTTGCATGCATTATTAATACCCCACTCGCATGCAGAGTCATAGTATAATGAGGCTGCAGCCCTGAGGCTCCTCCCAGGGAGAGTTAGGGCCAAGGAGAAGACACTGGGGAGAAGGGTCCCCTGTTATCATCTTCCACTGCCTCACTTTCCTGTTGACCCCCATATGGCTGCAGCCACAGATTTTCCCACTCAGAGACCATCTGGAATATGATTTCTTACTCCCAGCATACAGCTGCTCCCAAAGGGATAGAAGCACTGTGCAGAACTGGAACCGCCTGGAACTTTGGCCTCCAGGCCACCAGCTCCTGACAATGTGACAGGATACCCCAGTTGCCCAGCTGTCATGAGCCCTTCTTTGGAGGGGCCTTTACAAAAAACCTAGGAGTTATTTCCCCTCCCCCCCTGCCTCTGAGATCTTACCAAACAGAGAAACTATGAGTAGTTTGGTTCGGGTGGGCACCAGAGGCAGGTGGGAAGGGAGGAAGGAATGTGATCAGACCCCCTTGGGAGTTCCCAATCTGATGGTGGAGGCTAGATGGGGTGCGGGCATGCACCCCACATGCATGTCTGCGAAGATCTCCAGACACCCAAGTGAAGGAAACCACAGGCTGGAAGAGAAACAGGGCTGAGAACCTGGCAAGTGGGTTCAGTTATCACTGAGGGTCACAGAGAGGCTTCTGGAACTGAGGTTGCAGGATCATAAAGGATGCTTAGTTCTGGGAAGGATGGTTTGTGGCCGCCCATGGCCGGGCCTATGGTCGGGATCACAGCACCGACACCAACCACTGTTCACTGTCCACTGAGGGCTCCTGTGACATCCTAGGACAGCAGCCATCATTGGAAATGAGCAGAACTCCTGACTCTTCTCCTGTCCAGCAACACAGTCAAAGGTCTCACGACAGAGACATTCCTAACCAAAGGGCAGGTGCATTAGTCTGCTCAGGCTGCCATAACAAAGTAGGTGGCTCAAACCACAGGAACTCATCTCCTAGGGGCTCTGGGGCTGGAATCTGAGATCAAGGTGTCCGCAGGGTTGGCATCTTCTGAGGCCTCACTCAGCTTAGCAATGGCCGTCTTCTCCCTGTGTCTTCACATGACCTTCCCTCTGTGTGTCTGTCTCAATCTCCTCTTCTTGTAAGGACATGAGTCACAGTGGATCAGGACGACCCATATGACCTCATTTTACCTTGGTCACCACTGTAAGGTGACCTCCGAATATAGCTATCCTCTGATGTACTGGGGGGTCAGACTTGAACTTTAGAATTTTGAGGGGACACAATTCAGTCTCTCGCAGCAGGAGAGAAACCCTCTCTTTCTGACACCTTCCTGTCTTCCCTCTCCCCTGGCACTCCCCAAAAGGCTGCTCTTCTGACCAGCAGTTGGTGAGGGATCACACAGTTTTCTTCCAGGTCCCAGGTTCTTCTGGGCTCCTGTCTCGAGCCACCTCATCAGCTGTCAGGTTGGTCCACTTAATATTCATTAAGATCAGACTCATTAAGGTGCTGAACCTAGTTTCTTCGCATCTCCAATCTCAATCCTTACAGCCACTTGGGAGACCAGGGGTTACCACTTCCATTTTATTGATGAGAAAACTGAGGCTCAGAATGATCCCATGACTTGTCCTCACTCAACCATCTGGAAGAAGACAGAGCTGAGATTTGAGCCCAAGTCTGACTTTGCAAAGTCCAGTGTTCTCTCCACCCTACCAGGTAGCAAGACTGCAAGAAATAAAATTCTTTCAGGCCCCAGAAGCCCCAAGCCAGGGGGACCTAGAGATTCAGGGACTTCAGATGCCTGGTATTTGGGAATTCTGAGCAGGAGCTCAAAAGGAGCTCCCCAACTTGGCCAAAAAAAAAATCAGAGGGCTGCCTGATTTCCCCCAGGGAAGGCTGGAAGGGACCTTCTCTGCACCAAACCACCAGGGCGGAGGGATCGATAGGTGTGCATGCGTTCTTGTAAATGCATGAGGCCACACTGCTTGAGGATGAGGGTGTGGGAGACACAGCACCCCAAGTTGGCTTAAAATGCTTTTTCAGAGTTAGGGTGTCCTTATGCAGTCCAGGACTGACTTGCACAAAAACCAAAAAGATTCCTTGTCACTCATGAGTGCCTCGAGTCTCTGGGGTACAGTGAGGAAAGCAGGGGTCTGCCACACCCAGTGCCCCACCCCCCACCTCTAGGAGGAGGAGGTCCCCCCACTCCACCCACCCACCAGCCTTGCAGTCCCCACCATTGCTTCCACCTGCAGTCCCTCCTGCCGGAGCCGCAGTGGCCCGTGTGTGTGGAGGGGAAGATCTGAGCTAAGTGACCTCCCACTTACTTCTTTCCCACTCAATTGGATCATCTCAAAAGATGACCCTGGTCTGGCAGCCTTCTCCTGACTAAACTGGCTTTGTCAGGGTCGGCAGTTATTGGTGCTTAATAATTGTGTGTTGAACTAATTGATTAATTAATTGGAGAATCATCCTTGATCTCCATGAGAGAAATGATTATCTCTGGTGTATAAGAGGCTGAAAGGGTGGCAGGAGACAGCACTGGGCTCTCAATGTCCATCCGAAAAAGAACTAATAGATCTATCTAATTGAAATACCCTGAGGCTGATAGTGGAGGGGAGGGAGAAGGGGAACCGGTCCCCTGCCCCAAATACAAATCCCTGAAGACAACCAGTTTTAAACCTTTTAGATGTTTCTTCTGGCATTTCCTTCCATTTTTCTACCTAACATGCTTTGCTGCCATTTCTCGACTTTTCCATTTGAGATTTTAGCTGAATCTATTGACTTCCTGCCATAGAGTGAGATTTAGGTCCACCACGCACACAGATCGACACGAGCAACCCTCCTCCCAGCCTCCCGATGGAATTGTATTACAATTTTGGGTTCAATCCTGTTTAACGTGTATGTTAATATGCCCACGTACATACTGTTAGTAATTTAGACCTACGACTCCTGGACAGACTCTTAAAACGTCTCTCAATAACGTCAGGCATGGAGAGGGCAATCAGCATTCCGCTTTCGTTTTGATTTTGAAGTCTCGCCCTCAGAAGCCTGCATGCTTCTACTGCAGGATGAACTCTTGCTTTCCGGGTCTGCTGCGTGGTTGTCATCTAGCACTTTCTCTCTCCACCACCCTGAACTCCTTTCACCTATTGGAACCCATTCCTTTCTTTTTCTTTGATAATTCTTCTTTTAGGTTGAAAAAGGAAAAAAAAAAAATCCTCTAGCACCTATCCAAGAAATATCCATGGAAGGTTAATTTTTTGAGGTTGTTAAAAATCTGAAAATTTGTTTACTGAATCCTCCACCTGGGTGTTAGTTTAGCTGGATGTAGAATTCTAGGATGGAAATTAAATTATGCCCCCCACCACCTCTCTCTCTTTCTTTCTCTCGCTCTCTCTTTGGTCCTGAGGATTGAACCCAGTGGCACTCTGCCACTAATCTATGTCCCCAGCCTTTTTTATTTATTTTATATATTTTTTTAGTTTTCGGTGGGCACAACATCTTTGTTTGTATGTGGTTTTGAGGATCGAACCCAGGCCGCACGCATGCCAGGCGAGCACGCTACCGCTTGAGCCACATCCCCAGCCCCAGCCTGTTTTATTTTTGAGATAGGCTCTCACTGTTGAGGCTGGCCTCCAACTTGTGATCCTCCTGCTTCAGCCTTCCAAGTTCCTGAGATAATAGGCATATGCCACCATGCCCAGGTTTTCCTCTCCATATTTTTAAGGCATTCCCTGTTGTCTTCTGGTTTCTGGTTTAAAAGTCTAATAATTTGCTTCTTGATTTTTGTATGTGACTGCTTTCCTCTTTCTAAAAAGTTTTAGAGTCATTTCTTTACCCATAAAGATATAAAAACTCACAATAATATGCCTTGATAGGGTCTTGTCTCCCTCTTTCCTTCCTTCTTTTCTCCCTTCCTTTCTTTCTATTATGCTTTCTCTACTATTTTCAGCCCTCTCTCTCTTTCTCTTTCTCTCATTCCATTTTGTAGATTTCTTCAACCTCTCTTGCAGGGCTGGGGTGGAGCTCAGGGGTAGAGCACTGACTAGCTTGCATGAATTCCTGGGTTTGATCCCAGCACTGCAAAAACAAACAAGCAAATAATCTCCAGCTTTCCTATTCCAATTTTCAAATTTGTGCCATTTTCTTTTTTTTATTCTCAAGAACTCTTTACTCTGGCTGTCCCCTTTAGTAGCGCTCTTCTTCTTTCATGAATACTTTCTAATAGCTAGCTACCTGAGGATATTCACTTTAATCATGAGAGAGGGTTTCTCCGTAAGTTTCCTTTGCTCCTGGCGTAGTTCCTGATTCCGCTGTGTTCCTTTTGTCTATTTATTTCAGTCTTCATCTTTCATAGGAGAACCTACTTCAGATATCATGTGATCTTTGACCTTGGGATCATGCTTTACAGTGAACCTCAGAAAAGTCAACTAAAGGCAAAGGGAGATGCTAGGTTGACCGCTGGGACCCTCAGACATCAGTATCTGTGGGCTGTTTCTCCTGAGCTCATCAGTGTCTCCCAAAAGGGATCCTCAGCCTCCTGCCACAGGAAGTGTAGTTTGGCAATCGTCATTCTGGGAGTGAGGGGAAGCCAGCAGGGGGTCTGATGATTCTGCAGTTAGAACTACACCCCACCCTCAGTTTCCTTGAGTCCCTGCGCCCAAAGCCTGTGTGTTCAACCTCTCTGAAAGGCTTGGGAAATCACCTGGTTATTTGAGGTGGGGACAAAGATCAAGGGTCTTGTCCCTTCTTTTATAAACTTTCTAACAGTCCTGTTCACCCTGCCTGTGCCTTGGTCTTTCGTGGATGCTGGGCTTCTGGACAGAAATCAAGTTTCCTTTTCTGTATGGCTGGTGTCTAACACAGCACCTGCTATACAACACACATGCCATAAATGTGTGCTAAATGGTTAGATGGCCATGCAGGCCTCGGTGTCTCCATCTGTAAGAGGAGGGCTTTGGAGACACAGTGTCCAGATCTCTTTGTTTCTACTGGAGAGATGGGGCAGTCTCTGAGGCCCAGCAGATGTGCCATTCCTACCTAGGAGAGTGTGGCTGAGCATGACCTCTCTGGAGCGCCACCATGTGTGTCTTCTGACTCTGTTTCAGGGAGCCGTGTGTGCCCAGCCCTGCCCACCAGGGACATTTGGCCAGAACTGCAGCCAGGACTGCCCTTGCCACCACGGAGGGCAGTGTGACCCTGTGACTGGACAGTGCCACTGCACCGCTGGATACATGGGTGACAGGTAAGGTGTCGACTCTTGCCTATTCACAGCAGCCTCGCAGGGAATGGCTGAGGTTTGCCAACCCCGCGTCGCTCTGTCTACCCACCTTCCAGTTCTTTCCTCAGCAAACATTCTGAGTGTTCCTGCCAGAGGGATTCATCCACTCAACCTTCCTCCTCAGCAGGGTGCAACCCCTCCCCAGCCCAGTGTCCCTGAATTTGCTCTGGTGTGTCTGGGGGAAGGAGGAGAGCCCTGTTACCCACTGTCTGCACTAACGGAGGGAGACGATGGCACAGCCAGTTCAGAGAAGCTGAGTGCAAATTCAGTTCCCATCATTTGCATGGTTTCTTCTAGAAGTGGACTTTTACTCCTAAATTTGAGTCCCCTCCAAAGATACTGACATCAGTTTGCATCCTCTGAAGGCCCATGGCCTCGAGAGCAGACTGAACCAGGGCCCCAGTGTCCTCAAATGAGACCAGCCTGGCACAGTGGATGATCCACAAAACTGAGGAACTTCTGTGTGTCCACACTGGCCACCTTGGAGGAAAGAGGCCACGCTGATAGCACAGGGGCAGAGGAATAGAAGCAGCAAGTGGAGTATGTGGTGGGGAGTGGGCTTGGAGCTGGAGGAGGGCATTTGCTCAGGGGACCCAGACCAGGCCTCCTGCCCCTCACTTTGCACAACCTGGGTCTCTCCCAGCGAGAGGGCCAGTGACAAGGAGGCTCCCACTCCTTTGTCCAGCTCCACAGATCCGTGTTTCACTTCTGGCCCTGGGTTTTGTTGCTCTGCCCAGACAAAGCAAAGCAAGAAGAACATTTGTTCACCATCCCTCTGCCCCTTCCCTGGGTGACGTCCAGAAGCGGGATCAAAACAGAGTCAACCAATGCGTCCATCAGGGCCTAATGGATGAAATGGAGGCTCAGCTCTCACTGGAGTCGGCCCCAGTCCTCAGTGATGCCCAGAGGAGGGACCATCCATTAACCGTGGTCCTCTGTGGCTCAGTCTGAAGCCTTTAAGCCCCATCTGACTCTGCCAACTGCTGTTCATCTACACGACTTCCCAGCACAGAGTGTGGGCTTGGCATCTGGGGACCCAGGACGAGGGCACCTTCTACCTTAAGTAAGGAAACGCTAAGGATGAGCCGCTGGGGACAGGAACCAGGAAGACCCCAAATCAGAGCAGGACCCCTTGGCTTCAATCCACTTCCACATGAGAAAGAATGTAGCCTTTTTGTCATTGGAAATAAGCAGGCCCAGGGTTCCAGTCAGCCAGACCCTACCCCCGAAGACCCCACCTCATCAGCTCGCAGTGTCCACTGCCAAGATGGACTGAGTGGAGAGTCCAGAATCTCTTCTTGGAACCTGGCCCATGACCCGTGGGCGGGCAGAAACCCCCAAAGCCAAGGGACCCTTCAGCAATCTTTGCCAATCAGCCACAGGACAGTTCAGAGGGCCACGTAGCATTTGGGTTTCCCAACTAAATAGGCTGCCTGGTGTTTAATATTTTGTAAAATTGCCTCCATTTATTTTGTAGGTGACAGCCGCATTAACCCACCCCAAATCATCACGAGCATATTAACGCAGAGCGGGTGTAATAACGCGGGCCTCCCTGGATAGGCTGAATCCAGTGCAAATTAAACACAAGACGTAACGAGGGCTTTGCAGCTCATTTTGTAATTTAATTGAGCAATGTATCTGGTTGTTAATGGCGGGATTGGACACATTAGATTGATATGTTGCAAAGGAAGGATGTTTAAGTAGAAAACTAATTCCTGCTGTGATTACCCTTCTGTTCCACAGGCCCCGTTATTAGCATGCTTTGTGTAAAATTCATTAGCCATCGTTGCTTGATCTCTAAATAAATAAGTTGTTTAAACTGTGAGGAAGAAAAAAATAGAGGCTGATTATGTAAATGGATTAGGTTGCCATTACTTCATTTCTAGATTCTTTTCTTTGGGGCTGTGGAATCAGTCACCCCAAAATGTATGGTCAGGAGCTCCTTCAGAGGAGCTTCATTTCCGGGCTCTGTCCAGTCCGGCTAGGCAGAGGACAGGAGTGTTCCAATGAAGGGGAACAGGTGTCTCCTGGTGTGAGTTTTCCCTCCTGACATTTGAGCCATCTGAGCTCAGTGACTTCTGGAGAGACCCATCCTGAGGCTGAGCCGGGACCTGCCAGTCAGGTAGATGGTGCTTCTGCGGGTCTCTAACTGTCCGGGTCCTTCCTTCTGCCTCATCCTCCTTCCTGCCTTCCCTCCTCCACTCCTTCTCTAAACATCTCCCTCCCTCCCTCTTTCCCTTTCTTCTCTTTCTTTTCTGCCCTCTTTCTCTTCCTGGGGCCTCAGATTGGTTGACATGCAGCAGGATATGCAGGAAGATGACCGAGTGTCATCTTGGCCACTCACAGGCTACGTGAGCTTGGAGCAGTCACCTCACCTCCAAGATTATCAGTGGCGTCAGGGGTTGGGGACGGGGGTTCAGCCTGTGCGGCTGGAAGCCCCTTTCTCTCTGGCGTTTGGGGCTATTGCCATCTTCACCCCTGCTGCCTGTCCTTCCTGGGAGTGGAGCGCTCAAGGCCAGATGCCAGTTACTCTCCCTGTCCCTGTCACTGTGGGAACAGAGCAGCAATGACAGAAGACACTGGGACACACTGGCTGCTCTTGTCCCCAGGCACCACGGACCTTCCCAGATCTCCTGGGGTGTGGCCACTCACCCTCATGTTGGGCCACTGAACTCTCAGGGACATGGGCTCGCCCTGCCCTGCCTGTGGTAGTTTCACCCATGACCCTCAAGGATAAAATAAAGAAGATTGGGCCATATTTTTAAAAAAATATTTTTTAAAAGTATTTTTTTGCTTTTCCCCCTGATTACTGTAGAAGACATACAGAACACCCGAGAAATGGGAAAACATGATCATTTAAACACATAATTCCTCAAGTTCTCCCCACTGTGAACATGAGAATTCTTCCCTTTGGGTTTTTTCATGTCGGGATCCAAAATCAGAACACCAGATGGGCTCTGTTTTAAGAAACAGTATTAACGGGAGCAATAATAATGACTAATATGTCGTAATGGGCACTGAGCATGGGCCAGGCTCCTCTCTAAACATCACACACATTATCTCATTTAATCCCCAAACAAGCTGACGAGGTTTCGTTAGTGTCCCATTTTATGACGAGGACATGGGTGTCCTTTGGGTCGGCTCTCCACTGTCCACACCACTGCAGCAGCACTGGGGAACCGAGAATCTAAACCCCAGAGGCCAGAGGTCATTTCCCTTTGTCATAGGGATGCAGGAGTCATCCCCAGGTTTACCCTTACCTTGCCAGGGTCTAGCTGCTAGGACAATGAATTTGCCTGCCCTGGGAACTAGTCTTGGGCAGTAGCAAGAGGCACGCACATTCAGTCAGCAGAGGGGTCACGTCCATCCACAGAGGATCCACACCTGGTGGTTGTGAGTCATGTGAAGAATAATTGTTATTATGCTGGGCACTCTAAGCACCAGCCAGAGCATACACAGGACACGAAACGGCCCAGTCCTCCTCGTTGGGGTGGGAATGGGGGCTCACAGGTGACGGAGAGACCCAGTCCTGGCCCCAGCCTTGAAGAGATGTCCAGTCCCAGGAGAAGGAAATGGCCCCCGTCTGATGAAAGAGGTGCCTCTTCTCCTCAGGGGAAGACCCACCTGGGGAAGGAGAATCATCGCTCAGCAGAGAAGAGAGACTTTAAGTCTGTCCCAACTGAACACAGAGAAACGAAATTACCCCATTTCATCAAACCTAAGATGCCACTGATTGTAAGATGCGTCATTATTTTATACACTGCTAAGAATGAAAAATACTTATAATTAAACTATGTCACGCCATCAGTTATACGACTTATCTGATTTCAGACATGTTAAGATATATATTTTAAACATAAGGTTTATTGTTAATTGGTACTGAGTTTTAGCTTGTGGAGATGAAGAGTTCTGGAGATGAATGGTGGTAATAGTTTCATGACAGTATGAATGTATTTAAAGCCACTGAGTGGCTTTAGTGGTTAGATGATAAGTTTTATACTAAACATCATCTTAGTCCATTCATGCTGCTATGACAAAATACCTGAGATTGGGTAATTTATAAACATGGTTTTCCAGTTCTCACAATTTGGGGGCCCAGATGGCCAAGATCAAAGTGCTGGTGAAGGCCTGGTCTCTGTTTCTAAGATGACACCTTGGACGCTGTGTCCTCATGTGTTACAAGGGATGGAAGGACAAAGAAAGGGACCTAGCTAGTTCCCTCCAGCCCTTTTATGGGCACATGAATCCATTCAGGAGGGCAGAAGCCTCGTGACCTAATATCTCAAAGGCAGCCCCTTTTAACACTGTTGCACTGGGGACTAAGTTCCATCCTGAATTCTGGAGGAGATACAAACATTTAAACCACAACATGTGGAGTTCACCACCAGTAGAAAAAAACCAGGTTTGGCCTCAGTGAAACATAATTGTCATTGCTGGGGTGCATAAACTCATTGCTGGGGTGCCAAGGAGACCGGGCCTGAGGCAGGGAGCTGACTGGGTGAACTACACCATGGAGTGCTTCCTGGAGGAGGAGAAAGGAGGGAGGCCATCAGCTGGGGAGGCAGGGAAGGGAACATTCTGGAAGGATCTGGAAGAGCAGGTGAGGGAGCCCAGCCACAGCCCACTCTACTACTCCACAGGTGCCAAGAGGAGTGCCCCTTCGGGACCTTCGGCTTCCAGTGCTCGCAGCGCTGTGACTGCCACAACGGGGGCCAGTGTTCACCCAGCACAGGAGCCTGCGAGTGTGAACCCGGCTACAAGGGCCCGCGCTGCCAGGAGCGACTGTGCCCCGAGGGTCTGCACGGCCCAGGCTGCCTTTTGCCCTGCCCCTGTGACCCGGAGAACACCATCAGGTAGGTCTGGGCTGGGGCAGGGGGCTCTGGTGGAAAGGGTGGGTGGGAGCTGGGAGACCTCAGCCATCAGCTCCTGTAACTGCCTTGATAACCAGGGGGGAAGCCAGGGCCACGTGGCCAGAGTCAGGACCAGAACTCACTCGCTTCTGTCTTCCACAAACAGCTGCCTGCACCTCAGACGGGGGCTCTCAAGACCCCACACACCGCAGCAGGGAGAGGGCGTGGTGACCACAGGGCCTTGCGCCACAGAGAGCTGATACCAGAAGGGACCTTAACAATCCCTATGACCCATTGGGGCCCAGGGAGCATTGTCCCAGGAGGTCCTGGCAAGGTAGAGGAACAGAAGGGACAGAAGCCAGCCCTTCATCAAGGCCTCAGCGTGGGGCCTGCTCTTCCATGCTTCTCGGTCCTTTGTAGCTTGGGGCACCTGAGCAGAAGCTGGCCCCTGCTGCCAAAGGAGCCTGAACCTGGCAAGTAGAGAAACCAGGCTGCCCCTGAAGGCTCCTCCCTCCCTCACCACGCCCCAGCCCGAGTCACCTCTGCTGATCAGCCAGACCCAGCCCTTGGTTCTGGCTGCCTCTCACCTGGTGGGAGCAGATGCAGGGAGCACCCCTCTCCCTCCGCCTGTGGACAGCCCCCGGGGCCCTGGCTGCTCTGGGCAGTGGTGCTGCTGCTGTTGGGGGAGCAAGTACGCTCAGTTTGCAGCCCTGGTGCCAGGACAGCTGGACTCAGCCTCTGCCCTTCTTCATTGCCAGCTTGGTTTTTCACAGGTCACCTAGGAGTCTCTGGTCACTGCAAGCAGAAGCCCCTCAGCGTGTGTCATGGCTTAAATGAAAATGGTCCTCAGGGCTCAGCGGAGGTGGTTCTAAGCAAGGGTGACAATTGGGAAGGAGACTGTCCAGAGAGGTGCTGGAGCCAGAAACCTGCCTGTATGTGACCTGGGATTCATTCGCTCATTCATTCATTCAACAAACACTGAGTGCTCTAGGGCTGGGCCCTCAGGAACAGGTTTGAGTGCTCACTCACCCTGAGTACATTTCACCATTTTTCTTCAAATACAAGACAACACCAGAGGCACAGCTCTATATTCTATCCTGCTGAGAAAGGAAAATTCTGTTCACCTAACCACACCTACCATTAGTTAGAGACTGCTACCCTGGTCTGGGAAGGCTTCCTGGAGGAGGTGGCAACTGGGCTGGGTCTGCAGAGCAGGCGTTCAACACAGGGCCCCATGTGGCTGGTCAGGGAATGGGCAGCTGCCTCTGTTCCAATTGTCAGAACCACACGGGGACACCCACCCCCGCTGGGAAGACAAGGAAGGCTCCAAGGCTTCCGCAAGGCTTCTGCTGAGTTCCAGTGCAGGGAGAGTCTCTGCCACAGAGATCCAGCCAAGCCCCAAATTAAAGAGCTATTGTTTTCCTCCCGTGCCTGAGCAACCGTGCCCAGCATAATTTATCTCTCCTCTGAAGGAGTCCTCCATGCATTATTAATCTGGAAGGACTCCCTCTTCTCTGTCGCTAATCTCAGCCCATCCAATATTAATGATTATTTGCTTTACTGTCTTTAACGCATGTCATGTTTCAGGGACTGGGAGGCAGTAGCGATTCCTGGGAGTGGGGGCTCTGAGGGGCCTTCCAGGCCACCCCAGGCGTGCTCCTCAGAATTCATGTTCTCACTGAAGGGGAGCTTTGTCACAGCCTGGGCCCTGAGGGCACAAGTGGCCTGGCTTGTCCATTTCTGTGGCTGCTATGTCAGTATTGCACAGCGCCTGACACAGAGTAGGTCTTCTGTGAAAAAGCGTCACTGCGTTCATGTTGAACAGCTCGTCTCTCCACGTGTTCTGCACGGGACCTGATGTCTGCCTAATTTTGCTCTTTAACATTTCACCCCTTTCTCCTAGCACACTGCCCCAGTGGCTGGGCCCCCAAACGTTATTTGGTTCTGTCTAGCTCAGGCTTTCTCAATCCTGTCACTGTTCACATTTGGGGCTGGATGGTCCTTGGTTGCGCATGGCTGTCCTGTGCATTGTGAAGTGTTTGGCAGGATCCCTGGTCTCTACCCAGAGAATAACAGTGGTGTCCCCTTCCCATGCCCAAGTTGTGACCATCAGAAATGCTTCCAGTCGTTGCCAACTCCCCAGGTCAGGTGGGAAGTGAGACCGTCTGAGGTTGACAGCCTCTGCTCTAGCTGGACTCCTTCATGCTGCGCTTGGCTTTGATCTCATGGACTCAGAGAAAAGCTCTTCCCCTCTGAGTGGACACAGCTCAGCCCCTCTCTCCCCATGAGTCTTTGACCCATTACAGAGGCTTCTCTTGGGATTCTAGAAAAGCAAAGGAGCGTCTCTCTGACTCCCAATCTCAAAGCAGTTAAGTCGCGCTACGGGGTGGGTGTTGGACCTGAGGTCCTGGCCTCAGACCAACCTCTGTCTATGCAAATGTCCTCTTCTCCCCTCTAGGCCCATTTCCCGCCTGTCCATCACTTTCCATCAGCCTAGTGGGGGAAACCTCTCTAGTGGTCTTTGAAAGTGAAATTGCCACCCAACTCCCCAAGAGATGAAGGTGAGATCCCTGGAAGCCACATCTCATTTCCCCCCAACTTCTGCGCAACTTACCACAAAGCCCCCTGCTCCCTATGGCTTGTAGGTCTTAAGACAAAGTACTCCCAAGGCCAGCCAAGCACAGTCCGGCCCACCCAGCCCAACCTCTCTGTGCTCCCGCCCCCCACCCAGGCTGCTTCCCAGGGTCACGTCACACCCTGGGAAGGAAGAAGTGGCCGGGCGCTTCCCCACTCCATCAACTCTGTAGCACACACAAAGAAGCCACCCTCCTTCATAAAGGAGTAACCTTGAGGAAGAGCACCCTGAGCATCAGGCCTCTAAGTGTCCCCTCCACAATTGGATTGTCATAGACCAATGCCAGAAGCCACAATCATGTATTACCTCTGAAAGATTTGATTTAGCCAACAGATGAGGCCTTGATGGAAATCTCAGCGCAGCCAAGAGGAAGGCAGAAAAATCCACTCTGAGAAGATTCCCGCGTTGTCCATCTTTCAGTTCCCATTAGCCTGTGATTAATCTCTTTCTGGGGAAAACAGGAGAAAAGCAGGGGAAACCAGAGAGACTGGAGCCAGCCTGCACACAGTGACAGTGGGTCTCGCCTGAGCCTCCTCAGAGGCCTGGGACTCAAGGTGGGAGGAAGAGAAGCTTGGGAGCAGGGAACGTGCAAGTCCCTCTCCGGAGGCACAAAGGCGTGAGCAAGTGACCACCGTCCCCAGCTGTCCATTCCCCATGCTCTTTTCAAAAGGATTTTTGGAGTTTTATAAGATAAAACAAATAATGAAATTAAGAACACAGATATTTCATTTTTGGAAATAGTATCCTAGAGATGTGAAGAGCAGAAAGAAAAGGATGATTTCAGATCTGGTCTTGGGCCTTCTGTTTCCCAGAGTGGAGAGTAAAATTAGCATCTAGACAGCCTCCAAGCAGCCAAAGATGGCGGCAGAGATCAAAGGCGGAAAGGCAAGCTCTGCGCAGTCCGTGTGGTTTGCACCGTGAGCAGGTGTGTTTTTCGGGGGGCCCGCACCCTGGCCACAGTGAGAGCCTGAAGTGGAATTCCAGCCCGATGCTTCTGGAGGCAGAGAGAGCAGAAGAATCTTCTGAGGAGAAGAGCAGGAAAGTGCCTGAGACCCTTTTTAGAATCTCCAGGACTGGGGAGGGCCAGTGGCTGCAGCCAGGACTTACTGGGTCGTTCCTGGGTCCAAGCGTGTCAGCCCTCATGACCGTGACTGAGCCGGTCCCTCTACCCTAAGCCTCAATCCCAGAGAGGCCCCTGGAAAGTGGAAACCTAGAAAGACTCTGCCTAAGGGCTTTGAGAGGAGAGGGCTGAGGGTCAGGGACACCAAGTGGGTTCTGCCCATGGCATCTGTGCCCATCAATATTCGGAGGGGGACGGGGGGTGTTGATTCTAGAATGTGAAGGTCAGAAAGTTTCAAGAACTCATCCCTTACACCCATGCTTCTTTGTTACATATTTACAATTTTTAATTGTTTTGCGTCTGTTTATAAATTTGATAAGACGCTCCGTTTCGGAAAGTTAGAGAATACATAGACATTTAAAGATAAAAAACTTAAGAGTCACTCATCATTTCTAAACCTAGAGGTCAGCCCGAAATTTCGTCGTAAATTGTTCATTCTTCATCCATGTCTGTGTCTATCTCACTTTTTCATATTTCAGACCATGACTTTGTATGGAATTTATTTATTTCACTAACATATGTGTTGGGCAGCTTTTTGTCACTGTGACAAGAACCCAAGAGAAACAACTTAGAAGAGGAAAGATTTGTTTTGGGCTCATGGTTTCAGAGGCGTCAGTCCATGGCCTTGGGCCTGGATCGAGGCAGAGCATCATGGCAGAAAAGCACGGCGAAGGGAAGTTCCTTAGAGAGAGAGAGAAGATGAGCGAGAAGAGAGAAAGGAAGAGACCACACACAAGAAATGTCCTTCTAGGGCACACCCCAGGGACCTACTTCCTCCAACCAGGTCTCACCTCACAGTTTCCACCACTTCCCAATAATCCATTAAAATTACGAATGAACCCATCAAATAGTTTAACCCCCTGGTGGGGTGACAGTCCTCATGATCCAATCATTTTCCAAAAGCCCCTCCTATGAAGGCTGCTGCCTTGGGGACCAAGCCTTCAATACAAGAGACTTGGGGACATTTCAGATGCAGATCACAACAACTCTGTATCATGTCATTAAATATCTTGAAAACGAATGGATCCCTCTCTAGCATTCCTTCATGCGGATGTTCATAATTCATTTGACCATCACCCTGGTGTCAGAGACAGCCTGAGGCAGGAGATAAATATGGCCAGATAGACCCTGCTCTACCACTCACCCATTCGCTGTGTGACCTTGGACAAGTCATGTAACCTCCAGCTGCCCTCTGTGCAAAGGCTCAAATTCCTAATTCACAGGCTTGCTGAAGGTTAGAAATATGTGTGTAAAGTGCCTGGCGCTTTAATAGCCTGGTCACATATTATTTATTATTATTCAAATTGCTTCCATTTTCCACAGTTATAAATAATGCTTCAGGGAACATCTCTGTGCATAAATCTTTCTGCATGACTCTGATTATTTCCTTAGGATAGATTCTTAGAAATGGAATTACGAGACCAAAGAGTCAGAACGTTTTTAGGTCTCCTGACACGTAACCTCAAATCATTTTTGAAATTTTTACCAGCATTAAAAAAAAAAAAAAAAAGACATCTTTACTGTTTTGGTAGAGAAAAAAGTGAGATCCAGTTGTTGTTTTGACTTGATGATTAATGAGACTAAACATCTTCCAAAATGATTATTAGCTACTTGCACTTACTATTCAGGAATCGTCTGCCTCTGTCCACCCCCTCATTTTCTGTGAGAAAACCAGGGCCCCCAGATGAGAAACTGCTTGGTTGGGCTGCACATAATTAGTTTGTTCATTAATTCATTCGTCAAATATACATTAAGTGCCTCCCCTGTGCCAGGACCCCTGCCAGGCCCTGAGAGGTAAGTGAGACAGACAAGGACTCCCCCCAGAGAGCCGCGCCCGGTGGGGCAGACCTGACAGACGCGTCAACAGACACAGAATACAATCAAACTCAGGGAAAGCTCACTCCCAAATATGTAATTGGGCAGTGACTCTGAGCCAGGACCTGGGAACCCATCCGTAGCCCAAAGACAAAGCCCTGCCCTCCTGGAACTTAGCAGAAAGAGGCCTGGTGGCCCCTCCTGCCAGCCCAGCGCACGTTTCTCTGGATAGTTTCCCTGGAGCTGGACTCCAGAGCAGGGGACACTCGGGGAGTGTAGAGGCTTGTTTCCACCATCCAGCTCCTTTCTGGTGTGTGAGTCTGGGCAGTCCCAGAGGCATATGCCAAATGCCAACGATTTACTAGGGGACACATCTGTGTGCAAGGAAAACGGGGAGGGAGCCGTCAGACCGCAATGCAGCTCTGACCCACCCCCGTGGAGGGGAGAGGAAAGGAAGGAAGCCGGTGGAACAGCCTCAGCTCCCAGCCGTTCTAGGAAAAGTTGGTTCCAGGGGGAGCCTTGAAACCAGAGGTGAGCACCAGAGAAGGCCAGTTCACCCAGCAGATGCCCACCTTAGTGTCCCTGATGTGGAGCAGCGGGAGGGAAATGTGGCCTCGGGATTTCGGCCGCAGCAGCTGTGGCTGTCCGTGTCGCACTCCTGTAGGAGCTCCGAGCAGCACATCCAGCATCCCCCTGACCAGGAATGGACGTTGGCTGCTGGATCACTGCCTGCCAGAGGTCGCTGCCCTCTCTGGGGTCATGCCAGGCAGCACCCGCCTCCAGCCAAATGGTCCTTTCTCTGGCCTCGTTGGATCAGAAAGAGCCCATCTGCCATGAAAGGGCCTTAGCAAAGCACAGATTCGGGGGACTCTGTGGTGCAGATGTTGCCGGCGAGGGAAGGCCACATCTGCCCTGGGTCTGATCTTAATTCATCTGACATCCATCAAACACCTGCAAGTTGGGGAGGCCCTGAGTGTCGTTGCCATCTTTTTGGGCCACACTAGGGATCTGCCTTGGGTGAGGTGTGTGTGAAACTCTGGACCCCGTAGCCTTCATGACGAGGGACTAGAGACTCTGGTCTCTGTGTATTTGTTTCATAAAGAGTACATGTTTGGGAGTCAGAAGGTCTGGGTTCTAATCCTGATCTTGCTACAAGCTAATCCTTGCTGTGTGACTTTAGGCAAATTACATAACCACCCTGAGCCTGTTTCTGGGGACTCATGAGGCCATTAATGTGGTCTGGGTATCTTCTGATAAACAAACAAGGCATTGAGCCATTTAACCTTCCAGGTCCTTCAATCCAGCTATGCTGGGCAGACCAGGTTCAGGGTGAGCAGAATATGGGACATGGCTAAACCCTGACAGACTGTTCCCCTTCTCTCATTGACTCAGCTGCCACCCCGTCACTGGAGCCTGTACCTGCCAGCCAGGCTGGTCTGGCCACCACTGCAATGAGTCCTGCCCTGCTGGCTACTACGGCGATGGCTGCCAGCTGCCTTGCACCTGTCAGAACGGTGCCGACTGCCACAGCGTCACTGGGAGCTGCACTTGTGCCCCAGGCTTCATGGTAAGACAGGATGGCCCCTCATGGCCTCCCTGACTGCTTCCAGGTCAGCTCCCCCCTGGCAAGAGGGGTTTGGCCTTTTGCCCAGGGGTGAAGGACACGAGTGTCTCTTGTGTCCCCTTCAGAGAGTCCATGACAGGAGAGCCCCTGAGTCTGTCCTCCAAGGGCTGGGGTTTGTCATTGTAAAAGCGACAGCGGAGGAGGTCACTCCATCACCTTCTGCTCTGAAACACTAGCTTTCTTTTTGTGCCCAGTTCCTTCCTGTCCTTGTCCTCATGAGGGTGACATTTTTACATCATAATACCCACAGCGCACATAGACTGTTTTGTGTTCTGCCTTCTGTCACCTACACTTCTATGTTGCTGCGTCTTAATTATCATCTTAAATGGCTGCAGAACTGCAGGAGCCCGTGAACCCCCAGTTTGCTCAGCCATTCCCTTACTGCTGAATGTTAAGTTGATTCCAGCGCTCACAGCCGGCTCGCAGTGAGCCGGTTCCTACCACTTCCCCCCACGCCTATTGAATTATTTCCTTAGGGTGAATTCCCAGGTCAGTGGGCATAATATATTTATGGCTCCTGATGGATGTTGCCATATCACTTTCCTGCAGGGTTATATAAATCTACACTGTCACCAGTAGTCTGTGAGTATACCTATTTCAATTTCGCTAACGTTAAAAAAAAAAAAATCTTTGCTAATTAGATAGGTAGAAAATGGTTCCTCACTGTTGCTCTAATTTGCATTTCTCTGATTACTAGGGAGAGTGAACATTTTCCCCACGTGTTTGTTTACTGTTTGGGTTTCCTCATGAATTATGCTCGTCTTTATGAGGTTTGATTCTGGGGAACTTGACCTATTCAAAGGTGGGGCATTCGCTTTGAGGCCAAGGACCCCCGTGCACACGTCCCCCAGACCTTTTTTTTTTTTTTTAATTGTGCTATAGGAAGTGGTTTGTGCAGTGTAAGAGTGTGGCCTCTGGAAACAGATCTGCGTCACATCCTAACAGTCTGACTCACTGGCGGTGTGACCTTAGGCCAGCGGCTTAACCTCTCTTAGGCTCTTAGGCTCTGCCTCCTCACCTGTGAAATGGAACACCTGCCTTCGCGGTTGCTTACTGGTGTAGAGAAAGGCCACCCAGAGCTGTTGTAGCAATGGGCCTTGTTGAATGTCAGGTTCAGAAGTGGCAGGTCTGGGTGGAGCCTGAGGCTCTGCAGCTTTGACAAGCTGATTGATGCTGCGGGTGTGTCCCCACCCTGAGGAGGAAGGGAATGCACAGCTGTGGTTTTGGTCAGGGGCTGCACTGATACCTGGCCGGACTCCCAGAGGCGCTGGCACTGTTGGTCTGGGTGTGATCTGACTGAAGCCAGTGTGCTGCCAGGGTGGTGACCCACTGTCTGCAAGACAGCCCTGTCATGAGAATGGCAGAGAGGGGCTTGTTTACTTGATGACACTGTCTTTACTCCTCCTCAGTAAAGATAAAGTTGGGTGAAAACAAACTCTTTGGTGTCTTTAAAGGGAAAATGTCTGTTCCTTCTAGAGGTTTCCTTCTAGTTGGCCTGAAATGGTGTGAGTGGTGGTCCATAACTTCCATGGAAAAATGGTAGCACCCTAGGCTTGGGGTTTGGGTAGGAGAGAATAATTACTTGGGATTAAAAATCTCACAGAACCAAATGATCAAGAGATTGAAGCTGACTGCACTCGACTGCTAATGGGGTGTCCCGACCCTAGCCAAGTTCCAGCGTGGCTACTACGGTCGTTCTGTGACTTTGGGCGAGTGTACATGGTGAGTGGCCAGGGGAGCTGAACCAAAGGATGTCCAAGGTGATCTGCTATGTGGACTCCATGGACCCAATGGGGAAAATAGCCACTTCCAGGGGACATGAGGGAAAGCAAGAGCAAGAAGGCATGTGCACCAAGCAGGTGGGACTCGTTGAGGGGTGTCACGGTCTGCTTATGTGCGTCATCATGGGTATCCTGAGAGCCCCACCTCCTTGTTCCTCCTTTTCACCCCCAGATCCCTGCTTAATCTCTGTTCCTCAGAAGAAGGGAAAATCAGGGCCTGGGGAGAAGGGCTGCTGTGCTCACTGCCTCCAGCCAGAGCTCCACTAGTCTAGAGGCCAGGCCATCGCCTCCCATCTGGGATGCAAATTACTTCCTGTCCTTGAACTCTGGGGGGCTTGATGCTTGCTGGCATCATTTCACAGTGGAGTCCTTCCTGCCTGGGGCTCAGGAGGAAGACAGATGGTGAACCACGCTGCCCTGGTGAGACCCCGTGAATTGCCATTCATCTCCTGCTCAGCCTCATTATACCTGGAAAGGCTTTTCTGGGGGCCCTGTTGGGTGTTAGGCAGGGTCCCCTCAAGGTGATTACAGCACAGTCAACTCTTCTCAACCAGCAAGTGACTCATTTCTGCAAGCACCAGGCTCCAAGGGGGATACTGTTACTCTCACCCTCACCCCAGCTTCCCAAGTATGTGACTTTCTGCAATTAGCCAGCTCTGGCCAAAGTCGGGGATGGGACAATCAATCTGCAGAGCACACTCCCCTTAAACTACCCCGCAGTCAGTAATAATTAGATGTGCCTTTGTCTGTTGGATGGTTTGCCTATTTCCCAACAGGCTTTAGGATAGGGAATTGGCGATGGGCTAATTAAAAGATCCAGTCTCTGGGAGTTCAGAGACCTTCACCCTAGGCTCGGCGACCTTGGATGCCTCACTTCACCTTCTTGTGCCTCAGTTTCCTTATCTGTAAGATAGAAGGAGTCAAGCAGTCTTGCCTGCTGTCAGATGTGAGTAGTCAACATGCTTGGTCATGGATAGGAGGCCACATCCTCAGCTGTCCCCTCCCACCAGGATGTCGTGCAGCTTTATGAATGCCAACTCTCTGAGGGCTGGGAGGGGTCTTGGGCTCAACACCACCAGGCACAGTGTTGATGAGATAGTCCAGAACCATCCCTGGGACCTCAGTGACCTGCTTGCTCCAGCCAGGTGGTCCCCACCTCCAGAGGGCACAGGGACATGGGGCAGAAGCAGGCCCTGCTTGGCATGCTGGGCACGTTGGCCCTCACCCTCTCCCCTCTCACCAGAACACTGGATATTTATTCTGCTAAGGACTGGGGCGGGGTGTGTATGCAAAGGCTCATTGGACACCCATCCAGCCACCACCAAGGAGTCGTGCTCTGAGAATAATCCTTCCCACACCAGCAGCGACACTCACTGAGTCCGTGCTGCCTGCATCATCTCCTCCATGCCTCCCGGGAGCCCTGCAGCGGTACACGAACACTTTCCTCGATTTGCAAACGAGGAGCTGAAGTTCCAACAGGATAAGTGACTCACCTAGGATTAAGAAGCCAGTAGTGGCGGGAGCCCCCGAAAGCTCTTTTGTTAGCTGATGAGCTCTGATGGAAGGGGCACTGTAGAACCACACAAATATGTGTTCAAATCCTGGCTTTCCCACCCCTGCTCAGCCTCCTGGCAAATCATTGTCCTGCTTCAGCCTGAATATCCTCATCTGTTACAGGAGACTTTAGCTGTGAGAGTGGGAAACTTCATGCAGAAAACTCACAGCTTAGTGCCTGGAACATAATAGATCCCTGGTGGAATGCTAAGTTTTTAGGGTGGTGAGGGGACTTGCTTCCCCAAGTCCTGGCATGCACACACACACACACACACACACACACACGCACACGCACACACACACACACACACAGTGTCAGGATGAGCTAGCTGTTGCAGGCAGATCCACCCAAGCACCTGTGCATCACCCTGAGTGATCAGTCAGTCCCAGGAGGCACTGTGAGGTGGATATGTCAGCATTTGGGGAACAGAGATGGGGATGGAGGTGGGAAGAGACCCTGGGCATTTTACCCGTTAGCTCGGCAGCAGCAATGGCATTATTTGGGGGCATCCATTGGTGAATCTCACTAGGGCTTCCCAGTGGGGAGGATAGTCTTGGGCTGGAAGGTCATAAGCAAGTTCATAGCTCTGGGTACCCTCCTTTGGATTTTCTGATTCTCACCTGTAAAAGGAGAATGAAATTCTCTGCCCAATAGAAACAGTGGTTCCAGTCATTCCAAAGGGAATACTTAAAAGGGGAGACATTGCTTCAGAACCTTGGACAGCACCATGCAAGGTCCCTAGGCACCCTCAGAACCCATGCCGAGCATCAGGGTGAACTGGAGATGGAATGAGGGGTCAATGAGGGGAGCTCAGACCAACTGATTCCTGAAGTACCTGCAGCTCTGTCCTGGCAGAGTCTTTCTGAAGAGGTGAGGACCTTTCTTTTCACCCACCCACCCTGGCTAGAGGAGTTGCTGCATCGTGGATGAGGGGCAGGTGGAGCTGACCATACACTTGCAGGTTCAGGTCACATCACCCTTACCATGGCCCCTCAGACACCACCAAAGAACATGCAAACCCTTTGTAACTTGCTCTCAAAACTGAATAGCCCAAGTCAGGACTGTGGCACACACCTGTAGTCCCGCTACTTAGGAGGCTATGGCAGGAGGATCGCAAGTTGGAGGCCGGCCTGAGCAATTTGGCAAGACTGTCTCAAAATAAAAAGTGAAAAGGACTAGGATGTAAGTCAGAGGTAGAGCACCCGTGGGTTCAATCTCCAGTACCCAAAATCAAAACAAAACATTAAACCAAATAGTTAGTCCACCCTAATCTCATGTCTGGCTCAGTCCTGCCAGAACCTGTGTGGTAGCCACACATGGCTCCCTTTTCCCCACATACATCAGGGCCTCTTTGCCTTTGCCAAGGCTGTCGCCCTCCCACGGTCCTTCTAGAACCCACACACATCCTTCTCAGCCTTCAGGCCGAGATCCAAGGCTGCTCTTCCACAAGCCTTCCCTAAATCTCCTCTCCTCAGAGGCATCCCTTCCGTCCCGCCTCCTCACTGCACATGGCCCTGAGGACAAGGCCCCGTCTCCCGCTAACTCTGTGCGGGAGGGAAATTCATGGTGTTGCCCGCAGGATTGGGAGTTGATCTACCTGTTGGCCCCTCTGAAGTCCATGGCCGCCCTCCAGCACCCCCTCTGCGTTCTTTGGACAATGGCAGACCCCTGCCTTGGGCAGTACTGTGTGGTGGTCACGAAGACCCGGGCGCTGGGCCTCCTGCCCCTGTTTAGTTGCGTGTGAAACAGGAATAACCCTAAAGCCCACGGAAGCACTGGGCGGATTCGGTTCACCAGCACTTGCAAAGCCCTTAGAAGAGCTGGCAAACTAGCCATCCTTCAGCACGTTTTAGTTATTGCCATTTTGTACACATCAATACTGTCACCAAGGGGGTCCCACTCAGGAGGCCCACCAGGCCTGGCCCCGGGACCCTGCTCGGGTGGCGGGTAGCAAAGCCAAGTGAGCCGAAGCCTTCCCCCTGCTGGGGCTGAGGGCTTTGGGGTTCCCCAGAGCAGCCCCAGAACTGAGGGAGGCCTCCTCCTCCCAGGGAGAATGTCCAACTCCCCCCATCCCCGCCCCGCAGCTGGCCAGCCCTCCCTGCCCTGATGACGGCCTCCCTGAGATGCCATCCTGATGGAGCCTCCTGTGCGGCTCCAGGACTAATGGCTGCCACCGTGGCGCCTGCAGGGAGCAGCCTGCGTGGTCACTGCTAGGGCAGCAAAGACTTGGTCTCCCAGGCCCCCTCCCGGCCGTCCTCCCGCATGGAGCCCCAGTGGCAGTCCCTCTGTAGATGTCCCCTTCGACTCTGGCTGTAATGGGGACAAGGAGCTCAGGAGGTGGGGGCGGGACCGTGTCCCCCTCCCGGGGGGAATGGGGGCACATATTTCTCCCCGGGGATGACAGCATTTCTATTACCTTAAAGGGCTCATCTATTTATGCTGCGATTTTTTGAAGCCCTGTCTGCCGTTATTGAACCCTGCGCGCCGGCAAAGGGAGCGAGCACTCCATCACCCAAATGAACAAACTCCTTTCCGCATTTGTCTCCCCTTCTGCGCGCTGTCGCTGCGTGGCTCATGTGCAAACCTCAGCTGCTTTGGCCAGGAAGGCAGGAGGGGGCCAGAGTGATGAAACTGCAGATCAGCGGGGCAGGGACTCAATTTCCTCCCAGCCTCCCGGGGTCCTTCACAGACGTCCCCACTCCCGGCCTCCCCCAGCAGGACAGAGAGCGCCTGCCTGTTGGGTGGCCCCTGAACTTGTGCTGGGGAGCGAGGGTAGGCACAGCCAGGAGAGGATGCACACTGAAGTGACCGCCAGGTGAGGGACGATGATGTGCTTCCTGTTCTAATCGTTTCATTCTTCATCAAACTGAGGTCTACAAACTATTAGCCCTGAGAGCAGAAAATCAGCTTCCTGTGCCCCACCACCTCCACCACTATTGACTAATTTCCTAATTATAGTAGTAAAAGATTTTCCTGGATGCTGTGCTGGAGATGAGGAATTTACCTTCTGGCTGCTCCAGCCCCCTGAGCAAAGAAGCACCGACAGTGCTAAGTAGCAGAAACAATCCAAAAATATCACACACACACTCCAGTGCTTAAGCCCCAGCTCTGCAGTCACCTGCTGTGGTGGAGTTATTTAGGCATCTCAAACCCTAGCTTTTTTTATCTATAAGACAAGATAAAGAATGGTATTATGTTCTAGTGTGATTGTTAAGATTGAATGAGATAAAATAGATACATGCTTAGAACAAAGCCCGGCGTGTAGTAGTTGCTCAATAAACGTTTGCCAGGATTCATTATGTGGCTGTGTGGAAAAGAAACAGCATAAAGCAAAAGGGCATGAACTTTGGGGTCAGAGAGGCCTGGGTTGGAATCCCACGTGGTCTGTCTGTCTGTCTGTGTGAGCTTAGGCAATGTACCGAGAGTCTTCGAGTCCCTGTTTCCCTTCTGTACAATGGGTTAAGAATGCCAGTCCTGCAGGTCAGTGGTACACTGAATGAGATGCAGTGCGGAACTCACAAGGTAAAGGTGGGAACCGGCTCCTGAGGGTAGAGATGGAAGGATGCTCTGCATTTCATAGTGCACCTTCTCCCTGCACAGAGAAAGAATCTGAGCTCAGAGAGGGAAAGTGACTTTTCTCAAGTCCCACAGAAAGCTGCAGGTGGAGGTCCCAACTCCCAGGTCAGTGCTCTTTCCTCCTTACCTCCATGTCATGAGTCTCCTGATGACGGACCGACACCTACTGATGTCTCCCTGCGCAGGGAGGGACAGTGGCGGGGTGCTGGAGGAGGGCAGCAGCAGGTGAAGTCATGTGGGCCATTAATCTACGGAGCAAAGTCGTGGAGACGGGCTTTGTGTCACTAAGGCTGAGTCCAGTCTTCCCCTGGGGACCCGTAGTTTGTGGCTTCGTTAGGGAAAATTGCGGACTCTACTGTTCTGAAAAGTCAGCCTGCCACCTCGGGCCACACTCTTGCTGCCGAGTTCCTGGTGTCCCACCTGCTCCCTGGTTCCCAGCTGGGGCTGTGGGCCTGGCCGGGCACTTCAGCCCTCTGTGCCCGGAAGAAGGTGCTGGGGCAGGTCTCAGGCCCCGCTCTAAACACACCCAGGCTCCCTTTCCTCTGAGCCTCGGGTATTGGTGGGGCTTCTGCTGCTCCCAGCCCCGGGAGGGGAGGGCCTGGGTCTGAGCCCTCAGATTCCAGAGGGCGGGGTGGGGGCCACAAGTCAGAGGACACCGGCAACCGCCTGGGGTGACCATGCTCCCATCTCCAGCGTGATGTGCAGGGCGGCCTAGGCCACCTCCACGCTCCTGGTCAATCCTCACAACCACCCCTAGGCAGAGGCTGTTAGGACCCACTTGGCTGATGGGGAGACTGAGGCTCAGAGAGGCAAAGTCACCTTCCCTGGTTGGTAAGTGGCCAACGGGAGTGGAGCCTATGGCTCTTTGAACCCAGAGCCTGTGCTTTTACCTGCAAACCAAGATGCCTGCACAGGACGGGGCTGTGGGCACATTGTTAAATAACAGACTGACACTTTCTCAGGCCCCTTCCTAGGATAGGGGACAATCTCAGCAACCTCATTTCTCAGCCAGGGCTTCCGTGTCCTCCCACCCTTTGTCTTCTCCAGGAGGGAGGCTGGGCCCTCAGTCCCTCACACCTGAGCTGCTGGTCCTCACCGCGCCTCTGCCAGGAAAGCCAGGAAGGTACTGGTGGTGTATTTCATAGATGAGAAAACTGCAGTTCAGAGTGGTCTTGTCCCAGATGATAGGACTTAAAAGGACACGAAGGACCCAGGGCTAAGGCCTCCAAGGCCAGGCTCCCTGAAGGACAGCTGGCAGGGAGCTGGGGTCAGTCCTGAGGACAGGACTAGCTGGGAGTCCGCAGGAGCTCCAGCCCGATTCCTACCTTCGGGGGCTTCCGGAAGCCCCAGAGCAAACAGTTGCTTAGAAGGACTGACTGGTGGACACCCCAGGGTGTGGCACCCAGGGGACCGGGGCCCGCAGACTCCACCCGACAGGTCTGCAGCGAAGAAACCAGGTCTGTGCCTCAAACGCCAGCACCCCTACCCAGCTGTCCCCCAGCCGTGGCTCTCTCCCCTCACAGTCATTAGCAGCAGTAATACTATTTGCAAGAGTAATTATCTACCCCAGGAGGGGAAGGGACTCCTGCCAGAAGATGTGATTATGTCTGGAAAATGAAAGATGTTATTGAAAAAGGTCATGAATAAATCATATCAAGGTGGGGTAATAAGAAAACGAGGGGTGGGGGTGGGGGTACATGTAAAGAAGAGCCCTGTAAGAGTCCTCTCCCAGAAACATTGGAAGAAAAGAACTTTTCTCTCTTCTACTCAGTGTTTTGAGGAGGAAGATTCAGTCCCCTGAGCCGGGCCCAGGGAGGCAGGGCGTGGCCACATCCGCCTGGGTCCTCGTTCGCACCCCCCATCAGCCTCTGGAGGGCCTTCTGTCCCCCACAGTCTGGTTCCCACCCGGGATGTTGTCCCTATTATTATTGCTAGTCTGGCTCTGCCAGCCACCAACCTGCATCCACACCACACAGCCCCCACCCCAGGGGAACTGGATTCTGATACTACAGTGTGCACCCCCCTCGCAGACCTAGTCCCCAATGTGAACCCGGCAGGGCCATCACTCACACCCCACTTGAGATATTCCACTGATATTTTCCAGAAAATTGATATACCATATGTCACCTATACACATGTCACATATACACATACATACAATCAAGTATCTATGTATACATGCATGCACACACCTACACTGACTTATGTGTGTGGTGCCTCTAGAGTTGTACAGTGCACATCCTACAGAACTGTACAGAGCAACCTCGGGTCACTGGAAGCCTCTTCATTATAGACAAATAAAGGTGAGAATGAATGTTCCAGGTGGTTTTGGTCCTAACATTCATTCCTTTTCCCCTTGCCTGGGAACCAGGCAGAATTACTCCACTCCACAGGCCCTGGGCACTCCCTGCTTGGCACAGGGAGGCAGGCACGGGAGGTGGCCATGACAAGAAACCTGTATCCCTCTCTCCCTCTGTCCCTCTGGCTTTTGGCTCCTCGAATCTTGCGCAGTTTCTTCTCTGCAACACGCATCTGCTGTCAGGTGCTGCTTTATCCGTGACGCACTAATGAGGTCCAGCGGGGTTTGCTGTGCCTCGCAGAGGCCTCGGTGACTGGTGTGCGGTCCAGCTGTTCTCTTCTTTGCCTTGTGGGCCACGTGTCCCTTTTTCCCTGGAAAATCACAAATGAGGCTCCCTCCCTGGGAGCCCTGCTGTCTGGGAATGAGGGGGAAGCGGAGGCAGGGGAGTGGCCCAGGGCCAGCATTCTGCATGGCGAGCACAGCAGGCACCAAGCAAGGGCTTGCGAATAATGGAGCACACTGCTTGTGTGTGCTGCTGGCATGGCTGTGACGCTGGACACCAAAAGCCGCCCCCACCGAGGACCCCCAACTCCAGGAATAGCTGCAGAGAGCAGGGAAGAGAAGCCATCAGAGGTTCAGGGGCAGCAGAAGCAGGGAGGTACCTGTGTCCCAGGCCCCGTGGGACAAGCTCGGCTCCACTCACCCTGGGTCCCGGGTCCAGGGCAGTGTCTGACACCTACTAGGGCTTAAAAAGTATTTCCTGGGGTCTGAGTTGATTCAGCACCGATTACTGAGCAGGGACTGTGTGGGAGGCGCTGGGCGGAGGGCCAGGGCCACGGGCGGTTCTCACACTCGTCAGAGCTGAATTTTTTTTAAAAATTATTATTTTATTATGATTATGGTAAGTGCCACAAAGGAGCGAGTAACAGGGACACCTGTTGTGACAATGGAGGGGAGGGGAGAGTTAAGGAGTGTGGGAGCTCGGTCACCTAGTCTAGTGCGGTGGTTAGCAAGACCTGGGCTGGCGCAGACATCGGTAGATGCTGGTGGCCTGTAGAGATGGGTGCTGGAGGCCAGGTCAGCGTGGGTCAGGGCTTTTGCCTCACTTGAACCCATGAGCTCTGGCCCAGGGCCCTTTCTATTCCTCCAACAAAAGGACCAGTAGGACCAGGTGCAGTGGCTCACGCCTGTAGTCCCAGCTCCTCAGGGGACTGAGGCAGAATTGCTGGTTCAAGGCCAGCTTGGGCAACTCAGCAAGGCCTTGTCTCAAAGTCCAAAACAAGAAGGGCTGGGACGTAGCTCAGTGGTACAGCACACGCCTAGCATGCATGAGGCCCTGGTTCAGGCCTCACCCCGTAAAACAAGACACAGCACCTTCCTTGGGTCTGTCCCCAAGTCTTCCTTGCTGAGCTCTGATAGGCTGGCGGGTGCACACCGGCTTCACCCTGGCCCAGATCGGGAGAACCCAGTTCTACTGTTTACACTGCCTCCCGCCCACAGGGCCTACCTAAGGGGACCTGGAGATGAACTTCCACAAGGGCCTCCCTCCTTTATGCACATAAAGGTCGACCACTTGCCATTCTCCTCCTTCTTCAACTCCAAGAAATACTCATTAACCTCCTGCACATTGCTCGGAAGGAAAACGGGCGATCAACATGAGAAGCTCAGCTGTTGATTAATTTTCCCAAACAGGGCCAAACTACAAAGCAGCACACTGCGGGGGGGGAAAATTCCACAAACAACATTTGAAACCAATTTAATAGAACATATAACTCCTTCCCCGGGGGCTCGGGCCTGCACGGCTACGCTGGGCAGGAGCCAGGTGAAGGTGGAGGAGAGATTTGCACGTCTTGAGCAGGACCCACTTGGAGGGTTCCATTCTGCCCGTGGTGCTTTCAGATCAAGTTTCAGATCAAGTTAATAGCCAAGGCTGCATCTATAATTAACAGCCTTTGGATGAGAGGAAGCGTTCACATCCATCTCCCATTCACCAAAGGAAGATGCTGAGCCGGCCTGGCAGGCAGTGCCCAGTGGAAACTGAGGGACGTGCCCTGCGGAGGCAGTGGTTCCCAGTCCTGGGAGGAGTGGTGTGGGATAGGAAGATGAAACCCAGATCCAAGGGGATATAAAATTACCCAGGCATCACCTTCCAGGTGCTGAGAAAAGGCCAGGGCTTCTGAGCCTCCGTGGGTGGCCCTTGAAGATACAGACTGTGTTTAGGTAATGAATATCTGATCGATAAGAACAGGGTCAGCGTAGGCAAACCCGGAATATCACCATCTCTGTGCTATGATCAGCTTTCTGCAATTGAAGCGGGAGATAGAAGATTCGAGTTCCAAATCCATGTCTCCTTGCACTGGCTGTGTGCTCCTGGGCAAGTCACTTACCTCCCTCAGCCTCAGTCTCCTCACCTGTAAAACAAGGCAGTGGACCAGGTGGTTGCCAGTGTCCTTTCATCTCTGGCACTATGGGCTCTCTCCACACCATCAGGACAGGTGTGACCAGGTCCAGGCTGGGTACTAGCAGAGTAGGTGACCACCCAGATGGTATCATTCTTAGAGGCCAGGAGGGGTCGTGCCTAGGCGAAGACCCCACTCCAGGCAGGAGGATGCTGCTGGGGACAGCTACGGGGCCTTAGAGATGATGCAGCCAGCGGCCCCCAGCCAGACACTGGCAAAGGCTGCCGCAGGTTGCCAGGAGCAGTTTTGAACATTCCCCAAACCAGCCAGAAATCCTACATTTGCCCATAATGAGGCTGGTAAACACTAAAGATTTTCTTCTGCTCTTAATTAGAATTAAATTATCTCTATATGATAGCCCAGGTTAATGTGAGCTGATCAGAAGCTCTCCTTGGATATAGGTGACATCATAGGAATCTCTAGGTCATGGTCACTGACCAAATCGTACCTGTCCAAATCTGGACTGGCCTTGGACACCGGCACAGAGTGGCAGAAGTGTCTTTCAAATTGAGAGGTTTTGCAGGCAGAGGATTATAAAAGGGTCCTGGATAGTGAAAAGTTGGGGACATTGGTTGACTTCAATGCCACAGATGATTGGCATAGAAAGCAAAGCTTGTGTATTCCCTGGAACGATCACGTGTCCATCAGGAGAGAAGCCTGCCTTCCAGAAAGATGTGTGGGAATCCTGGATGGCGGTGATCTCGGGGAACAGCCTCAAAGAAGGGCCGTAGGGGCCAGGCCTGGCTTGGGGGTTGGGAAGAGGGTCTGGGCCATGCAGAACACGAGGTGCCAAAGGCCTTCACCGCTGACTGAGCTCACAGCCCTGGCTCTCACTGGGTCCTTTTCCCCAGAGTGTGAAGAGGTCGACAGACATGAACTCAGGGCAGGTTTGGGGCAGGCACTACGCTCCGCTTCCCTGGGAGCAGTGGCTCCTATGTCCATCTCTGCCCTGTGGCTCTGGGTGGGTGCCATCACCCCTCAAGTCCTGTTCAGCTCAGAGACTCCGTGAGCAGATGCTCTAGAAGCTGACAGGATAACATCCCGGATGAGCTTCTCGGCCTCCTCCTGGCTAGGCAAGCTGGCAGGGGTGCTGGGCAGGGCATGGAGCCACACATGGGGATCTGGCCTGGCTTTCCCTTTTCACAAGAGTGCCAGGGAGACTCAGAGTCAGTGTGGCAGCAAGGGACTCATCCTCAGACCAGACAGTACTTCCTATGTGCAGCAGGAGTCACCAGCCCAGCCTACCAGGGCCTTGCTCGTTTGTTCAACACACTTCCGGAATTCCTGTACCCTGCGGCTGGAACTCACCTAGGGATGCTGGGCCACCCCGACAGATAAGGTCCCAGTTCTTCCAGAGCTTCTAGTCTCATTGGAGGGGTAGAGAGTAAACAAGTGACCAAACATGTTGCTCAAGGATGGAGTCTGGGCCCAGGGCCCCTTTGTGCCCCTGGAGCCTGTCACAGGCTTGCTGAATTGGCTGGCTGAGAGAGAAGCATATGGAAAGTGCCGGTTCTTCAGGTTCTGTCCACGGCAGAAGGCAATGTGTACGCACACACTACTCATTTCAATTAAACATTTATTGAGGGTCCATTATGCACCAGCAGCGTCCGTCCGGAGCCCAGAGTCTAGGCGTGAAAACCAGATCCATCTCCCCTGATGGAGGCAGGAATATGAGCCACAGGACCCCCAGGGTAATAGGATGGTGGCTGCTGGTGTTTCTCATTCCCACCAGGACAGGGCCCGAGGGCAGGGGAGAGTACCCGGGAAGAACCGATGGGGAAAGCATGAAGAGGCACAAATTTGTTCCTGAATCTATACAAATGGAAAAACAGACACGCTGGAGACAGCACAGAAACACACTGAGTGCGCTGGCCACCCAAGCACGCTTGGACATCAATTCCCACATTTGGGAGGCTGAGGCAGAAGGATGGCAAATTCAAGGCCAGTCTTGACGTTTATCCTGACATAAGCCTCTCAGACTCGGACTTTACATAGATCATCAGGATTAAGGCCAGTTAGTAGTCCCCACAGCCAAGGAGGCCACAGCAGAGGATAGGTGGGGGGAGCTCCGGGGTGGGCAGGACTGACAGGCCACCCTGAGGGACGCCTGTAATTGGCTTGCTGGAAGGTCAGCCCCAGATACCCTGCTAATCAGCTCTAGAGCCGCCCCGCCCTCACACTGGGCCCCGGGTGGGTGAGGGGAGTTCAGGAAGCTGGCTGTATCTGGCTCCGCTTTAGGACGCATCCGTTTCCCCACTTGGACTTTGTGCTGTGGGAACCCACAGGTGTGCCCCCTGGGGGAGTAGTTGTCCCGTCCCCCAAAACCGGGCCTTGGTGTCAAAGTTGCCACTCATGTGTGAGGACAGGAATGGGGAGCCAGCCCCCAGGGGAGATGGGTGGGAAAACTGACCCTGGAGTCCGATTCCTGCCCCCTGGAGCATCTTCTCCCCTCCTGCACAGGACCCCACCTTTGCTGCTGGAGGAATGGCTCAGTCCTCCAGAGCTGCCTCCTGCCTAGACCTCCAAGGCTTTTGTGTGTTCTTTTAATAAGAGATGCCAGGACACATGAGGCTCTCTCGTTCTCTTCTGGTACTGGGGATCGGGTAACCGGGAGCACTCTACCTCTGAGCTGCGTCCCCAGCCCTTCCTGTTTTTATTGTTCTGAGAGTCTTCCTTAGTTGTCTAGACTGGTCTCAAACTTGAGATCCTCCTGCCTCAGCCTCCCAGAAGGATCTTAGGCATGTGCCACTGCATCCAGCTACACATAAGTTCTTACAGTGCTTTCTGCCCAACCCATTGATCTACCTGCTCCACAAATAGAAACTGGTTTAACCCTCTGAACAGTCTGGTGCATAGGGTCATTAGTCCCACTTCACAGATGTGGGGAGCGAGGTCCAGTGCGTGTCCGCAGGATGGCAGCAGGTTGGGAGAGGCCACCTGCTCGCTTGGCCCTGCTCCTCTCTGGAATGCAGAACCGCTTCTCCCTCTGCACATCACTGCAGTGGGCTGTGGGGCCCTGGGTAAGTCACTGTCCCCTCTGAGTCTCTTCTTTCTGTTCTGGAAGCAGAGAGCCTCCCAGCCGGTGGCCTCCTAGGGATTCCCTGGGAGGAAGCCGTGCCCCGACACAGCACACCTGTCCTCTGGTGTGGCCTCCTTGGCTGTGGGTGGCAGGCAGCTCAAGCTTCTTGACCCCATCCGCAGACCCTAACTGGGCCCACAGGGGACTGGAGGCCTCCAGGAGGATCAGGGTCAAGGACCAGACAGGAGGCTGGGCCTCACACAGAAAGGTGGACACCGTGCCTGAGATTTACGCCCAGGCCCAGGTCCTAGAGCTCGAGTGTGTCTTTGGGGCCATTTCTAGTCTTGGGGAAGTGAGTTCTCAGGGTAATGGGGAAGCTGACAGACTCCACTGGTCAAGCCTTCCAAGACTGGGCGGGAGAAGAGTTGGGCGGTAGGGCCTCTGGTACAGGCCTGTCACTCCCAGTGCCTCCTCCTGACGTCACCTGTGCTTGTGAGACAGAGTAGAGAGGGCCGCCCAGGAATGTCCCCTTGGCCAAAGGTCCATAGCCTCTGGTCTCTCTGGGGCCTAAGTGAAGGTGGAGCCAGGTGTTGGACCCTCAGAGTTGAGAGTGAACTCCTTTACTCCAGGGCTGCCATTTTACAGATGCTGGGACTGAGGCTCAGAGACGGGCAGTAACCTAATCAATATCACACAGCCAGTGGAGCCCAGATAAGCTCTGGTCTTCTGGCCAAAATGTGCTGTTTCACAATAATCTAAGGAACGAGTCCTGAGAACCTGCTGGAGCCATCTAAGGGGAAATGAGAATTCAACAGGCTCTAGAGCAGACAGCCCCAGTTTCCCAAGGTGGGAAGGCATGTCCTGGGGGACTCCAGGAAGAAAAGCCAAACTCCATTTTCTGCCATTCTAGGTCCCCAGCCTCCCTTTAAAATACCTCCTTCACACCTCCCCACACAAACCCTCCCTTCAGCCACCCTTCAAGGGCTCCAGTCTCATGGTCCGCTGCACTCTTGTCCCTGACGCTCTTCCCATCTGGACAGCCTTTGCCCCTCACAGCATGCTGCAGCCCTCAAGGCTTGAGGTCCCCATTCCTGCACTCCTCCCCTCCCCAGCAACTCGCCCTGAACCCTTCTCAGGGCCAACAGCACACACTGTCCCTGGGGCAACGGATCCGCCCTTCCCACCCAGACCTCACTTCCCAGCACCTGGAAAGCTGGGCTCCCAGCTGAGGCTCTTTCTAGAAGTTGCCCTCACAGGCATCCATCTCACCTGGGGAATCCCGTCCCTGTGGCCAGGACCACATCAGCCAATCACTGATGAGAACGAGGGTTCTCCTACCTTCCCCTTTTATAGATGCTGGGACTGAGGCATCTATAAAGGGACTGAGGTCGACTCTGAGGGGTCTTCCTGCAAGGTCAGCAGAGGACTTTATCGCCTCCGGTCAGCCTCTCCACTCAGTCCTTCTTCCCTTACAGAGGTAAGGCTTCTTCTCACGAGCTCACTAATCCCATCTCCAAGAATGCCTGCCAGGAAAACCGGTTTATGTCACCCAGTAAAGGTGGTTCCCAGGTTGGAAGGAGGTCAGCCATTCCAGCTCTGTGGCCTTGACAGTTAGACAACTTCTCCATATAAAGAACTGAGTGAGGTGACATATGCGTGGTGCATGATACTAGGAATGCGGTTAGTACACGGAATCATGATCATTACCCCTGGCTTCTCTGAGGTTCAGGCAAAAGGCAACAGGATACTATTTGTGTCACAGTGTTGTTGGAAAGAATCAAATAAGATTGGGAAGATTAAGTCCTGGGCTGATGTGACCTAATACAGACTCGTGGGGCCACGCTCCCTGGGCCTTTGCCTACCCTGGAGCCCTGGTCTGGAGGCTGGACCCCACCCCAACCTCTAAGGGTCACTGTATTCATTTTTTATTGTTGGGGTAACAAATTGCCACAAATGTAGTGTTTTAAGACAATACAAAGTTTCTCATCCTACAGTTCTTGGGCCAGAGTCTGTGGGTCTCCTCAGGCTGAGGTCAAGGCCTTGGCAGGCCGGCTCCTTTCCGGAGAGTTGAGGGGAAGAATCTGGTTCCTGCTTTTTCAGGTTGTTGACAGAATCCGTTCCTGTGGTTGTAGGATCGAGGTACCCGGTTCCTGCTGCTGTAAAAAGATTGATCGTAGTTTCTAGAGGCTGCTGCATCTGGCCCTGTGCCTCTTCCTCCATCTTCAAAGTGAAGGCCGGCTGTGGCGGACCCCTGGCCGGCCCTCTCTCGGCCCTGCCTCCTCCAGTCCTCTTCTATCTTTAAAGGCTCATGAGCTCACCTGAATACTCCCAGCTGCTGTCCCCATCCCAAGGTTCTGAGTCACGTCTGCAAAGTCCTTTTTTCCTTGTAAAGTAGCACATTTACAGGTTCCAGGGATCGGGGCCTCTGCAGGGTGGCACATCGCCCTGCCTGCCGCAGCCACTCAGCACAGGGAGACCCCTGAGCAAAACTCACTCTCTTTCCAGGGAGAGGTGTGTGCAGTTCCCTGTGCGGCAGGGACCTATGGCCCCAACTGCTCATCCGTCTGTAGCTGTAACAATGGTGGCACCTGCTCCCCGGTTGATGGTTCCTGTACCTGCAGGGAAGGTAACACCCTCTCACCCCAGCCCGCTGGTGACTGAGGGTCAGGAGGGGCTGCTCCGGCCCACCCAAGCCCATGCAGGGCCAGAGCCCAGTTCACAGTCATCCAGGGACATCAATAGCATGAATGTCATAAAGGGGTTCTTCTCAAGGGTGTCAGGGTCCTTGAAGAACACACAGAGTGGTGGGCCATGACCGAGCACCTGTAGAAGCTGCGCCACTCCTGGGATTGGAGGGACAGACCTGGGCATGAGGCTTACCTGGTAGGAATTGGGACATAGACAGAGGGGGCCTGGCCACTGCCAAAGCCCTGGCAGAATAAGGAAGAGGTCCCAGCTGGCTTCTCTCCTGCTCCTCCCCCTAGTCTGTGGGCCAAACTGCCCTTGACCAGCCCACTGGGAGCCAGCTGACCAGTCCTCCCACCCTGTGCCACAGGACAAAGGAGGGAAGGGGAGAAGTCAACCTGAGGGCAGACCAGCCTCAGAATGAGGAGTTGAGAGGGGCAGGGTGGCGCTCCCCTGTAATCCCAGCAGCTCAGGAGGCTAAGGCAGGAGGATCACAAGTTCAAAGCCAGCCTCAGCAATTTAGCAAGGCCTTAAGCAACTTAGCAAGACTCTGTCTCAAAGTTAAAAATAAAAAGGACTGGGGATGTGGCTCAGTGGTTAAGCGCCCTGGGTCCAGTCCCCAGAACACCCCCAATCCCACCCCCCAAAAAGAGCAAGGAGTTGGCCTGTCCTGCCCCTAGGGGGCTTGGGGTAGTCTGCAGCTCCACCCTGGGAGGGAAACGCTTCCCACCTGCGCTGGTTCCCTGTCCCTGTCCCCGGTGGGACCTTCTACCTTCTGCCTGTGACAAAAGCAGTCAGGGCCAGCCAGGCAGGGGTACCTGGGGTGGCGAGACTCTCTCCCTGAGCAGCTGTGCTGGGGCAGAAGGTCGGGGGGATGCTGCAATAACAGAGCTGGCAGGGTGGGCAGAAAGCTGTGCTGGGTGGGCGAAGTGACCGTCCCTCTCCCTTCCCACAGGGTGGCAGGGTGTGGACTGCACCCTGCCGTGTCCCAGCGGGACCTGGGGCCTGAACTGCAATGAGAGCTGCGCCTGTGCCCATGGGGCAGCCTGCAGCCCCTCCGACGGCTCCTGCACCTGCACCCCGGGCTGGCTGGGGGACACCTGCGAGCTGCCCTGCCCCGTGAGTGCCAGGGTGGACCTCAGCCACTTTCCCCACAGGAATGCACAGAGAAATGCATTGGGCTTGGTGAGGACACTGAATTCAGGTCACAGGCCTGAGCTCTCCGTGGCCACTGTCCTGCCTTGGGCCTCGGACCTGCTGTCTACCCAGTGGCATCTGGGTCAGCAGCATCTAGGGCTGGCTCTCTGACCCAACTCAAAAGCAGCTGCAGATTCGTCCCCAACAGGAGCAGGACAGGGAGCTATATTCCTCAGGTTCCAACAGTCATTACCCACACTTAATCCCTAGATCTTAGCCTGTTAAACCAACTGATGTGAAATTGAATGAGAGTGGGCTTTGAGGTCCTGGGTTCAAATCCTGCCTTTGTCACACACTATTACCTTGAGTGTGTTTTCCCATCTTTAAAGTGGGAATATAATAGAAGCATCTCATAGTATTGTGAAGATTAAGAGAAATGAGGTATATTAGGCTCTTACTAAAATGGTTACCATATTTTCCTCATGAACAAAGAATAAATCATAGCTGTTTCTCACATGGGATCAATGTGTCCCATTTAGCAAAGTGCCCTTTCAGTTACAATTTTAGTTAATAACCATTATAACCTTCTGAGCCTAATCATTGAAAAATGGGGCAGGACCATCAACTCCCCCTCTCCAAACCTCATACACCTATTAATGCAACCAGTAATTCTTGGGAGTGACTTTGTGGCCCTGATTACAAAAAGCACCCCCACTGTGCCCCAGTTTCCATGTCTGTATCCCTGTGAGGTTATGGCTCTGTCCTGTCATCCAGAGCCAATAGAAATGTGTGCATTTCTAGGAGTCAAAGACTGACTATTTCCTTGTCCCCTTCTTCTCACAGGATGGCACATTCGGGCTGAACTGCAGTGAACGCTGTGACTGCAGCCATGCTGATGGCTGTGATCCAGTCACAGGCCACTGCTGCTGCCTGGCTGGATGGACAGGTAACTCCTCTGCCTTGCCGCTACCCAGGTCCTGAGAAGCTGGCCCCCTATATTCTCTAACTGTTCTTTTTCTCCTCCAATTCCATTCTTCTTGTTTCTTGAATGTGCACCATCCCCATTTTCTGCTCTGGGCTCCAGTTAGGTATTCTGTTCAAGTGAGCTAACACTTCTTGACACCCATGATGTACAGGTTCTGTTCTATAAGCTAGGGACACACTAGCACACACACACACACACACACACACACACACACACACAACCAGATGGTCAGACTTGGGTGTAGGTGTTCAATTTGTAGAGAATATGGTGGAGAGGGGACAAGGGACTCTCTGGAGCTCCACCCCAGAATCCTGATTCCTGAGCCCATCCTAAGCACAAGGTGAACCCATCTGCTTCCCTCTATCCTGAGGGAAGTGGTTCTGTGAGCCCTGCTCTCCTCTGGCATGCGTGTTCCATGCCTTGGTCACAAGGACACTTTCTTGCCCAGCTGTGCATGGAGGATGAGCTTTTCAAAACTCAGATGTGTTCACAGCAAGCTCTCAATGCCTTAATGCCTTCCCATGACTCCTACCTAAAATGCAGGATTTTACCGTCGCACTATGATGTGGCCCTCTGTGTCACTCACTGATCCCAGTCACCAGAGCGCAGGGGTACTTCTTCAGGAACCAACCACCATCCTGATGCCTGGCCTTTGTACCTTCTTTCTGTCGGTCTGGATCACTCCTTCCCCTTCTCCTTACTTGATAGGATCCTATTTTCTTTTCTCATTGATTTAACCCGGACCCTGTGCATGCTGGGTGAGTGCTCTGCCACTGAGCTGCATCCCCAGCCCTGAGGACCCCTTCGGTGTGCCAGGTTTCAAGTTAAAGGCTACTTCCTCTGGAACGGTTCCTCTGGAACAAGGCCTGTGCACTACCTGGCCATGTCCCAAGAGCCCCCACTTGTCAATTCTGATAACCTACCCCTTTCCTTCTGTGGCAGTGCCACATTGTCCTTGAACTCTGAGCTGAGTGTTTTGTTACTGGCCTGCCTAACTTGACCATGGGCTTTGGCTCATTCCCACCACATCCAGCATCGCTGCTCCCTGAGATGGGGATAATAAGATGATTCAGGACAGAACTTGAGCCAGACTGCCTGGGTTCATGACCTTGGAGGGATCCTAACCTTTCATGGCCTGAATTCTCCATCCATAAAATGCAGAAAATTATAATCTTCACAGCTAACTACAGGGTCATCTGAAGTTTAAGTGAGTTGGTGTCACAGAGCGCTAAGAGTGCCTGGCACATAAGAAGTGCTCGGTAAAGTGGGCCACAGCACAGGAAGTGCTCAGTAACAGCACATGTGTGAATGGACCCACCAGCCAGTCCCAAGGTGGGCAGCAGCAAAGAGAAAGAAATCCAGTTGCTTCTGGCAGTGTAAGTTCCCATGTAAATAATTCACCTCCGGTTGCTGCCCAGCTTCTGTTCTCCACAACCAGAAAGCTTCCAAGGGCCCCAAACAGGCCTCTGCAGCCTCCCCCACCTGGCTCCCCTGCCCTCTTGACTGCTGCCCCTCAATATATGGGGAGGCTCCAGCCTGGTCACTCTCTGAGCGAGAGCCAAATGGAAATCCACTTTAATTTTTCATTACCTTAATTTCAAGTGAGCTGATCAGATTTTAATGACATCTGGTGCTTAAAAATTCTGTCTTTGATGGACAACCTTTCTGCGAGGCCTCTGCTGTTCTGAAGCTCATTTCCCCAAAGGTGGTCCTGACATCTTTTCAAAGAAGCGATTGATGCCCTGAGGTTTGTCATGCATAAGGAGGCCAAGGAGAGGAAGGGATGGGGAGCGGGTCCAGGCTTGGGCCTCCCCCCACTCAGGGAGCCTGTCCTACCCACCCCTAACCCAAGAAAAGTCAGAGTTTCCTTCCCAGCCGTTGGCTTGTCGCTCAGCACAGGGTCTGGTCTGCCCTGAGGTGTGTCTCCTTCTTCCTCCATAAGCCACAGCTCTCAGTGACTGGCGTTCACTCCACCCTCCCCATAATAGGCACTCACTGAATGCACACTGAAACAGACCTGAGGGTAGCTGGCTTGGGGCCATATATGTTTTCTCCCCTGGAAATGGAAGAGATTTTAAAGATTGTCTGCTGCAGCCCTCTTCAGCTACAGTTGAGGGAACATCTGGGTCTCATGACAGGGGTGCCAACAAGATGGGAGACCCAGGATGCCATTCCGTGGGAGAGCGTTTAACTCATTCAACTAGCAGTTATTGACTCAAGCAGTTATCAAGACTTTACCTGGCAGTGCCTCACTCCCAGCACCGACCCAGGATAAGTGGCAAAATTCAGCCCCAGTCCTGAGTACCAAGTACTGTGCTGGGCACCAGATGATCGAGGCAGCTCCCTGCCCATGAGGAGTGCCTCGGTGAGCAGGGCCAGGATATCAGTAAGCGTTCATCCTCATCTTCAGATTGCTGGCAGGGAGAGGGGATTCATGTATATCAAACTTTCAAGTAACAGAGACAACTGTATGCCTCTATCAAACAGAAGTTTGAATCCCTGGGCAGAATCCAGGAAGATTTCCTGGAAGAGAGCCCTAAGGGCCTTGAAGGGGTGTGGGCTGCTAAGTGGCTGGCCCTGTGGCATGATCTAGGGATCATAGCATGTGGATCCTCAGCTTTACCCATGATGGGTAGAGAAGGGGGGTCCTGAAAACTAAAATAATGTGATTCCCTTGAGTAAGGAGGAAAATAATCTCTAACAGATTATTATCCCTGCTCAACTATGGGGGAGGAAGCTGCTTCTTTAGAAGCTGTAGCTGGGAGCTTGCCACAAGGACAAGGCCAGACCCTCCAGTGGGTCTGGGCAATCCAGCTGCCCAGTAAGTCCCTTCTGGTACTGGGCACTCCCCACAGGAGGCCCCTTTGACCCTTCTTCCCACTGAAATGCCAATTTTAAGCTCCAGAGAGCTCTTAGGACACATAGGACCACAAACAGGAACCCTACTCCCCTAGAACCAGGCCCATAATATAATGTTTGTCAAATCCTGGAGCCCAGCGGGCCCTTGCAGCCACCTGCAGTCTGAGCATCAGCACCACACACTCGTGGGTCCCTGTCTAGGACCCTTTCTCAACACAAACACTCTGAGGATCCCATACATGGGAGCAGCTATACCTTTAACAGCAATGACTGGAAAACACAGGAGCAACAAGCTGTCATGAATCCAGTAGCACTTTTGTGAACATTGTTTAGAGGATCACCATCGATATATGGTTTTAGAAAAGAGCAGCATCTGTGTGACACAACTGCTGTGGCCAGGCTGCAGAGAGCACAGGTGGGATCAGGGCCCCATCAGACAGCCACACTCTGCCCCCGCCCAGTAAGCCTCCGGAGGGGCGGCAAGTCTTCTGCTGCAGTGTAGGTCAGGGTTTTCATCAAGCACAGGCGAAGGAATTCCTTAGGGCAGATTACAATTTTCCATATGTAGTCAGCCTTCTGGATCCATGGGATCTGCATCCAAAGTTTCAACCACCGGCAGTCAGAAAATATCTAAAAAACCAAATTGCATCTGTACCAAACATGTACAATCTTTACACAGCATTTACACCATATTAGGTATTGTAAGTAATCTAGAAAGTATTTGAGATGTCTGTTTCTTACACTCTGTATGTTTTATTTTTGGCGGGAGGGTACCCGGGATTAAACTCAGGAGCACTTGACCACTGAGCCACATCCCCAGCCCTATTTTGCATTTTATTTAGAGTTAAGGTTTTACCAAATTGCTTAGCACCTTGCTTTTGTTGAGGCTGGCTCTGAACTTGTGATCCTCCTGCCTCAGCCTCCTGAGGCACTGGGATTACAGGCATGCACCACTATGCTGGCCTCTCATATGTTTTCTTATATGTAAATACTATGCTATTTTACATAAAGGACTTGAGCATCCTTGGATTTGGATATCCCTCATGGATACGGAGGAATGGCTGTACCTAGAGAAGGGGAAACTTGGATCTGTATCCGAAACGTTGAACAATTTTGTGGTTTCCCCTTCCCCAGGGCTAAGTCAGTTGCCTGAGCAGGTTCACCTCTCAGGCACTTGAAACTCCACGAGAGAAACCACCATCGATGGGGAAAATATGGCAAATGTGGCTAGCCCCTGCCATTTCTCAAAAAGTGGCATTTCTCCCTAAACCCACCCCACCACCACACTGTTTCAAAACTGAGGCATTCCAGAGAGGGACAGCACCACCGACCACCGGACCCAGGGTGAGGAAAGCCTGCACATCCCCTGCTTCCCGCAGCCAGGTGGGTCTGTGCAATTCCAGGTGCTTCCAAATTGGTCCCTCTGCTCTCCTGCTGCTGTGAGGGCTGACTCCTCCTTCACTGGGTCTGAGTGTCTTTCTCCTGCTTTCATTCTCTTCCTTACAGTCCCCATCCTTTTAACAAGGCAGACAGGCTTTTAAAACTAATTCTGCTCCTCTTGGAGCCTCTGATGTTCACCTTCCAAAGCCCAGGTGGTCCCTGGGCCCTGCGGCCGCCCTTCCAATAATGCTGTCAGCCAAAGCCTCCCGCCAGTGAGGAAACCCCACCCCAAAGCTGAGCATCCAGCCTCCGGCATTTAAAATTCCATCTTTGCCTTCAGGCTGAAATCACTGCAGCACAGACTTCCTCTACCTAAGCTTTAAAAAACTTCAGAGGGCTTTCTTTCCTATTAAGGTATTTTATCTACTCCCCTATAGGCTGCTATTTGTCAAATGAAGGTCATTAAATCAATTTGTTGGGTTACAACTAGCATTTAAAAAAATAGATGGTTTCTTTTAGATGTCTGTATGTAATATGTATATATAAAATATATACTATACTGAGGACTGTGGTCAAGAGAATATGAAAAGACCTCACCCACTCTCGGAGCCCCTGCCTGGGTTGGTTGGCTGGAACCCAGGAATGGCTGGCTGACACTGGTGGGCAAGTAGCTCAGCTCCAGCCCCAGCGCCCCCACGGAGACACTCACTTGCCCAGAGCTGGTTTCTCTTGGACCTGTTCTGGATGCCAGCTAAGGTGTCAAAGATGGAGGCAGCTCTTCATCACCTGGTCCCTTAAGTTTCACAACATCATCTCCTGCTATGCCCTCTTTAGAACTTTCTGGTTCAGTTACTTCGTGTTCTATGTAAGTTCTCTCAAGGTGTGGTGCTTTGTCCTGCTCTTTGCAAGCCTGGTTTCCTCTCCCTGGTCAATTCTTCCTAGACTTTTGGAAGTCTGTTGGGGCTTCACCTCTTCCTGGAAGCTCTCCATGACCAGCTGTACCCTGCTGGGCTTCTTCTCCACACCCCCAATCGCACTGTGCTTGCCTCTGCCTCTTCATACTGCATTGTCCACCCCTCCATTCTTTCCTCTACCCTCACCCATCTACCACTGACTGCAGTCTGCCTCTGGCCCACAGGCATCCGCTGTGACAGCACATGTCCACCCGGTCGCTGGGGTCCCAACTGCTCTGTCTCCTGCAGCTGTGAGAACGGGGGCTCCTGCTCTCCAGAGGACGGGAGCTGCGAATGCGCACCTGGCTTCCGAGGACCCTTATGCCAGAGAAGTAAGGCTGCGCCCTGGCCCCAGAGACCCAGTTGGTACTACCTGAGGGAGGCTGGGCTCTTGGAGTCAATCCCCTTCTTTCCCCTCCCTTTGGTCCCCTCTCTCCCTGCACTGACTGTTCTGTCCCCAATTCAGGGCCAGCCTAGCTCCTTGGTTAAAAACAGGACCAGACCACAGTTCCTCCCTCCAAGAAGGGACAGGCCGTCCCAGGTGTGGGGAAGATGCAGCTTGCCTTTCTGAGGAGCCTCTCTTCACTATATTATGGGATGGGAGGGGTGGCCAAGCTTTCTGAGGCGCTGGGGCTGCTGACCACTATCTCCCCTTCACCCTTAGTCTGCCCCCCTGGATTCTATGGCCACGGCTGCACCCAGCCTTGTCCCCTCTGCGTGCACAGCAGTGGGCCTTGCCACCACATCAGTGGCCTCTGTGAGTGCCTCCCAGGATTCTCCGGAGCCCTCTGCAACCAAGGTACTGTCTCTAAGGGGAAGGCACAGGGCAGGGAGCGGGTCCTGGGAGGGAAGAGACAGAAAAGAGAGGGCTTGGGGTTCCGCTCCTATTCTGTGATGGCAGCTCCTTCCCTCTTCAGGGCTCAATTCCGAGCACTGCATGGCATGAGACAAAGTCATCCTGCATTTAAAGGAACAGGTGTAAAGAGGTGAAATGACTAGTCTGTGGTCTCCCAGCTAGTGAGTGGCAGAAACAACTTCTGGCTCCAACACCCTCACCAAGGGGATGAAAGATGAAATAAGCATAGAAAAGATCCATCACAGGCATCGACTGATTATGCGGATTGTCCAGTGGTAAAAGGCAGAGGACTCCGGGAGAGCACGGGGGTCAGTTCTGGCGCTGGCTGCAGATAGGAAAGCCGTAGTCCTTCTCCCGTGAGCTTGGGGGGGGCATTGCCAGTCCCTCTCCACATGCTTTCCTATCAACCTCAAAACCCTTCACAACATCAACTCCAGGGCCACTGCACTCCACAGGAGTGGAGAGCCTACTTGCTTTGCTGTGCTGCTATACTAGTTATCTGTGGGGAATGCCTCACTTTGTGACACTTGCAGGTGTCACCATGGTTGATTTCAAAGTACCAATGGTTTAACACCACTCACAAACTTCCTCCACATGAACAACCAGAGAAAAGGTAGGCACTGGGCTCCAGAACACACCATTCCTTGCTTGGGACTTAGGCAAAGGCAGTGTGGATCTGGAGGACGCTCCGTGCACTATGCAGGACTTAGCTGGGCTTTTAGTCTGTGAAGGAAGAGAGGCACCCTGGTGGCAGAAACTCCCTAAACAAAGAAGAGAGGCCTGGACCTGCTATCACCCAGCAGTAGAGAATGGCTGAAGGAGGTGGAAGCTAGAGATGAAAAAAGGGGCTGGGAAGGTAGGCTGGGGCCTTCGGAAGAGCTCTGAATGCAATCCTGAACCCCACCTGGCAGAATTTGCACTCTAACCCTTAAGGAGTGAAAGGATCTTAGGATAATGTAAACTTAGAGCTAAAAGCAACTTCAAGGTCACCCAGGCAAGAATCTCATCTGGCCTCGGTTTAAATACTTCTCTTGACTGAGAGTTCACCACCTCCCAGGGGAACCCATTCTTTTGATGAATAATCACTACTGAGCTGGGCTATTTAAGTCTGCGGGCCGTTAATATGTATGAGTGGAAAGTTTACTCCATGATGCTTTGAGGTCATGAGAGAAGTTTGGGCCCCAGGGAAACATATGTGACAGTTTCATTTGCTTGCAACCCTCCTAGGACAGTTCAATCATCACCTGACATGTTGAGGTTTACTTATAAAACATAGGAGACCCAGCCGTCAATAAAGATAGGTCTGGTCTAAATTAGGACCTAACCCGCTGAGGAGTAACTCCCGCATCCTGCATTGTCTGATTTATCGCCCACTGGCCTAATGAGTATTTTCCACATACAGATCTAATAGAGTTTGCTATTAATGGCAACTGCCCTGGTTAAGCCTCAAACCTTGTAAAAAATTGAACTGACACTTTCTAATGACTGGCTTTCCAGCGAGTTACAAATTACAGACACTGCTTCTGCAGAATCATTAAACATAGATTAAATATAACCAGATGTTTTCTTTCCACCAGCCCCCCTTCTCTCCAGCACCCTTACTCTTGATTCAACTAAGAAGTCAACCAATTAACGTATTAGATGGTCACATTAGCAGCTCTGTGGGCAAACATGTTGCCATATGCGTGTGAGAAAGACTTCAAAGACTGTCTTGTTAGAGAAGTTCAGAGTTGTTTGGGGGATAGGGGAGTGAAGCTACTTGGGCACCCCAAAGAACCAGGGCTGGATGTGGATTCTCCAAATAGAGCACCTTCCTGAGTCAGGGAAGAAGAGTCTAGGTGACTTGCTCTTAAGGAAGCTGAAGGTGGAGGTGGAACTGCACACAGGTGGGACGTGTGTCTGCCTTCTGGCAGTAGACCTGCCTGGACAGGGGTTTGCCAGGGGAAGCACAGGGCCCAGGATCAGCCAGCCTGCCTATAGCTGAGCCTTCTCATCCCCATTTCAAAGATGAGGAAATGGAGACCCAGAGGGGTGATGTGGTTTGCTCAAAAGTACTTAATCAATAAGCAGTAGAACTTCCTAGCTGTGTGACCTTGGGAAAGTTGCTTAAGTTTCCTCATCTGCAAAGTGGAGTTAATAATATGGGAGTGATGAGAATACCTAATAATGAAAACATGCCAAGGTTAAGTGAACTAATATTTGTGAAGCACTTTGAACAGTGATGTATATTAATACCATATGTATCTTTGTTGAACACAGAATAAAACTAGGACCCAAACCCAGGGCTTTGGACTGGAGAGTCTGGCCACCAATTCTGCCTTTATTGTGTCCCAACCACTAACCATGTCCAGGGGAGGCAGAGGGAATGCAGATCCCTGCCACCAGATGCTCACAATCTGATTGGGGAAAGGCTGACAACATAAAGCAGTGTGGTGGGAAGGAGGAGATACCAGGCCAGGGTTTGCGAGACCTAACCCAGGAAGCTACTTGCCTTCAAGTCCTTGATTCTCCGTGTGTCTCAGCCAACTGAGGGCCTCAGGATTCAGGAGCTGCCCTCCCAAGGAAGGCAAGGAAGCCTCTTTTTGGACAGGCTGCTGGGACTGGCCTTTGGGAGGAGCATGCTAAACTGAGAAGAGCTTAAAGGGATAGGGGTCAATCCCAGTAAGGTCCTCTGGAAGATCACTGCTCCCAAGAATGATTTTGGGCATTTTGGAACATTTCCTAAGAGTGTACTGGACATCAGAGTCTGTGCTGGACACTCGGATACAGTAAAGCACCAGAGCCATGTTCCCTGCCCTCAAAGCCTAGTTCAGAGGAGGAAATTCTGAGCTCAGCCTTTCCCAGCAGGACTTGGGAGGCAAGGTCAGTTTATTTCCATACATTCAGCTATTGTGTCATGATCACCTGCTGCCTTTCCAGGCTTTGTAGGGAACATAGATATGGATGGGGCCCAAGCCTGACCTGAAACAGGCTTACAAGTCTCATAGAAGACTAGGGAAGAAACTACCTGGAAACTGAAACAAGGTCATAGCCACCCAGAACAGAGAAGAGGAGTGAATCCATTAGGATTGAGTTCAGATGTAAGCCTCATAAAATCCAAAATAAGTGGCTTAAAAATAATAAGCATTATTTCCTTCATGTATTTTTTAAAAAATGAAAAGATCTACAAGCAGGCCAATGGGGAATGTTAGGGCAGCTTACAGAGAGAGATGTCAGAGTCCCAGGTTCTTTATTCTTCAGAGCTTACCATGGGCCAGACTACAGTCTCATGGCCACACCTAGCTGTTCAGGAGTCCAAGGAATGAAGTCTTTATTCCAGGGGGCCACAGCACAACCAAAACACAAGATTCTAGTTCACAGGAAGATACTTAGTGTTGACGAACAACTAGCAGTCTACTAGTAACACAGGAATTGTGGAAGAGGTACATTTAAGATGAATCTTCTAAGGCAGGGTAGGATGTCCACAGCTGGACACAAGGGTCAGGGGAAAGGCAACGGCTTCAGCAAAGATCCAGAGAAAGGCCTAGGTGTGTTTAGAAAGTGCAATGTGGGAAAGATGGGAGTAATCCAGGACAAGCCAGGTGAGATAGGTTAGTGCTGGACTCCAAGACCCCAGAGATTTTTTTCTGGGACAATGGGGCGCTGTTGAAGCTGTGTGAGAGAATAGGGAGGCCATGAAGAGAGTTGTGCTTGAGAAGTAGGGTCATGGGATGGACTGCAGGAAACCAGAGATAGGCAGGTACCAAATTAATACTTAGACCTAGTCCTAAAGAGCTTACAATCTGATTGAGGAAACCTGTCCTTCCTCCAAGATCAAGGAGTGACTCCTCCAGAAGGGGCTATGGCCAAAACTCTATAGGTGACAAAGTAGAAATGCCATGGAGTGCAGGGGAGAACAGGGCCTTTGGGGACCAGAGGACACTAGGCTGAGGCTTGAGGAACAGGTTAGAGGACAGATGGACAGGGACAGACAGCAGGGCCAGTCCTCCAGCAGACAAACTACAGACATACCTGCCACATTGCATTGGTCCCTCTCCTTCCAGCTATAAGCATCCTCATCCTGTGGCTAGGGGATTGGTGATACGAACATGTGTGGTGATGCAAAGCTGCAGGCTGGGGAACAGGATAGGGAGCACTGGACTGAGAGTCCACAGGGGTAAAGCCCAGCCTCACCACTTCCTGTCTGTGAGACCTAAGTCAAGTGATTCCACCTCTGTGGGCCTCAGCCTGTTCCTATCAAAAAGGATCATAATAGAGCCTTCTGAAGATGGAAACACACTTATATGCAAACAGAGAAGGGTGATAAGGGTGCCATCCAGATCCAAGTCCCCAGGATGGTTGTGGCTGTGGCCCAGGACCCTCTGGGGGTGTAGCTGTGGGTGGTGGCTTTAGGGGTATGAGAGACAGGACAGGTGCCAGGCTACCCTGTGCCCACAGTATGTGCTGGAGGGCACTTTGGGCAGGACTGTGCCCAGCTCTGCTCCTGTGCCAACAATGGGACCTGCAGCCCCATCGATGGCTCCTGCCAGTGTTTTCCTGGATGGATTGGCAAGGACTGCTCACAAGGTAAGCTTCTCCCCATGGGAATACCCCCATCTAGGGTCAGTCCCTGAAACTTCCTTCATTGCCAAGAACCTCTCTGCCCTGGCACCTCCACTCAGGAACAAAATCCCCATTCAGCTCTCTAGTTCACATGAAAAATCACCAGGATTGACCAAGGATATTTTAACTCCTATTATTAAAGATATTGTTGACAGTACCACGAATGCTATTAATTTTGAGAATTAATACTCCATTAGCACCTGTGTGAGGAGCAGCCCCTGAGTTTGGATGGCATGCTGGAGTTTGGAAGTAGGCAAGACCAAAGCAGTCGCCTTGGGAGGAATGCAGGCCTTCTGTGTGCCCAGTGTGGTGTCCTGGGCATCCTAAGCCTGGACAGGGCCTTATAGGGGCCGTTCATGTAAGGTGCACCTAGTCGGATTCAAAGGTAGCATCCCCTCTCCAGGGGGCCCCCAATCTAAGGACAGAGACCTGGTCCTAGCCCTGTGGAGCTCCTCCTCTGATGAGTGAGACCAAGCCAGTAGTCATAAGAGGTCCCAGTTAGATGGTGTGGCCTGAGGGAATTCCATTCTCTTTAGGCAACTTGGGCTCCTTCCTTAGCTCACCAGCTAAGAGGAGAGACAGTCCTTGCCCTGGGAAAGTCCCCACTCTCATGGGAAAGCTAGTACACACAGTATATTCATATAAGCCCCAGTATTTATTCACATGCTCCAAATCAGGCAGCCCCTGGAGAGGGAGTATACAGGAGCCCTCTGAACCTTGCTCAGCAGTCACTGAAGACTAGGAGAGTGGCCAGAGAATCGGGGTCCAGTGAAAATCCTGGGCGACTAGGCTAAGAAGTGAGGAAATCTGGGAACAGTGCATCAAGCCCCTGAAAGCCAAGAAATGGTTCTATCCTGGCATCTTGGCTCTGACATGTGCTCCCCTTCCTCTCCCTTTCCATCTGCCCCTCTCTGCCTTGCCCTCACCCTCTGCATCCCACCCACCCCCCAGCTTGCCCACCTGGGTTCTGGGGCTCTGCCTGCTTCCACACATGCAGCTGCCACAACGGGGCCAGCTGCAGCGCTGAGGATGGGGCCTGCCACTGCACTCCGGGCTGGACCGGACTCTTCTGCACACAGCGTAAGCCCCACCTCCTGGCCTCCCAGCCACTCCCAATCCCATGCTGCAGCCTACTGGCCACCGTGAGCATAGTCCAGGCCTGAACAGAGGGAGGGAAGAAGCCGGCCCCAGGGTCTTATTGGACTCAGGGTTCACAGGCCCAAAGTTCTGGAAGGTCAGGGATCTAAGATACCCCAGCAATCACAAAGACCAAGCCCTCCTTGGACAATGGAGAGGAACAGCCTATGGCATACAATAAAGAGATCTGAGTCTGGCCTCTGATTCCAAGACCCCTTTGAAGGAAGAACTACTCAGTCCCACTTCTACCCCTTCAGCAAGTGGGTAGAAAGTGTGGAGACAGCACAGGTCCAGGGTCTCACTAGTCTTTACCCTATGCTCCGTGAAAGAGGAGACTGAGATAGGTCTGGTCCCAGCTGCACCTCCACAGTTGTCCTGACTCTGCAGAAACTCCTGTGACCAGAGATCTTGTTTCTCCAGGTTGCCCAGCAGCATTTTTTGGGAAAGATTGTGGGCGCGTTTGCCAGTGTCAGAATGGCGCCAGCTGTGATCACATCAGCGGCAAGTGCACCTGCCGCACAGGCTTCACTGGGCAGCACTGTGAGCAGAGTAAGTTGCCCCAACCCCTGATCCTGGGTGTTGGGTGCCAGGCCTCAGCCTTCTAAAGGGGCAGTGTCCCCTTGAAGGTCCATTCATTTAAAATTCTTCACCCCCTGCTCGGGTTTTTGGGGTAATTCCTAAAGAAAAACCCAAGGGCTATGTCTACTCTAGTGCTTAAAGAGTTTCCAGGGGAGGGAACTGAGGGCACAGCAAGGGCTGTGTATATAAGGAGTATATAAGGGACTAGAGAAAGGCAGGATCTTCTTATTTTGTTTAAGTCCCTGTGGCACCCAGCTCAGGGCCTGGCACATGGAAGAAGTATGGGTGAGTGAGTCCTGCCCTCTTCTCCTCTGCCCCATATCCCACCATTCTGGGCTATAAGTGCTCTGTCTACCTCCAGTATCTAAACAAAACACAATGGGAGCCTCGGTTAAACAGGCTTCACACCACACGAGACAGAACTGGCCTGTTGCTGTAGATAACCCTCCGTGGAATGGGAGGGTTGGGGAATGGCTGCATCTCACTGTCTACCCACACTTTTCATGCCACACAGGATGTGCCCCAGGAACCTTTGGCTATGGGTGTCAGCAGCTCTGTGAGTGTATGAACAATGCCACCTGTGACCACGTCACTGGCACCTGTTATTGCAGCCCTGGATTCAAAGGAATCAGGTGTGACCAAGGTAATGCACAGGTGACAGGGTGCATGGGCACTGTGGAGTCTCCATGGAGTTCCAGCTGGACTAGCTGGTATTTTTTAAGAATACTTCCCTCGACTTTCATTTGGGAAGAGAGTGGAGGCAGACACCTGTAGGCAGACTCCATTTCCCCCTGCTCATCCTTGGCAAATTTCACATGAATCAAGCAAGGGTAACCACAAGCCAGTGTTATGGAGAGGCAACCAGACCAAGTCAGAATATCTGCCAAGTTCTAGTTTTGCCATTACCTGCCAGGTGTCCTTGGGTAGGTCATTTGTTTTTGCTAGGCCTGTTATGCCACATGCAAAGTGGGAAGAGACTTGTCTTGCCCCATGACACAAGATTCCTCTAGAGGCCAAGGGGCTCTACCTTGGCTCCAGCTCTATACAGTCAGGTGACCTTATGGTGCAGCTGCCAGGATCAATTGTGACACTGAGTAAAGGACTCAGGAAAACACCTAGCACATGTGAGCACTCCACACAGGGTGGTTTTGTGTACATAAAACCTTTTATAAAGTGCTACCATCCTGTGAGGGATTATATGATTGTTGGTTTAGGAGATGGGGGAGGAGAATGGGCTCTCAATGACCTGAATTACAGAAAAGGGGTCAGAAGCCATGTTTCCACTGCCTTCTGAGGATATATCATGGAGAATAATGCAGCACATTTACTCCCTGGTAATGTTGGCTGGCTCTGTTCATTAGCAGCCGGCAGCCAAGGAAGGGTCTAGATGCTGCTGGGTGGCAGGATGGTCCCCCAGACTGAGCATCAGCACAGAGCGGGGGCAAGCCTCACATATAATCAAGAGGCACCTTGTGAGCAGTAATCTAGGCACACAGGTGCAGCACTCCCAGTTTTCATTGCCAGTCTATCACAGGGTACTCACAACTCCCCTGGGAAGGTGGGGTTATTGTCTCTATGTCACGAGTAAACCAACTGTAAGCTGTGTCACAAACCTGGTGAGCAGGGAAAGGAGCTGACTCCATTTCTTCCTGGCTGCCAATTACTGGGTGTGTGATCTTGGGCAAGTTACCTCACCTTCTGGTGATTCAATTTTTCATCAGTAGAAAGGAATGAGAATAATCCCTTTTTATTGGGCTGCCACAAAGATTAAGTAACTCTAACTCATTTTTGTGACAGAACAAAATACTCAATAAACGTTATTTTGTTTCACAACCACAGTTACATTTGCTCCTTGCCATGACCTGGACTCCATTGCCTTTTAGGAGGTTGAAGAAACGGAGGCTCCATGGGGGGTGGGTCACACAGGGATTGAAAAGGACCAATTCCAGTACCAGGTCTTCTACCACTAGAGGGCTTAAAGGAGTCTGGGAGACCTGAAGAGCAAGCCGGACCAGCTCAGGCTCTTCCTCTGCCCACAGCTGCCCTCATGATGGAAGAGCTGAATCCCTACACCAAGATCAGTCCAGCTCTGGGTGCAGAGCGGCACTCAGTGGGTGCTGTCACAGGCATTGTCCTCCTGTTGTTCCTCATCGTGGTACTGCTGGGCTTGTTTGCCTGGCGCAGGCGGCGACAGAAAGAGAAGGGGCGGGACCTGGCTCCCCGTGTCTCCTACACACCTGCCATGAGAATGACCAGCACTGACTACTCCCTCTCAGGTAAGGGCTATACCCTGGGTATTCCCTCTTCAATCAGGAGGAACTACACAGCATCCTTGCAGACACCCAGGTTTAATGAAGATGGTTGTGCCTGCAGGGCTGGTGGCTGGGTCTGGGTGTGGTCACCTCCAGATGGGGGTGGGAAGTGAGAGCCTACTTGAAAAGGTACATGGAGCTCTAAGCGTTATCATTTCCTGGATCCCCAACTCTGAGCAGCTATGGTTGGTATTTCCTGGTCCTATTTCCCCACAGGTTCCCCATCCTAAGCTTCACCCAGGGGTACCTATACTAAGCAGTAGCTTTCCTAAGCTCTCCAAAAGAATGTCTCCCCAGCCCCATGCCTCTGCCTTGCAGGAGGCTAGGCCTTAGGCTCTGTACATTTCATTTTTCCTGGTGATGGCCTCAGGCCAACCTTTCCTGAGGCAGGAGGGCCCTATTAGTCCAGTAGAAGAGGGTGGCACCTGACTTAGGAGACATCTGAAAGTTTGGCCAATGTCCCTCTTATAGGCACGTCAGAGCCCAGTCTGTTCACAGATGTGGTGACACCTCCAATGGGCATTCTCCCTGGGAGTCCAAGTTGGGTGTATGTATGGTGATCCTGGGCCAGATTCTCTCTCTCCCCTTAACCTGGACTGTCGCCTTGGAGATAAGGCTTTTTACTTCATATTTAGCTTAACAGTAGAAGCCAAAATGCTCTGAAAAATGCTCATAACCCTGGGAGGAGAGGCTGGGCCTGCCTGGGTGAGCACAGGACAGCTCACTGCAGCTGCCTCCACAGTTTATGGCAGACCTCCAGCCTCCCGTATTTTGTACTTAAAAGAATCCAGACCTTTAGCCATTTCTACTGTGTAACTTGCTGTTTGCCAGCTCAATGCTAGGGGCTTCAGGATAGACAGGTGGCCCAGGTACAGCCCCCTGCCTTCAAAGAGCTCCTAGCCTACATGCTTCAGCCAATGTCAACAGCCTCTGATGAATGCCCAAACCCACAGAGATTTGGGTGTTTTCTTCTTTGACCATAATGAGTAAGGCTGGCTGGGTTTTCTCATACCGTTCCTCTGGTATTCCCCAGCTCTATGGAAAGGTCATGGAATCCTCAAGAGAGAAGGGCTGGGGTCAAGAGGAGTGGGATTCTCTGTATGGGGTCTGACCCTAAGGGTAGGCAGGAAAAGGTTGGCCCCATCCTAAATAGCAACCCAGGGACAAGTGAGGCCATCAGGGCCAACATTTCTCAACAGGCTGCAACTGAGAGTACCACCCTCTACACACTGGTGAGCCTGACTTGCATTCTGCATGCTGCAGAAGGGCTGGCATGAGGAAGGCAGCAAACCAGGCTCTCCAGATTTCCCTAGGGTAGTGGGTGCCAGGAAGCTGGGAGAAGGGGAACTGGTCATTTTGCAGGGTACTCTCAAGGCTGCCCAACCCAAGCATTACTTTTGGGGGTGTCTAATGCCAGGGGGAGGTATGTGATGGAATATGGCACCTTGTTCTCTTCCCAGATTTGTCTCAAAGTAGCAGCCATGCCCAGTGCTTTTCCAATTCCAGCTACCACGCACTGGCGTGCGGGGGGCCTGCCACCAGCCAGGCCAGCACTCTGGACAGGAACAGCCCCACCAAGGTACCGGGC